>NW_023605305.1:70865017-71164739 GCF_014898055.3 Talpa occidentalis | reverse complement strand
GGGGTCAGGCACCGGCTAGGGGCGGATCATGGGGCTCATCAGTGCTGCTGGGCCAGGTGTGGACTCTTCCCCTTTGAGTGGTGCTGGCATGCCCGTGGCTTTCCACGCCGGCCTGTGTGCCTGCAGTTTTGTAAGAGGCCGTGGCCGCCGCTTGTCCCTGGCTTACAGGGGGCGCCCTCCCTGACAGGGACCCCGGCCCTCCGTCTAGGGCGTCTGCGGGCCTACGGCCCTGCCACTGGGGCTGTGAGTCCGAGAGGAGGGTGCAGGCATGCCCCGGGAGGAAGATTTGGGCTTCCCCCTAAGGGACGAGGGCCCCGTTCCCCCATGGGGGAGGAAAGTTCCGTACCCCCATGGGTGCAGAGGTCCCCCTAGACCCGAGGGGCGGAGGTTCCCAGCACGCCCTCACTGTCGCCCTCTAGCGGCGGCCCTAGGAAGGGCACCTATGCGCTGCCAGATTCGGGTTGGTGTGGTCAGGCTCCAGCCAGGGGCGTAGCCTGGGGTCATCAGCGCTGCTGGGCCAGTTGAGGACCCTTTGAGTGGTGCTGGTTAGCCTGGGGCTTTCCCCGCTGGCCTCTCTTCCTGCAGTTTTGGAAGAGGCCGCTGTCGCCGCTTGTCTGTGGCTTACAGGGCGTGCCCTCCCGGACAGTGACCCGGTCCCTCTGCCTTCGGGCGTCTTCGGGCGCACGTCCTGCACCTGGGGCTTGAGTGGGAGAGGAGGTGCGTGTGTGCCCCGGGGGAAGATTTACCGTTCCCCCAAGGGGGAAGAGGGCCCCGTTCCCAAAACGGGTTTCATGTCCCCGGACCCCGTATATGGCCTAGGCACCAGTACCCCGTGGCTGCCGAGGGCCCCCTGCCCCCGTGGAGCTGAGGGTCCCCGAACGCCCTCATCAGCGCCCGCTAGTGGCGAACATGATAAGCGTACCTCTGTGCAGGCAGAGACCGGTGGGCGGGATCACGCTGCGGCCGGGGGCCGAGCCTGGGGCTCATCAGCGCTGCTGGGCCAGGTGAGGACTCATCCCCTTTGAGTGGGGCTGGGTAACCCGGGGCCTTCCCCGCCGGCCTGCCTGCCTGCAGTTTTGGAAGAGGCCGAGGTCACCGCTTGTCTCTGGCTTCCAGGTGGTGCCCTCCCTGACAGTGACCCCACCCCTCCATCTAGGGCGACTTCCGGTGCACGCCCTGCCCCTGGGGGTGTGATTGCGAGAGGAGGGTGCAGTTGTCCCCCAGGGGGAAGAGGGCCCCGTTCCTAAACGGGCTTGAGGTCCCTGGACCACGTAGGGGGCCTAGGACCCCGTACCCCGGTGGCTGCAGAGGTCTCCCTACCCCCGTGGAGCTGAGGGTCCGCGAGCGCCCTCACCAGCGCCCCCTAGCGGCGGACCTGAGAAGGGCGCCTCTGTGCATGCAGAAACCCGTGGGCGGGATCAGGCTCTGGCCAGGGGCAGAGGCTGGGGCTCATCATCGCTGCTGGGCTAGGTGAGGACCCTTGGAGTGGTGTGGGTTGCCCGGGGATTTCCGCGCCGTCCTGTCTGCCTGCAGTTTTGGAAGAGGCCGCCGTCGCTGCTTGTCTCTCGGTTACAGGGAGTGCCCTCCCTGACAGTGACGCCGCCCCTACCTATCTAGGGCGACTTCGGGAGCCGGGCCTGCCCCTGGGGGTGTGAGTGCGAGAGGAGGGTGCAGTTGTGCCCCAGGGGGAAGAAGGCCCCGTTCCCAAAACAGGCTTGAGGTCCCCGGACCCCGTATATGGCCTAGACACCCGTACCCCATGGCTGCCGAGGGCCCCCTGCCCCCGTGGAGCTGAGGGTCCCCGAACGCCCTCAAAGCGCCCCCTAGCGGCGGACATGAGAAGCGCACCTCTGTGCAGGCAGATTCCGGTGGGCGGGATCAAGCTGCGGCCGGGGGCCGAGCCTGGGGCTCTTCAGCGCTGCTGGGCCAGGTGAGGACTCGTCCCCTTTGAGTGGGGCTGGGTAGCCCGGGGCCTTCCCCGCCGGCCTGCCTGCCTGCAGTTTTGGAAGAGGCCGAGGTCACCGCTTGTCTCTGGCTTCCAGGTGGTGCCCTCCCTGACAGTGACCCCGCCCCTCCGTCTAGGGTGACTTCGGGTGCACGCCCTGCCCCTGGGGGTGTGAGTGCGAGAGGAGGGTGCAGTTGTCCCCCAGAGGGAAGAGGGCCCCGTTCCCAAAACGGGCTTGAAGTCCCTGGACCCTGTAGGGGGCCTAGGACCCCGTACCCCTGTGGCTGCCGAGGTCCCCCTACCCCCGTGGAGCTGAGGGTCCGCGAGCGCCCTCACCAGCGCCCCCTAGCGGCGGACCTGAGAAGCGCACCTCTGTGCATGCAGAGTCCCGTGGGCGGGATCAGGCTCTGGCCGGGGGCGGAGGCTGGGGCTCGTCATCGCTGCTGGGCTAGGTGAGGACCCTTGGAGTGGTGTGGGTTGCCCAGGGCTTTCTGCGCCGTCCTGTCTGCCTGCAGTTTTGGAAGAGGCCGCCGTTGCTGCTTGTCTCTCGGTTACAGGGAGTGCCCTCCCTGACAGTGACCCCGCCCCTACCTATCTAGGGCGACTTCGGGCGCCGGGCCTGCCCCTGGGGGTATGAGTGGAGAGGAGGGTGCAGTTGTGCCCTAGGGGAAGAAGGCCCCGTTCCCAAAACAGGTTTAGGTCCCCGGACCCCGTATATGGCCTAGGCACACGTACCCCATGGCTGCCGAGGGTCCCCTGCCCCCGTGGAGCTGAGGGACCCCAAACGCCCTCAAAGCGCCCCCTAGTGGCGGACATGATAAGTGCACCTCTGTGCAGGCAGAGTCCGGTGGGCGGGATCAGGCTGCGGCCGGGGGCGGAATATGGGGATCATCAGCGCTGCTGGGCCGCCCGGGGCCTTCCCCGCCGGCCTGTCTGCCTGCAGTTTTGGAAGGGGCCAAGGTCACCGCTTGTCTGTGGCTTACAGGGCGTTCCCTCCCTGACAGTGACCCCGCCCCTCCGTCTTGGGTGTCTTCGTTTGCTCGGCTTGCCCCTCGGTGTGTGAGTGCGTGATGAGTTTGCAGTTGTCCCCAGGGGGAATATTTTCCGTTCCCCCAATGGGCTAGAGGTCCCTGGACCCCCTAGGGGGCTTTGGGCCCCGTACCCCCATAGGTGCAGAGGGCCCCTGACCCCCCAACCAAGGATACTAGAAGTTAATTCCTTTGAAATCGAAAAGGGGATGGCCTCCCTGGTTGTGCTGCGGTTGAGTGCTGGGCTTGATGCTGCCCAGAGTCTCTGAAGCACCTTTTATATCCCTGTCCACCAGTTAAGGTCCTATATGGCGTGCAGACCTCTCCTGCCCCTCCCGCTGCTCACCTCAGCACTGTGTTTCATCAGTCTGCCTGTACCACTCCCACCTCTGGCTCTGGTGAATTATCTCACCCACCCACACTCTTGACTGTACCCAGTGCTTGTGTAAATTAAAAATTAAATCTTAAAAAAATGGAAAAGTGGCTTAAATCCTGTTCTTCGTAGGGGCAAATCAACATGTCTGTGAGGAAACACTTCAAGTAAGATCTCCCATTAAAAAAAAAAGTTAATTGGGAGGAAAAGTGGCAGGTCCCAGTAAGAACTGGGAAACAAGATAAACAGGCGACTCCAGCAAACTACCCAAAGAAGAAAGTTACCATAAAAGAGTACTAGAAGGTTGAAAGCTCAGAACCCTGCTACCCTCCCCTACCCACAAAGCCGGCACTCTCCAATCAACAGAAATGAGAATAAAAACAAAAAGACTAAAACAACCAAGAGGAACAAACTATGCATCAAGAGGGACTGTGAGTGGAAAGGAACTATTTCAGTCACCACACCCTGTGAACTGGAGCTGTGGAAAACCCGGCAGGATTCACCATGGAGGTAAGCGAATGGCTCCAGGAGCCAATAGAGAAAAACAAAGACTCCTGGAGACCTATACATAGCCCCAGGCCAGCTAGTAAGCTTTTTTGGAAAAGCAGTGCCCTTGAAAAGGATACGAGGATCGCAGCTGCCCAGGTCCCCGCAGCTGCGACCTAGGCTTGCTCAGAAATGCACGGGGGCCCTCTCTAAGGTGAACGTCCCTCAAAGGGACACTCCAGGAAAGGGTGCAAAAGGCGCCATTTCTGTGAACACTGAACTGGGCTACAGCCCACGTCCTGGACCTGAGGGCTTTGGAACTGAGACCCAGGGCACGAAATTCAGGGTGTGGGATCCCCACAACGTTGGGGCACATGGCAGACACAGCACCCCAAAGCCGTTGAGGCTTTCAGCACCACTCCCACTCTGTTCCCCTGTCCCATGGATTAAAAAATCAGCTCCCCAAGGACACTAGGAGAGATCTCTGGTGCCACCTAGTGACCAGAAAAAAAATCAACCAAAAAAAAAAAACCAACCAATCGACCAAATCAACCAACCAACCAACCAATCGACCAAAAAAAAACCAACACCACATAGAATAGGGACCTTTCCTTAGTAAAGACTACTCGAAAGGGGCAGAAGGCTCCCAGAGGAGTCAGAGGTGAGCTGGGAAGTTCGCCCAAGCCCGGCCCCTTCTGACCAGCAGTCTGAGCCCAGAGGGGGAGCGGGCACGGCCGGGGCAGACCAGGCACGCCGAAGAGTGTGCCTGTCTCTGAATCGCCGTTTTAGCATAGGGACCTTTCTTCAATAAGGACTGCTTTAAACAGGCAGAAGGTTCCCAAAGGAACTGGGAAGGTGAGCTGGGAAGGTGAGCTGGGAAGTTCGCCCAGGCCGGGCCCCTTCTGGCCAGCAGTCCAATCCTAGAGGGGGAGTGGGCACCCAGGGCCAGGGCAGACGGGGCGCATGGAAAAGTGTGCCTGTATCCGAACGGCCATTTTAGAATAGGGACCTTTCTTCAGTAAAGACTGCTTGAAACTGGCAGAAGGTTCCCAAAGGAGTGAGAGGTTAGCTGGGAAGTTCGCCCAAGCCAGGCCCCTTCTGACCAGCAGTCTGAGCCCAGATGGTTAGCGGGCACCCATGACTGGGGCAGATCCAATGTGCTGGAGAGTGTGCCTGTCTCCAAATCGCCTTTTTAGAACAGGGACCTTTCTTCAATGAAGACTGCTTGAAACTGGCAGAAGGCTCCTGGAAGATCCAGAGGTGAGCTGGGAAGTTTGCCCAGGCCAGGCCCCTTCTGGCCAGCAGTCCGAACCCAGGGAGGGAGCTGGCACCCACGGCCGGGGCCAACCCTGTGCACAGGAGAGTGCGTCTGTCTCCGAGTTGCCATTTTAGAATAGGGACTTTTCTTCGGTAAAGACTTCTTGAGGCCAGCAGAAGGATCCCGGAGGAGCCAGATGTGAGCTTGGAAGTTCGCCCAGGCCAGGCCCCTTCTGGCCAGCAGTCCGAACCCAGAGGGGGAGTGGGTACCAAGGGCCAGGGCAGACTGGGCACATGGAAAAGTGTGCCTGTATCCGAATCGCCATTTTAGAATAGGGACCTTTCTTCAGTAAAGTTGGCTTGAAACCGGCAGAAGGCTCCCGGAGGAGCCAGAGGTGAGCTGGGAAGTTTGCTCATGCCAGGCCCCTTCAGGCCAAAAGTCCAAACCCAGAGGGAGAGCAGACACCCACGGCCAGGGCAGAGTGGGCATGCAGAAGAGTATGCCTGTCTCCAAAGTGCCATTTTATAACAGGGACCTTTCTTCAATAAAAACTGCTTGAATCTGGCAGAAAGATCCCCATGGAGCCAGAGAGAGAAGGTTCCCTGTGCAGTCTGAGGTGAGCTGAAGACCCCCACAAGCATGGTCCCACCTGGCAGGAAGTCAGCGCCCAGGGGAGGATCCAGAGATTTGGAACTCAGAGCGCAATCCAGGTGCCCCACCTCCAGGGAAGTTGTGGGACTTCAAGACACACCTTTGTAACTAAACACAGAAGGAGGAGAGCTTCTGTGACAGTGATCATTAACATACTCAAAGTACCACTGCCTCGCTAGACTTCTGGCATAACAGTTTTTGACTCTTTTGGATTGCCAGTTTCTGAAACTCCCGAAAGAACACACCAAAAAGATGCCAGCTAGTACCAGCAGCACAGTGTCCCAATGCATAAGGCAAATTAGAAGACAGGCAGCAGGGAAAAGAAAAACTACAAGCAAAGTAGCATCGCCTCAGAAAAAAGACACAGCACAAAAAAAAAAAAAAAACACCCACTAGCTTGCAACTATGGTGAACTGGAAGAACTTCTGAGCCTTCCAGAAAAAGAACTTAAAACTGCTGTGATGAAAAAACTGATGGAAGTAATTAAGGAAAACAACGCTCAGAAGAATGAAATTGAGTCCCTAAAGAGGGAAGTAAAAGAAATGCAGATCAAAAAATTAATGGAGGGGCTAAATAAATGAAAGAAAAATAGATGAAAAGGAAGAACGAATAAGTACTCTTGAAGACACAGAAATAAAACGAACCAAAACAGAAAAGGAAAGAGAAGTACGAAGGACAAAGACCGAAGAAAGACTTCGGGAACTATCTGACTCCATGAGGAAAGGAAATATAAGAGTTATAGGAATCCCAGAAGGAGAGAAGAGAAATGTAGGAACAGAGAAAATATTCAAGGAGATAATTGAAAAGAACTTCCCAAACTTCCATGACAAAAGGAAAAATACAGCAAGATACATAATAGTAAAGCTCCCAAGAATCCAAGACAAGGAAAAAATAATGAAGCTGACAAGAGGGAAGAAACAGATAACATTCAAAGGAAAACCAATCAGGCTGACATCAGACTTCTCCGAAGAAACACTACGGTCAAGGAGAGAATGGAGGGACAGTCAACAGACTCCAAGAAAACAGATGCCAGCCAAGAATACTCTATCCTGCAAAGCTCTCCTTCCTCTATGAAGAAAGAATAAGGACCTTCCCAGACAAACAGAAACTCTGGAATTTCATTACGACTAAACCCCCACTCCAAAAAATACTACAAGGAGTCCTAAAGCCAGAACCTCAGAGGGACGAATAACAACGAAAGAAGGCCAAAAAAGTTATTAAAAGAATAAATAAATAAAATCAAAGGAAAGACAAACACAATGGCAAATACAGATGCTAGCATATCAATATTAACTCTAAATGTAAATGGACTAAACTCTTCAATAAAAAGACACAGAGTCGTAGGCTGGATTAAGAAACAAAACCCAACCTTTTGCTGTCTCCAGGAAACACATTTAGCTACAAAAGATAAAAATAACCTCAAAGTTAAAGGATGGAAAACAATCCTACAAGCAAATGGACCAAAAAAGAAAGCAGGAACAGCTATACTTATATCAGGTAAAACATTTCCAACTCAAAAAGGTAAAAAGATACCCCAACGGTCATTACATTATGATCAAGAGGAAAATATTTCAAGAAGAAATAACACTCATTAATATATATTCACCAAACGAAGGAGCACCAAAATGTATCAGACAACTATTGTCATCTTTGAAAACAGACATCAGAGAAAACCATACGTAGTGGGAGACTTCAACACACCACTATCAACAATGGATAGATTAATGAGACAAAAAATAAGTAAAGACACTAAAGCTCTAAAAAAGGATCTAGAGCACTTGGGCTTAACAGACATCTATAGAACACTAAACCCAAAAAAATATGAGTAGACATTTTTCTCAAGTGCACACGGATCATTCTCCAGGATTGATCACATGCTGGGACCCAAGACAAACATCAACAGATACACCAAGATTGAAATCATACCAAGCATCTTTTCTGACCATGAAGGCATCAAACTAGAAATAAACCATAAAAAGAAGGCAAGGAACTCTCCTACTGTAACAGGGTGGTCCCCAGGAAAGGGGGAGGTCCCCTGCCCCACCCAAGGGAGGGTGGAGCTGAGCAGGAAGAGGAGAAGCTGGAGAAGAGACTGAGGACAGAAGCAGGATGGAGCCAGAAGGAGACCTGGAGGAGGCGCATGGAGCCTAGAGACACGTGAAGAACTGTGCTTGTCTTTTGGTCGTGGACTGGGTGATACAGATGTGGGTGAGACCCGTGGGGAGGTTACAATGGCAGTTTTTATCTTGATGTTGGTTTTGCTCTTTTCCTTCCTGGCTTATCTGGTTGTTTCTGGCCCTTTTCTGGGGGTCCCCACTGGAAGATGCTTTAGACTTGTGGCAGGCTTTGGGGCCTTGCTCTGGGCCAGTCCCATTTGGATGGACTTTTACCCACGAGGGGACGGGTAACTTTGGGTGCTTCATTTAGAAACTAGACTCTGCCTTACCTGTATTGTTCCCTAGTTTTATTAAAGTTCCTTCCCCTTAAACTCTCCTATGTTTTGTGTTGATGCGGCGGACGGCAGAACCCATTTAGAATAGGCAGGTTTGCGGGGTTTGGGCTGCCCCTCTCCCTGTCCTATAACACTACCTCATGGAGATTGAAACCCACAGTACTAGATGAACAATGGACTAATGAGGAGATCAAAGAAGAAATTAAAAAATTCTTTGAATTGAATGACAAGGAGGACACCAATTTCCTAAATGTATGGGATGCAGCAAAAGCAGTAATAAAAGGAAAATATATAGCAATAGAGGCTCACATCAAGAAACAAGAAAGAACTCAAAGAAACAACCTAATCTCAAAGCTCAAAGAACTAGAAAAAGAACAACAAAAAACCCCAAAACTGGTAGAAGAAAAGAAATAATAATAAAAAACCAAAGCAGAAATAAATGAAATCAAAACTAAAAAAAATAATCCAAAAGATCAATGAAACCAAGAGCTGGTTCTTCAAAAAAAATAAACAAAATGGACAAACCCCTAGCCAGGCTCACAAAGGAAAAAAGGGAGAAAGCACAAATAAACAGGATCACAAATGAAAGAGGAGAAATCACAACAGACACAACAGAAATCAAAAGAATAATCAGAAACTACTATGAACAAGTTCAACTACTGTATGGAAACAAGTTCAACAATCTAGAGGAGATGGACAAATTCCTACAACTCTACAACCATCCAAAGCTAGATAAAGAAACAGAACACCTAAACTAACCAATTACAAGCAGCGAAATTGAAATGGTAATCACAAACCTTCCCAAAGGGCCCCCCCCCGGTGGCACAGCAGTTGAGCGCTGGGTTACAAAGCTGCCTGCAGCCTCTGCAGTGCCGGTTTGATACCCGGCTGCTCCCCGGCCACCAGAGGAGGGTCCCACATGGCACGCAGACCTCTCCTGCCGCCTGCTGCTCCACTCAGCAGTGTACTTCGGTCCTTCTGCCTGCTCTGCTCCCCACTCTGGCTCTGCTGAATTCTCTCACCCTCCCGCGCTTCTGACTGTTCCCATTGCTTGTATAAATAAATAAATAAATCTTAAAAAAAAGAATGCTGACCCATTCAAAAACCTTCCCAAAAACAAAAGCCTGGGGCCTGATGGATTTACAAATGAATTCTACCAAACGTTCAGAAATGAATTAGTGCCTATCATTCACAAAATCTTCCAAAATATTGAGAAGGAAGGGATAATACCAAACATGTTCTGTGAAGCCAACATTACACTAATACCAAAACCAAACAAGGACAACACAAAAAAAGAAAACTACAGGCCAATCTCGCTAATGAATACTGATGCAAAAATCCTCAATAAAATTTTTGCTATCAGAATCCAACAATGTATCCATAAGAATGCCAGTGAACTTACTGGAAAGAGGGAGGCTTTCACTCAGGCACATCCGAGTGAATAAGACCTCCTTCCCCTGTGTGCTGGACTGGACAGTCAGTGACGGGTAAGATCGGGGGCAAACTAAAGAAGGCACTGGCTAGCCTCATGTCTGTGACTCCTGACGACCTAAGACAGGCGCAGTCCCCGAGGGGCTTCATCATGAAAATCTTTGGCGTTAAATTCAGGCAAATGTCTAAATGGCTGTAAGCCCAATCTAGGCAATAAGCCCGCAGTAAAAAACCCCTCCTTTGCTTGAAAACAAGGCTGCTAAGAGTGTTGCCTACAAACGAGCCTGATGGAATTACCTACAAAGCAGTTTAACCATTAACCAGTTAGTCATTATTTCTGAATAAGTAGTAACTTAGCAACTTGTCTATAATTATACTATTTTCTTACCTACCTGACTTTTTCTATATATGTAAAAATCAGTTTCAGGAAATGTATTGTAACCACATATGCTTAGCAACTTGTAAACCATTAGCTAGAAAATTGTATTCTATGCCTAGGTAACAAGAAACATTGTTATGCTGGGAAAATAGATTTTGTGTGACCTAATGCCTTTTGAAAATGTATAAATATGCATAATGATTTGAGCAAATTACATTCAGATCTTCACTCTTGAAGTGTGTCTGTCTGTCATTTATTTCTGCGCCGAAT
The DNA here is from genome assembly GCF_014898055.3 of Talpa occidentalis. Lineage (NCBI taxonomy): Eukaryota > Metazoa > Chordata > Mammalia > Eulipotyphla > Talpidae > Talpa > Talpa occidentalis. The sequence continues at coordinate 71,154,466 of NW_023605305.1, read as the reverse complement.
CCTTGACCGCCTAGCTCAGTCTCTCATCCCTGGGTCAGCCTTGCTAATCTGACACTGCACCGGTCGGCAGCAATAATTCACCATGACCAAGTAGGATTCATTCCAGGGACACAAGGATGGTTCAACATCTGAATATCAATCAATGTTATCCAACACATCAATAAAAAGAAATGTAAAAACCATATGATAATATCAATAGATGCCAAGAAAGCTTTCGACAAAGAGCAACACCCATTCATGATAAAAGCCCTTGAAATTCTAGGGATACAAGGAACATACCTCCACATCATAAAGCCCATATATGAAAAGCCAACAGCCAGTATCATTCTCAATGGTGAAAAGCTGAAAGCAATTCCATTAAGATCTGGAACAAGACAAGGATGTCCACTCTCACCACTGCTTTTCAATATAATACTGGAAGTCCTAGCCAGAACAATAAGACAAGAGAAAGACATACAAGGAATCCAAATAGGAAAAGAAGAAGTCAAACTATCACTACTTGCAGATAATATGATAATATACATAGAGAACCCCAAAAACTCCACAGAAAAACTAATTCAACACATCAATCAGTTCAGTAAAGTGGCAGGATACAAAATCAACACGCAAAAGTCAGCAGCCTTCCTATACACAAACAATAAATCTGAAGAAGAAGAAATCAAAAAAAAAGCATCCCTTTTATTATTGAAACAAAATAAAACAAATACTTGGGAATAAATCTAACAAAAGAGGTAAAGGACCTATACAATGAAAACTATAAAACATTGTTAAAAGAAATAGAAGAAGAACAAAGAAATGGAAAGACATCCCCTGCCCATGGATTGGAAAAATAAACATTATTTAAATGGCCATCCTACCAAAAGCAATATATAGATTCAATGCTATTCCAGTAAACATTGCAATGTCATTCTTCAAAGAAATAGAATAATTATTGATGAAATTCATATGGAATCACCAAAAACCCCGAATATCCAAAGCTCTCCTGAAAAAAAAAAAAGAAGGGAATGGGGGTATCACACTTCCAGACTTCAAACTATATTACAAAGCCATAATCATCAAAACTGCATGGTATTGGAACCAGAACAGACACACAGACCAATGGAATCCAATAGAAAATCCAGATATAAGCCCACAGATTTATGGTCAACTAATCTTTGACAAAGGAGCAAAGAATATGCATTGGAGCAAAGAAAGTTTGTTCAATAAATGGTGCTGGGAAAACTGGGTCGCTACATGCAAAAGAATGAAGCTTGACTACTACCTAACACCATGCACAAAAACCAACTCAAAATGGATTAAAGAACTAGACATAAGACCTGAAACCATAAAAGAAGGAAATATAGGTGAAACACTACATGATATGCACCTCAAAGACATCTTTACAGACACATCACCCAAAGCAGTGATAGTGAAGGCAAAGATAGACAGCTAGGACGACATCAAATTAAAGAGCTTCTGCACAGCAAAAGAAACAATAACAAAAACAAAGAGAAACCCCACCGATTGGGAGAACATTTTTGCACACAACACTAATGATAAAGGATTGATCACAAAAATCTACAAAGAGCTGATGTGACTCAACAAAAACAAATGAAATAATCTAGTCAAAAAATGGGCAGAAGAGCTAAAAAGAAACTTCTCTGAAGAGGAAATGCATATGGCCAACAGGCATATGAAAAAAGGTTCAACATCACTTGTAATCAGGGAAATGCAAATCAAAACTACAATGAGATACCATCTTACACCAGTGAGAATGGCACATATTAAGAAAACTAGCAACAACAAATGTTGACGAGGGTGTGGAGAAAAAGGAACTCTCCTGCACTGTTGTTGGGAGTGCAAACTGGTCCAACCACTATGGAGAGCTGTGTGGAGATTTCTTGACCTACTAAACATAGAGCATCCATATGATCCAGCAATTCCACTCCTAGGTATTTACCCAAAGGACACAGAAACATCAATTCCAAAGAGCACCTGCACCCCTATGTTTATAGTGGCACTATTTACAACAGCAAAGCTTTGGAAACAATCCCAAAGCTCAAAAATAGATGACTGGATCAAGAAGATGTGGTACATATACACCATGGAATATTACTCAGCATTCAAAAAAGACAAACACATGCAATTTGCAGCAACATGGATGGAGCTGAAAGGGATCATGCTCAGCGAAATAAGCCAGAAAGAAAAAGAAAAACATCGGATGGTCTCACTCACAGCAGGAATCTAGAAAACTTAAATAAGGGACCAGGAAAAAGAATAAATATAAGAAAGAAAATATTAAAATCAGCAAACAACTATGAACCAGAGACACTCTATGGGGGGTGAGGGGTGGGGAAAGGAGGGCTTGGGGTCAAAATAAGGGGGTTGTAATTTTATGGGGAATATAAAAATAAAATATAAATTAAAAAAATAGGAAAGGGGATATTATCATGGGTTACACAACTCCTTTTTGTACTAACAGGATATGCAAAATTTTCCTCTCGTTTACGGCGTTCTTTATGCATTTTTAAAATATTTATTTATTTATGGAAGAACGGGGGTATAGGCCAGATGTGCAGGATGGTGTGAGGATTCACCAGAGACAGAGCAGGGAACAGAACAGGCAGACTGACAATATACACTGCTGAGGGGAGCAGCAGTGTATATCCTTGCCCGCTGGTCGGGATCAAACCAAAGATACAGAGTCTGCGGACAGACTCACATTGCGGCACTCAACCGCCTGCACCACCCGGGAGGCCCTTCTTTAAGCATTTTTTTAACTAAGTTTTGCTGACAAGAACCTTGAGACATTGGCAGATTAGAATGAATGGCAAGAGTCTGAAATGCTCTAAGAATTTCTTGAAGCTTATTAGAGAGTTCAGGTGGAGGGTGCTGTAGCATCCTCTTCTTGATTAAAAAATTCCCCACCACTAGCCTCTGAAGAGGCCTTGTGATCAGGGTCAGACTCAGAAGAGTCTAGTAAATGTTTTTTAACCCCCTCGTGTAAAGGTGTTGTAGAGCAACCCCGATACAAAACGGGGTGCCTGACTGTGGGTCCTCACCCGCACGCTTAAAAGGACTTATCAGTGCTCTACTGCAGGCACACGCGAAAGGTTAATAAAAGGTTTATTTACAAGGGAAGGGGAAATGAGGAAATGTACAGCTCAGGGAGAAAAGTGGGAGACAAAGTTTTAAATGAGTCCTACCCGATCCGCCAATCAGGAATCCCAAAATGGCACTCTGAGAGCTGGCCACGAGCCAGGAGTGGTGAAGCCAGGAGGCGAGCGATAGCCAGCCCCCCAAGGCCCAGTGTTTGGTTTTTATATCAAACCTGGCTGCCCAACTCCACCCTCAGGTCCCAGCCACCTTCCCTTTGGTGGTGATGGGATTTGTCTTTCCCAATGCCTTGATGGCTTTAGTCTAGAGGGGGGGTGGGGTCCACAAAGCCTGTATGGGATTAACTTAGGACATCATTTCCCCCTAACAAAGGGAGCACTAAGTTCTTTATAATTGTTTTGAGGGGAGATAGGATTATTACCCACAGGATGAAGAGCTTATTGTTTTAGAAAAAGCTTTTTACAGGATTAACAAACTTACAGACCTTTATAACATACTTATTTATACTAACAAAGATTTTTAAGAGTGGGTTCGTCTTTCTGTAAAGGAAATTTAGTTAATTACCAGTGTTGTTGAACAACACAATTTTTACCTTTTAAGAAAACACATTTAAACATTAAATATTAACACCCAATCTTAAAACCTAAAGACATGTATCTCTTAAATTAAACCATTGAATTTACACTAGTTTACCAAATTTAGATCATGATCAAAATTGGGGGTTTTCTATAGGTGCCATTTATAGTTAATCCTCTGGAGGTAGAAGCCAAGGATAAACAGAGATCTCTTGTTTTTTATTTAAACTTTTGGCCATGTGTTAATTTTAAGAAGTCAAATTATTTATTTTTAAAGGTTTTTTATCTATTTATATACATAAGAACTAGGGTGTAAGCCAGATGTGTGGGGGTGAAAGACCAACCTGAGAGTGGTGAGAACAGACGATCTACCGAAACATGCTTTTGAGGGGAGAAGCGGGCTGAGAGAGGAGAGGCTGGCTGTGTAATGTGGGCCAACTCCCCAGCCAGGATCTAACCCTTGCTGTACTGGCCTGAGATAGCTCAACAGTGTTGAGACTTCAACCCCTGTATTACCAGGGAGGCCCCATATATCAAGATTTTTTAATGAGATAGAAGTTAAAATCCTTATATAGATAAAGTGTTTAATTTTGTAACAGGGTGGTCCCAGGAAAGGGGGAGGTTCCCTGCCCCACCCAAGGGAGGGTGGAGCTGAGGAGGAAGAGGAGAAGTGGCAGAAGAGACTGAGGAAGGAGCAGGATGGAGCCAGAAGGAGACCTGGAGGAAGCACATGGAGCCTAGAGACACGTGAAGAAACTGCGCTTGTCTTTTGGTCGTGGACTGGGTGACACAGATGTGGGTGAGACCCGTGGGGAGGTGACAATGGCAGCTTTTATCTTGATGTTGATTTTGCTCTTTTCCTTCTGGGCTTGTCTGATTGTTTCTGACCCTTTGCTGTGGGTCCCCACTGGAAGGTGCTTTAGACTCATGGCAGGCTTTGGGGCCTTGCTCTGGGCCAATCCCATTTGGATGGACTTTTACCCACGAGGGGACGGGTAACTTTGGGTGCTTCACTTAGAAACTAGACTCTTTGCCTTACTGTATTGTTTCCTAGTTGTATTAAAGTTCCTTCCCATTAAAGTCTCCTATGTTTTGTGTTGATGCGGCGGATGGCAGAACCCATGTAGAATAGGCAGGTTTGCGGGGTTTGGACTGCCCCTCTCCCTGTCCTATAACAGATTTGGTGTCCAACGTGATTTAGGACAGAGCCATCCATGGTTAGTCAGCCCCATGGGAAATTGGGCTTCCCTATGGCACTGGCTACCATAAGCGCAAATGTGATTTTTGGTTTCTCTGGTGTGTTTGTTTCATATGTCGATTTGCTGCTGAATAACTGGCTTGGGCTTTGTGAAGATCTGTGTGTCTGTATGTAATTTGTTTGTAGTGACTTGCTAAGACATTTGATTTTGTGGAAATTGTTCTGTGCCAGTTTTACTCAAAAGATTAGGCAGTACGTTGGACCATGTGGCCTGATCAAAGATGGCGTCTGAGGCCACTTGGTGTGCTCTTGTAAAATTCAGAGGTTCTTGTTGCTAGGACTTTGGGACTTTTTTTTTCTTTCTTTTTATAATCTCTGCTGTCTCATTAGCATTTCTAAAGGCAATAATGGTTCTTCAGTGGTATGTTGCTTTGTCTTTGGCTACTTCCTGCTCTCTGCCTGATGGTTTTTGCAAGCCAATTGTGGAGCAGTGGTGTTTAAATTAGCAAATGTATGCCTAGGTGTTAAGGAAAGAGTAGCCTTAAGCAGTAACTGGTAATTGCTGGTAGCCTTGATGGATTCTTGGAGATAACTTGAATTTTTGCAAAGTCTGTATCAGAAAAATTAACAAGATTTTGTCTGAGTCTGAAAGGATTTGCTGCTGTGAATTTTGTCTACACAATTTGTTTTGGGCATGTTTGCCATTTTGAATACTGGATTTGTTCAATTGCTGGTGCCAGACAAGATTCTAAGTTTTTGCTTCCTACTGAGGAAGGTCTGTTATGGAAAGCACTTTTTAGTGTGCATCATGTAACTGTACCAGGTTTTCATACCTGTGTTGTTGTCCCTCCCTAGTGTGGGGGAGGTGTAATCTGTGCTTAGATGTTTAATCTGCTCTTTCAGCTTCTGTCCCAGAGTGGCTAACAGAAGTAAGGAGATGACTCCTTTTAATTGAAAGTTAATTACTGATATTTTGATTTTGCTTTTTCAGGTTCTATTCCAGGAAACCCAAGGAGTGCCTGCTTGGTGGCTAACAAGAGATGACTCCTTTTGCTTAAAGGTTTACTTTTGCTCTTTCAGCTGCTGTACAGAATACCCCAGGATTGACTTCTAACAAAAAGTCTTCAACACTGAAAACCCTAAGGTGATAAACAAGGTCATGTAACTCTTGTGATTAATAAAACTTTTCCTTCCTATTTCCAAAGTCTTAGGTTTGCAGGATGACAACTGGAAATTTTTCTGCCAGCAACACTCCACATTTTTTTTGGACTTTGATATTTTTTTTCTGAGCCTATGGAGTAAAACTGCAGTTACATAACATTCTACGTGGCATAACTAAAAAAAAAAAAACTGTCTTTGTCTATACGTTGTATGTCTGTATGTCCTTGTGTCTAACTGTCTTGACCTCCAGTGATCGACAAATTGGTATACATGGTGCCCATAGACGTTGAAAAAAAAAAGAGTCTCCAGTTATGATAAAAACAAAAAAGTTATGGTTTGATTGTCATCATTGTGCTACTGAACTAAGCCGGTGCCTTCATAGAGATTGAATATTGTTGTTTCTGCTAATTTTCTGATATTTATGGCAAAGCTACCCAGAAATCTAAATTCAAGTACAAATTTGGTAGCCTGTCATTTGACTGATGCAAGGAAATTTTGTGGAACCTCAGTAGAGCTCCTGAGACACTCCACGAAGTTTCTCCCTTTCCTCCTGGGAAAGGCATTAGATGAATTTGTTCTATTTGGCTCACCTAGTAGAGTAAAACTGGAAGGGAAGCATTGTCACTTGGGAAAATGGTAAAACTTTGGTATGTACAAAATGTTAACAGTAGTATCTGGTATGTATGTAAATTGTCAATGGTGATTGTCACCTTGTAATATTGTATAATTCAATTGTTTCACACCTACAGAAATTGTTTCCGGAAATATAGGGAGAAAAGGTCTCAACAGATTCCTATTGATGGAACTGTTGAGAGTAAAAAAACTTTCCTACAAAGGACTGAATAGACCTGGAAATACACCTGACATTTACTAAGTTTTCTCTGACATGATACTGGTAATTTTTTATGCATTTTGTCCTGAATCCACAAAGTTTTGTTTTATTTTGTTTTGTTTTGTTTTGAGTAACCAGGATCTGCAGCACGGTTGCAATTTTTTTTCCAGCAAAGCTAACTTGTCACATTTTCTCTCCCCTTGATACCAACACAGCATACAAATAGTGGTAGTAATTTTTGCTACTTATCTCAGAGTCTGTTTTTGCATAACTTCCATAGGGATTTTGTCTGCTTAAACAAAAAAAATTGGACATGAGTTTGATTGTGTGGCTTTGTGTGGAGTTCTTCCAAAAAGTTGAAAAAGAGCTGAACCAAGAAGAGGAGAACCTGTTTGCTTTGTTCGTAGTGTTCCAGAGACCTCCAAAGAAGGTGAGGAAGTTTGCCTCCATTGGCAGGACTGGACAACCCGGCCAACGAAAATGCCCTGGTACCCTCGAGAACAGGAAAGCCCAGGTGGAGTCTGATGAGACCAACTTTGTACCTGAAGCCTACGTCAACTGGATGCCAATGGTTCGCTCTGATCCTATATGGAGTATTTCAACAAAGCCAGCTAAAAATTGCTGTTAGTTATTTCTGCCCTGTGATTTTATGCAAAAATAGGAAAAATGGTTTAAAAGTAGATTTAGTTTGCAAACTTTTGCTATGCTGTTAAAAGTTTGGGCTCAAGGTTGAGAAAATTTGTGTTTTACATCAGTTGAACCATTTTAACATTTTTTCCCTGTGATTTTGATATATTTGCTATCTTGTTTTAGCCAATGCTCCAGATTTTTTTTTCTTTTGGCTTGGATAATGGACTATTTTTAAGTAATGAAACTGTCATACTGGACATTCATGGACAATGCTGCTGACTAATTGTTGCTTCTCTTACACACATTGTAACCCTGAAAAAAAGATTGTCTCCTAAGATTACACCCTGAGATCTGTGCCACCATAGATATGGTGGAATAAAAATTAAAAGGGGGGATTGTAACAGGGTGGTCCCAGGAAAGGGGGAGGTTCCCTGCCCCACCCAAGGGAGGGTGGAGCTGAGGAGGAAGAGGAGAAGCGGCAGAAGAGACTGAGGAAGGAGCAGGTTGGAGCCAGAAGGAGACCTGGAGGAGGCACATGGAGCCTAGAGACACGTGAAGAAACTGCACTTGTCTTTTGGTCATGGACTGGGTGACATAGATGTGGGTGAGACCCGTGGGGAGGTGACAGCAGCTTTTATCTTGATGTTGATTTTGCTCTTTTCCTTCTGGGCTTGTCTGATTGTTTCTGACCCTTTGCTGTGGGTCCCCACTGGAAGGTGCTTTAGACTCATGGCAGGCTTTGGGGCCTTGCTCTGGGCCAATCCCATTTGGATGGACTTTTACCCACGAGGGGACGGGTAACTTTGGGTGCTTCACTTAGAAACTAGACTCTTTGCCTTACCTGTATTGTTTCCTAGTTGTATTAAAGTTCCTTCCCATCAAAGTCTCCTATGTTTTGTGTTGATGTGGCGGATGGCAGAACCCCTGTAGAATAGGCAGGTTTGCGGGGTTTGGGCTGCCCCTCTCCCTGTCCTATAACAATTTCAACCATTACTTAAGACTGAGGGCCCAAGTTCCCCAAAGTTTTAAAGACAGGCAGTTGTTACTAAGTTTGAGATGCTAAAATATTTTAGAGTTTGTATTTTTAAGAAATAATCCTTTGGCTTTATATTGTTTTTGCTTTATTTTATTGAGACCAAACATTTTTAAGATAATGGAACAATTTTTATGGACCATGCATGGGGAAAACAGGAGAAGAGAGGTTAAGATCTTTGATCTGAAGGGGTGTGAGATTATCACTCATCTTTATAAGAGAGAGAGTAAAGATTTAACTGAAAAACTCACTGAAGAAAGTTAACATCACAGACTCAGTGTCTGTGGGCCTTTCACCAGGCTGATTATCATAACAGAGTCCGGCTCTGTGGGCCTTTTACCTGGCTGATTTGGAAGAAAGTAACATCACAGACTCAGAATCTGTGGGCCTTTTACCAGGCTGATTTGGAAGAAAAAGATAGGAAAGACACGACTGAAAACACCTACTTACCACTTCGTTGCAGACTCTGGGTCTGGGAAGCCTTTTGGCCAGGCTTGAGAGGATGTCCAATTCCCATCTCTGGGCTTGAGAAGCAGGGTGTGGGGTCCCTGTTTGGGAGCCATTTGTTGCATCAGGCAACACCACACTGATAAAGAAACAGGAGTCATAGGAGTCATGGAGCAGGCTACATAATGCAGGATATTGCTGAAGAGCAAGATCCTGGCCCTTTTATTGACCCACGGTATTGGTTGTAAGGGGGAAGAGCAAAAGGAGATTAAGGGCATGGAGATGATAGAAAGGGGAAGGGTGTAGAAGATTAGGGATTGTGAATCTGCCCTCCAGGCACTTCTTACCTACTTCATGACACACCCTAATCCCCAGCCATTGTTCTAATCTTATCAACAAGGCGTTCCACTGATCAGCTTCTCGGGTCCCTTATCAATACATCGGTACTCGGCCAGGGCGTTCCCGGCCGTATCTCGTGATGTGTAAGTCGGGAGATGTATGCTTTATTTTATTTTATTTTTTTGCAGAGATTTATTTACTTATGAATACAAGAGCTCGGGGGCAGGGCATAGATGCGTGGGTGGGGTAAGGGAATTCACCAGAGACAGCGCGGGGAACAGAACAGGTGGACTGACTGAAATCCACTGCTGAGGGGAGCAACGGGGAGACAGGAGAGGTCTGTGGCTCCCCGTGGGTCACCTTCCTGGCTGGGATGGAACTGGGGCTCCAGAGGCTGCGGATGGCTTCACAGGGTGGTGTTTAAACCCTTCCCTACCAGGGTGGCCCTTAGTCATGCTTTTATGTCAACTTCAGGTAAGGGGATTTTTAAGAATGGTTTAAAAAAATAATCTTTCCCAGAAATTCAAGCCACTTTGTTTGCCCTTTTAATGACTAGCGGATAATGTAGGGTCACAGTATTTTGGGCGAGGAGGAGGCATTTGTCTGCATCTCAATGTTTATTTGGGAGCCGTCCCACCAGCGCCTGCGTCTGGGGGGCCGTGGCCTCCGGGAGCCCCTGCGCGCCCAGCCCCGCCCAGCGCACGTGGCTGCACCTGCGCAGCTACCACACGTGCACACTCGTTCATGCCCTGCTGGCCCCTGACTCGGGGTGAGGTTCGGCTGGGGTGAGCGTGGTCCTTCAGGAACCCCTTTGGGGTGCCGTTGCCCCTTGACCTGGGGAGCCGGCGGCAGCGGGGAGCAGACAGGTGAGGCCCAGGGAGGGAAGGCACTTGGGCTCGGGGATGTGCATCTGGCCTGCGCCCCGGTTCTTGTATAAATAAATAAATCTTTTTTAAAAATTAGCCTTTTTCTAATGATTCCCAGGCAGCAGACTTAATTGCTGCACTTACCAGAGAAAATTCCTGGAGATCTAGAACAATTGGTGAGGAGAGGATGCCTCGGCGGTGCCTGCAGCATTGTTCAGGTGAGACCCGCCTTTAGGACCATTTATTTATTTATATTGTCTTAGGGTCTTCCCTTTCCTCAAGTTCATCTCTTTTTTTTCTTTTCTTGCATCATTGTTCATTTTTTTTAGGTATTGGATTCTCCCTTCAGGGGTGGTCCCCATAGTGCTCCCACCAGAATAGCACCCGGGACCCATCACCATAATCCCTTGTGCTCTTTCCCTCCCCTCTGTTCACCCCCTCCCCCTCCGTGCTGGGGGCCTCAGCTCTTGGTCAGTCTGCTGGGGTTGTCTTTTTCTCTACCTATTGTTCAGTTTCTCTATATTTCCCATGTAAGAAAACACCTGATATTTCTCTTTCTCCTGCCTTACTGTGGCTAGCATCATCCCTTCCAGCTCCATCCGTATCACCACAAACAGCATGAATTTGTCTTTTTTGATTATGAACAATACTCCGCGGTGTAACTGTACCACAACTTTTTGATCCATTCATCTGTTTTGTGGCATTTGAGTTGTTCCCATGTCATGGCTACTGTAAATAGTGCTGCAATAAGCACAGGAGTTCAGGTTTCCTGTTTGTTTGTTTGTTTGTTTGTTTGTTTGATTGTTTGTTTTTGTTTTTTTTGTCCCTTGGGTAGATTCCTAGGAGTGGAACTCTGGATCATGTGTAGACCCGTTTTCAGTGTTCTGAGGAACCTCCACACAGCTGCCTATAGTGGCTGGACCAGTTTGCACTCCCACCAGCAGCATCAGAGACTCCTTTGTCTCCACCACTTCTCCAGCATTTGTTATTGCCAATTTTTTTTTAATGAGGAGCATTCTCACTGGAGTGAGGTGGTCCCTCATTGTGGTTTTGATTTGCATTTCCCTGATATTAGTGATGCTGAACATTTTTTCTATGCCTGTTGGCCATTTGCATTTCTTCTTTGGAGAAGTGTCTTTTTACTTCTGCCCATTTTTTTGGACTGGGTTTTTTGTTTTTGTTGAGTCATGTAAGCTCTTTGTAGATCTTTGATATCAGTCCCTTAGCTGTCATGTGGTGTGCTGATATTTTCTCCCATTCAGAGGGGTGTCTCTTTGTTTTGATCATTGTCTCTTGCTGTAGCCCCAACTGTTTACATTCTCCCTGGTTTTCCTTGCTTCTGGAGAAGAATCCTCAAAGATGTTTCTGAGGATCATGTCATTGAGTGTTGTCCTGTGTTCCCTTCTGTATATTCGATGGTGCCATGTTTCACATGCAAGTCTTTCATCTACTTGAGTTGGTTTGTGTATTGTGTGAGATAGTGGTCTACTTCATTCTTTTGCATGTTGCAATCCAGTTTCCCCAGCACCATTTATGGAAGAGGCGATTTTTTTCCAATGTATATTTTTTGCTCCTGTGTCATAGGTTAGCTCACCATATATATGTGCTTTTATTTCTGGGCTTAACTTTGATTCCATTGGTCTCTGTGTCTGTTTTTGTCCCAACACAGTTTTTATTATAACAGCTTTGTCATATAGTTGGATGTCTGGGAGTGTCAGACCTCCATTATTCCTCCCTTTTAGTCAGAACTTTCGCTGCTCGAGGTTTTGTGATTCCATATGAATTTGAACAGTATTGGTTCCATTTTGTTGAAGAACACCATTGAAATTTTCATTGAAATTGCACTGAATCTGTAAATTGCTTACAAATAGGAAGTCCCATCTAGGTTTGTTACTTTTTTCCAGTTATGGAACATTCATAAAACAGAGTGTTAATAAAAAATGTATGTGTTGGGCCTCCCCGCTGGCGCATTGGTTGAGCGCTGGGTTGCGAAGCTGCCTGCAGCCTCTGCAGTGCCGGTTTGATCCCCAGCTGCTCTCCGGCCACCAGAGGAGGGTCCCACATGGCGCGCAGACCTCTCCTGCCGCCCGCTGCTCCCCTCAGCTATGTACTTCGGTCCTTCTGCCTGCTCTGCTCCCCGTTTGGCTCTGGTGAATTCTCTCACCCTCCCACGCTCCTGACTGTATCCAGTGCTTGTATAAATAAATAAATAAATCTTTAAAAAAAATGTATGTGTTATTTTCTGTAATGTCTAAAAAGGTGTTATTTTCTGGGGTGGAAATGTTGGTGAGGATACCCATTTTGTGGGGCCTGTGTGCAATTCCATTTCAACATGCTCAAATGGGTTGAGACTAGAACATCTGTTGCCATTTTTGCTACCTTGAAAGTCACCTTGTCACAAACAATAAAGGTCAAGGATAGACATGGCAATAGCCGTCTGCTCTGTGTCTGTGACTTCCTTTCATTGACAGTGGACAAAATTCATTTAAAAGGTACCTTTTTAGCCAAAAATAAAATCCCCTTTTTAAAAAATGGGAGTTAAATATTGTCAGCATTCTTTGGTTCCTTGAATGCCTGTTGCTATTCCCGGTGTTTTTTTTTTTTCTTTCTTCCTTTTCTTTGCACCCTCTTCATTTATGATACTTCTGACCTTGTGTAACAGGGTGGTCCCCAGGAAAGGGGGAGGTTCCAGGTTTCCTGGCCCACCCAAGGGAGGGTGGAGCTGAGCAGGGAGAGAAGAAGCTACAGAGGAGACTGAGGAAGGAAGCAGAATGGAGCCAGAAGGAGACCTGGAGGAGGCACGTGGAGCCTAGAGACATGTGAAGAAACTGTGCTTGTCTTTTGGTAGTGGACTGGGTGACACAGATGTGGGTGAGACCCGTAGGGAGGTGACAACGGCAGTTTTTATCTTGATTTTGATTTTGCTCTTTTCCTTGGGCTTGTCTGGTCGTTTCTGACCCTTTTTTGTGGGTCCCCATGGGAAGATGCTTTAGACTTGTGGCAGGCTTTGGTGCCTTGCTCTGGGCCAATCCCATTTAGATGGAGTTTTACTCACAAGGGGGCGGGTAACTTTGGGTGCTTGATTTAGAAACCAGATTCTTTGCCTTTCCTGTATTGTTTCCTAATTGTATTAAAGTTCCTTCCCATTAAAGTCGCATGTTTTGTGTTAATGTGGCAGATGGCAGAACCCTATATAGAATAGGCAGGTTTACAGGGTTTGGGCTGCCCCCCTCTCTGTCCTGTCACAATTGTGCAGTTTACAGGTTTACCCAGAAATAAAACTGAGACACAGGGCAACTTAGGGTAAGTAGGCAGTTTTAGGGACACTGCAGGAGGGGACCTCAGAGAGTTGAGTAAGGCTTCAGAGATGAGGGCAGCAAGAGGAATGTAACTAATTCCACTAGGAAAAACAAACATCCCAGGACCAAGGACAACATTGTTAATGCTGGCCTTGGTTTCCTTCAGGTGATAAAGGGAGGTAGAGATTGGGGAAATGGAGAATGGTTTAATTTATGGACTTAGAAGGGCAGTTGTTTAACTTCAATGCAGGCATGCTCATCCAGAGGACTGGGCCATAAAGATAAAGATGCAACAAATGGGGAAAGACAGACCTGCTAGATAAGGAATGTGAACATCCCCCACTCAGTAGCAAATTAAGTGACACAGCCGAGAACTAACCAATCACAAAGAGACTGGTGGAGTTTTAGAATAATGAAGGAAAGAAGGTATACACAACTGAGACACAACTCCACTTTGGCTTCCTTGCCCCTCCCAGGCCTGGGAGTCCCACTTTATTTCAGTTCCTTTTCTCCTCAATAAACTTTTTCTTTCTCTAAACAAATCTGCCAAAGTTTGCTTGCTTGCCTGAGAGCCTGTGAAGTTCCTGCTGCAGCTTCGTGAGACACCAACCCGTGGGGGTCTAGTGGCTGGGACTCAGCGCTGCCCCTGCAGCCTGGGATCCATTCCTGGCTGGGAGACTAGGCCTGGCAATTCCAGTATCAAAACCACTGTTGAACTACCACAAGTGAATCAATATAGATCTTGATACTGCCAGCTTTCCTGTCAATGATGGAACCTCTGCTGAAATAACCATGTTTTCACTTGTAGGATGAGACAGAAAATAAAAGTGTTCTCTTAGGCTGGACACTCGGTTTATATCGATCTGTGACAAGTTGACTTGGAATACAGGATTTTCATTCTATTATGTTCTATATTTCTTTTTGCAAAGGCAATGAAATAATCACAGGAAGGTTTTATCAGTTATTTCAAATTTTGTTTTATGGAATGTCATTGCTCCATTCAAAATTTTGTCTTTTTCTTCCCATAGTTATGCACAACTTTCAGGCCTCTTGTATTTATTTTGCAAAATTTTTATTTATTTATGCATACAAGACTGGGGTTGTAGGCCAGAGATGCAGTGATACTCTTCTGAGGGGAGCAGCAGGCGAGACAGGAGAGGTCTGCTGCACCATGTGGGCCAGCTCCCAGGCTGGGGATGAAACCTGTACCACAGTGGCTGCCAGTAGCTTGATAGTGCTGAGACTTATCGCAAGCAGGATTAATTGGCTTCAGTCAGAAGTTGGCTCTCAAAGAGAATTTTATTACTGTATTGTTCACATACACTCACATTCACATAGGCAAGGCAACCCAAAGGTCCCAGAGTAGCTCTGACTGAAAACAGTAGCCACGACGTGTCTTAGCCTGGCCTTCCACACAGGGGAACATCCTCCGGCCGTGGAAGTTGCTAGGCTTGAGGGCCCAAAGTCCGGATGGTCCCCAGGATGTTGAGACGGTCTGCAGCATGTGCTGCTGTCAGAGAGCAGGCTGCCGGTTTGTGGGAGGAAGAACCGGGGAGTGAGGCTTGGTTCATGGTGTGCCAAACTGAGGAGTGAGGAGAGGTTCTGGCTGGAGAACAGTCTGAGCCCAGAGAGGAGCAGCAAGCTGGACTCGGAAGAGGAGCTTCTGGAAAGTCCTTAGCTCAGAGCCAGGTTTGGGACTGCTCGGAGAATGCTTCATGATTCCACTCCTTTTATGCATCCTTATCAGGTTCAGGCTTGGGCACCATCTGTTTTTATCATCTTTAACATTCAGGATGTGGACGCAGCCCCATTCACTCACGGCTCTCACAGACACCTTAACATACTCTTAGTTTCACTCTTAGCCTGTGTATTTATATTGCTTGTAAGCTTTTTATGTTGATTACATGCTTAACCCCTTGCACCCAGAGGGAGACCCCAGACGTCTTGTATTTGAGGCTGGAAGGGTCTGGGCTTTGAATTAGTGCCTTATTATTTTCACTGTTTTTTTTTAATTTTTACCTATAACTAGATGAAGCTTGTTGATTAAAACAACAAATATTGTAAAAATTGAAAAAGGGTAAAATGTGCTCATTTGGACTGACAAATTAGTTCAAGCTAAAATTGAAAACCTATTGATGGAATTCAGGTGATGGGGTTCAGTGTGGGGGGATTCTTGGATCCTCTGACAAATCATTCAATAATGTTCCCTTTCATCAGCACATGACAAGGTGATTGAGGAAAAGAGAGCAGGAAAGAACGAAGTCTGCATAGACTCAGATAGGCTCTGAAAGAACAAAAGCTGTATTTTGCCAGGGTAAGGGGTGTTCTTTCATAATGTTCTGTGATGGATTGAGTGTGGAAATTATTGCCTTGGGGTCAGAATGCGTGGGTCTTCTAAGTTTGATCATCCTCTCTGCCCCCACATCTGACTGGTCATCTTTTCTGACCCCACCTTAGATTGCTGGAACCTTCCACAGGTGGGTTAATATTTATATAGATTGCCCTTATGATACCTCCCTCAGTAAAAACAAAAAATAACAACAAGGTGAACTTGACATTAACTGATATGCAGCTGCTCTTCCCACACCTGCTTTACTATCTGGAAGACAATATTTTCACCTGTAGAAATTTTTCTATAACTGCAAAAGAATTTTTAAGGCTTTCTTTTAAAAAACTATATGGTGGGCCGCCCTGGTGGCGCAGCGGTTGAGCGCTGGGCTGCGAAGCTGCCCGCAGCCTATGCAGCGCCGGTTGGATCCCTGGCCACCGGCGAGGGTCCCACAGGGCACGCAGACCTCTCCTGCCGCCCGCTGCTCCCTCAGCAGTGTGCTTCGGTCCTTCTGCCTGCTCTGCTCCCCGCTCTGGCTCTGGTGAATTCTCTCACCCTCCCGCGCTTCTGACTGTACCCAGTGCTTGTATAAATAAATGAATAAATAAATAAATAAATAAATAAATAAATAAATAAATAAATAAATAAATAAATAAATCTTTAAAAAAAATTCAGCTATTTTTTTTTAATACAGACACACACATATATGTAACATCCCAAATGCTAATATCTAAATCCAGAGTCCCCGCAGAAGGGCGATACCGACTTGTTCTCTTCTCTGAATGAGCGAGAATCTCTATTTCAGCGGGTTCTTGCCTCCACGTCATTCTATCTCCCCATCTTCAGGGCGCTGACGTCACACACTCCCGCTCCCTGCTCCCCCTCTGAGCGGCCCCCCACGGCTCTCGGCTCTCCGGGCTGTGTCCCCTCCTCGCCCGGCTGACCCACCCCTCGGCAGCGACTCGGTCCCCCCTGCGCCTCCCGCCGACCCTGGCGCCTCCGCCCGCCAGTGTCCCGCCTCGGCCGCACCGCCCCTCCGCGCCACCAGGCCGCGCGCGCCGCTGCCCCGCCCCTGGGCCCCCCGCGAGCCTCTCCGTCTTGGCCTCGCCCCGCCCCCTGCGCGTGACGTCCCGTCCCTGCGCGCCGACGCGGGAACGGCGGCTGGAGCGGAAGTGGCGGAGCCGTGGCCTCCAGGAGCGCCCACCCCGGCGGAGCGGGCCCGCGGGCGGAAGCGGGAGAAGCCCCGGGGGCAAAGCACAGGAGGCGGGGAAGTGCGGGGAGAAGCTGAGCAGGTCAGGGGAGGGCGAGGACGTCTCCCTGCCCGCAGCCGACGGCCGGGCGAGCGGTGAGTCAGGGGACCCGGGGCGGGGCGGGGCGGGCGGGCTGTGGAGAGCTCTGCGCGGGTCATTGGGGTCCTGGGGGAACGTGGGGGTCAGGACATTCCCGAGTGTGACCCTGTGGGTGCGCGGCGCCCCCGAATGAAGGCGCATCCCCCGTGTTTGCTCCCAGCGCCTCCCTGCTGCACTGATCAACCCCCGGATGGGTTTTCTGGGCTCTCGGTTCTGTTCCATTGATCTGTGTGTTTTATCTCTGTGGACTTAGGATATAATTTGGGGAATGTATTGTAAACTTTTCTGGGGCTGACACCCCCTCCCCACGCCAGGTCCAGCAGGCAGGAGGGCAGAGTTGAGTCCCAGTCTCCCGGGGTGCAGGTTCTTACCCAGTAGGTTGTGTGGTGCCTGGGGCTCTGCATTTCTCACGGGGTCTGAGATGCTGCCCATGCTGGGCCTGGGCCCACGTCTGAAGGGTGAGGCATCACTTACCTGTTGTGCAGCTGATGTGGCAATTCAGAGCCTGGAAGAGGGAACTTTGACACCTAGAAATTGCCTCATGAGTTGACTTCAGACTCCCCTTGAATAGAACCAGGCTTTCCTGAGCCTTGAGTGACCAAGAGCCACACGGCTGCCACACTCTGGCTACAATGTCTGCTTTTCAAAAATGGGTTTGTAGTCACCATTTCAGTGTGTTGAAACCTGTGACCATCTCTTTATCACTAAAGGACACCCCCAGGATTCCCACAGCAGGGACAGCTGGATGCTATCACCAATGGGGATGGAAGGTCCTTCATGGGGAAATCATCTGAGACGCTGAAGGGCCCATTCCTAAGCTCTTGAGGTCTTTTCTCTACTGATACCTGGCCCTAAGAGGATCTCTCCTGTATTAGAGCGTGAATAAGCCACAATCACTCATTCACCTGGGAAGTGGACATTTTGTCGATAATCAACTTTTTAATATTTATAATCTGTTAAACTGATATTACCTCCTCCATCATAAATCCTTTTATGCTTGCTTCAGGTCAGGGAAGGGGAAATAAATCAATGTTTATTGAGCACCTGCTGGAGATTACCTGACCCTGTGCAAAAGTCCATTACTTAAGTTATGTGATCTCACTGATGGCACTGTAGAGACATTATTCCTACTCCTTAGTTGAGAATCCTAAGGTCCAAAGGAGACAGGAACTTGTGTTAAGATCATACAAATAAGGACAAAAGTCAGGGATTTTTGGACTACATATTTTTGGCCAAATCAGAGATTGTCAAATGAGGCTAAACTGTAAACCCCCTGAAGGCCAGAGGGAGGGGAGGAGTGTGGGCAACCCTGTCCATCCTCAGAACAGCTCCGTGGGTGTTGGACTTCCTCCTTCATAAGGAAAGAGCCTCAGGTTAAAATAAAAGTTTAATGTATCATTGTGTTACATGCAGATGCTGTCTTTAATGTTGCACATGATTTCCTTAATAGTTTTAGAAATAACTCTAATCCCAAATGTGATTGCTACTCACAGGTGACTGCATTTCAAAATAGCCTTTTCTGTAATTATTCCCATACAGCAGACTTAGCTGCTGTACCTACCAGAGGGAATTCCTGGAGACCTAGAACAGTTGATAAGAAAGCAATGCCTCAGCAGTGCCTGCAGTATTATTCAGGATAAGACCCCCTCTTTGATTGTTAATGATTTGATCTATCTCATCTATACAAGTGGGAAACACACTAGAAGCAGTGACTGGTGTCCTCAGGATGTTGGTATTCATGGTGATTGTTTTGTTATTAATGTTTGTTGACAAGTTTTTCAGTGAACTTGTATCATTTTGTGATTAGATTTTAAAAAGGTTATTTACATAGTTCTAAAGTTTAGATTCTTGCACATTGCTCTTAGTAATTTTCAGTATTGAAGAGCAACATCCGTTCTCTGAAACAATCTCGATTACGTTTGTTATTCCAATGAACCGAATGTGAAGTTGAGTGTGAAGATGTATGTCTTACTTTAACAAAATGCCCTGGAGAGCGAGGCAGCGCTCCCGCCTGCCTGTGACTGTGCAGGTGTTTCTTTACACAGACCTTTTGCCTTTGCAGCTCTCTCTGCCTGCTGGTGTCTGTGCACTGTCCTGTACTTACCTTCGCTTTTAAATTGTTCTTTGAATAGAAACAAAATACAGAACAATTTTCTGGAGATAAAAATAGGTCTGTTTCATCCTGATACATGTTCTTAAACATATTGTGACAAGCGTTTCTCTATCCTGGCATCAGCTGTGATCACCTCCTATCTTCATTAGGTTTGCCATAGTGGGGGTAGGGCCAGCTCCAAATAGCAGCCTTAGCAAAATAAATTTCTTTGCTTTAATAGGTGTACTTATATTGCACCAAATAAAAGGTGGTGCAGGCACACCTTGAAGATATTGTTGGTTCATTTCCAGAATACCACAGCAACCCTAATATTGCATAAATAAAGTCATTACTTTTTTGTTGGTTTCCTGGTGTGAATGAAAATTGTTTGCTCTGTAGTGTCGTCTATTAGGTATGCAGTAGTATTTTGTCTAACGAGAAAATAGCCTAATTAGATATCACCGAGACATAAGGTGAACATATTTTTTTTTGGGAAATGGCACTGCTGGACTTAGCCCAGTCCAGGTTGCCACACACCTTCGATTTGTGAAAAGCAGTATCTGATAAAGCAAAGCAAGCAGGATGGGGTGTGCCTTTATAGACACTTCTGAGAACAATCCTTTGGGTTTTAATAAAGTATACACATCTGGATAAGTGGACTTCAATTTAATGATGATGTTTATATGTAACTTTTTTTTTCAGCAGTTATGTCAGCACGGGAGGGTGTGTATACTTTTCCATGATAGAAAGCACTCTGAACACTCAAGGTAGTGAACAAGGGTTAGCTAAATGCCTGCAGTCTGCCAGGGACTGGGCTATACACATAGCCTTTTTAAAATTTATTGTGGTCTTTTAAAAATGTCAAAAACTTATAGCTATCATTGGTTGAATCTCAGTTGTAAGTAGAAAATAGGGAGTTTAGCTTTTATTATGCTATTGAACAGCTACAGAGGAAGCACATATGACTTGGCTTCTGCCTAAATTCTTCCCCAGGCTGTAAATCTATGTGTCTGCAGTGAGGTAACCAGTATACCCTGCCACCACACTCTGATCCTTTTGCTCCCCAAACTGGACATTACTGTTGACATTTGGGATCATGGTACCATTGCTGTGCTTTATTGTTTTGAATCATTGGTGTTTTGTTATTTATCTTTTTAAAACACTTATTTATTTATTATGCACAAAAGATCTAGGGCACAGGCCAGAGAAGCAGGGGGTGGGAGGACTCACAAGAGACAGAGCAGGGAACAGAACAGGCAGGCCAATTGAAATACACAGCTGAAGGTAGCAGCGGGTGAGACAAGAGAGGTCTGCCTCGCCAGGTGGGCCACCGGGGATCAAACTGGGGCTGTGGGGGCTGCGGACCCCCTTATAGTGTGGTGCTCAACCTCCAACCCCCTGTGCCACCAGGGTGGCCCTAGATTTATTTTTTAATATTTTATTTTATATAATTCTTACAACATTCCTATTTTTATTTTTATTTATTTATGCATTTTTATTTATGCATACAAGAACTCTACCAATTTCTAATTCAAAGTTTGCTTTTTTTGTTTAAAGATTTATTTTTGTGTAGAAGACCTGGGGTGCAGGCTAGCAGTGTCGGGTGATGACAGGATTTACCAGTGACAGAGTGGGGAGCAGAACAGACGGATCTACTGAAATACACTGCTCAGGGGAGCAGCGGGTAAATACAGGAGAGGTCTGCTGTGCCCTCTGTGGGTCAGCTCCCTGACTGGAGATCGAACTTAGGCCATATTGTGGGCCATTGTGGTGATAATGGTGAGACTTAAGCCCTGGTCTACCAGGGAGGCCCTCAAAGTTTGTTTTGATGTTGAATAAGCATAATTACTTGTTGAGCTCATTTAATGTTACAGAATACTAATACAGATGTTCCAAAGTTAGTTTTGAGGGCCTCCCCGGTGGCGCAGCAGTTGAGCGCTGGGTTGCGAAGCTGCCTACAGCCTCTGCAACGCTGGTTCGATCCCTGGCTGCTCCCCGGCCACCAGAGGAGGGTCCCACATGGCGTGCAGACCTCTCCTGCTGCCCGCTGCTCCCCTCAGCAGTGTACTTCAGTCCTTCTGTCTGCTCTGCTCCCCGCTCTGGCTCTGGTGAATTCTCTCCCCTCCAGCGCTTCTGACTATACCCAGTGCTTGTATAAATAAATAAATAAATCTTAAAAAAAAAACTGGCTCTTAGAACTATAACATCAATTTAAAAAATAAAAAGTTAGTTTTGAAGGTGCACGAAAAATATTTTCATTATGGATCTGATGGTGGGTATTGTCTCAGGGTCTTGTAAATGTTATCTCTGAGACCTGTGGAATTGGTCGTACTCTTTAGATGCAGACTTTACTATTTGAGGCCAATTGAAAAATTGGCATCTTTGAGCAAATGGAAGATGTAGTGATCATTTAATTTTACATTAAATAATTTAGAATATTATAATAGCTAATATTCAGAATAATCTGGAATAATTGGAAAGCTGAGTCTGTGTGGGAGACTGTGGCATTATTTTCTCTCTGAGTCCAGGATAATGTATGTGCTATTGCTCGGAAATCCTCAGTGGCCACTTTGTTTTGGTGGGTTTCGAGTGAACCTCCTCTGCTGTTTGTTCCCAATATTTGGTGTTGAGTTTTCATGGTTTCCATATTGTGGAAAATAAGCTAAGGTCATACATATAACAACACTAAAAGTAGCCTTTCACTTGGGTCTGCAGGTAATGAATTTTATAGAACAACTTGTAGGGTGCTTATTCATCATTAGTGTACATGGAAAGATGGTGACATTTGCAGTGGTAGGTTTTGCCTGTTTTCCTTAAGTCCTGGAAGAGAACAAGAAGAATCTTTACAATTCAAAGATTATAGTTTTTGGATCAAGAATTTTTATACAACCTAAGCAGGCTGAGGTCTGAGCATCCCTAACATACAAATGCTACGTCCATGTTCAGGGAAGATCGTCTTTTATGTTCGCAGTGTATCTGGGTTTTTCTGCTGAAAGGAGTAAGTTTCATGTGGCCCTGTGTGAACCACCGATACTAAAGAATCTGTAGACGGTACCTTAGTTAGGATTGCAGGAAGATCATCAAGGGTTAGAACAGTGCTCATCGTGTGTGGTTCACTTCAATGTCTGTAATGAAACCTTGCAGGTTTCACTGATTAGGGATGAAGAAGGTTGTGGCTGACACCCCAGGCTGCCAAAGCTGCTGCAGCCTGTGTGCTCATGAACAAAAGGGCACTGAGAAGCCAGTGTCTTGTCTTAAGTACCTTCCTGTGTGGAACTCAGAACCCCAAGGAAACGGGTGAGTGTCTGAGTTGATGCCTGGTGAGCAGCAGACCAGGTCAGCTTGCCAAGGAGCGGCCCTCAGCCATGTTCCTCTGACACCTTGGGATCACAGAGCTGTAAGCATGAGGCAGCTCTGGAGTTGTGGCTGCCTAGGCCTTTTCCTATCAGAATAGCATCTGACAATCATATTATTTACTCTCTCAATGACCTCTTTTCGAAGTGTGCTTGCCTGCCGTGCAGAAGCTCTTTGCTATGCTATGAAGGTGAAAGTGTACCTTGATTCTTCCATCCACTCAACATATCAGGTGGGCACTGCTGACCCCTCTCCCCTGGGGTGGCCACTTCCTAGTCCTGCCAGTTGCTCTTCCTGCTGTTTGCTCAGGTTGTCTTCAGAGTGTGCTGACTCAACACAAGTTTTTTCATTAGTCCCATGTGTCTTCTCCTTCCTCCCTTGTTTGGGGTGCTACAAGGATACAGAAGTACCTTCCTCCAGTCCTACATTTTCTGTCATCGAGTCATTCTCCGTGGTGGCAATAGTGACTGGAATAGGGTGAAAACTGATTGTTGGAGACAGAGGAAAGGGTGTGTGTGTGTGTGTGTGTGTGTGTGTGTGTGAGAGAGAGAGAGAGAGAGAGAGAGAGAGAGAGAGATGTATACATATAGTGCATCAACAGGTAGTTACTTGTGGCATTAAAATTTCCTGATGATTAGGGAAAACAGCTGCTTTTTATTTCTTTCCCCTTTTGTTTTACTTCCTAAACTTGAGGTAGTTTAATTTCTTCATTTGCTAGTACTGCCAAGCTGATGTTCCTTTTTGAGAGTCTAAAGTATTTATTGCTTATACATCATGGAGCTTTTTGTGTCCTTGGTTCTGCTGCAAAGGTAGCATCAGAATCGTGACAAAGACTGACTGGTAGACAGGAGGAAACGCTGGCCAGGGTGAGGAGAAGGAGGGACTCTCTTTCACTCCTGAGTAGAGAATCGCTGATCCACCATTCCACAGAGAACTGTGGGCTTAGGCGGTCTCTGCTGCCTGTTGTAGTAATTCTATATTTTCAGGAAATGACCTGAGGAAATGCTGAAATACGGATAAAAATCTTTATGTGTGGCCCTGTTGCCCAGCATGGAGACCCTCGGGGGCGGGTGAGGATCCCGCGTGTCTGGGTGACGAGGCGCAGCCCTTAGCGGGGGCCCATGAACAGGCAGAGGGACACTGGAGGGTCCTGGGAGAGCAGATGCAGAGGAGCGGCGGGGCGCCCCCTGGCGGGGAGGCGTGACTCTGCGCCCAGAGAGTGTAACTGCGGCACCGGCAGGGCGGGGCGCGGGGCGGGCCCAGGGGCGCAGGGGGTGTCCCGTCAGCGGGTGGCCCCTTCAGCCCACGCCCCTCGTGCGCGGGTCTCCCCGCAGACGGGGCGGGCCGTGTCCCTTCCGAGAAGCGCGCGGGGCCGGGGCCGGAGCCGGCGGCGCGGGGCAGGGGGGCTCTCTGCGCCCGGCGCCCCGACCCTGACCTGGGCTGCTGGCGGGGGGTGGGGCATGGGGAGGCGGGGCCGCCGCATCCCCCTGGCTTCTGGCCGCGCCTGCGTCTTCTGGCTGGCATGATGGCGGGGACACACAGCGCCCTGACTGCAAAGGGGGTCCAGGCCCCTGCCACGTCCCCTGAAGGGGCGCTGAGCTGGGAGGGGGCTGAGAGGAGCTCGGGGGATGGGTCTGCTGGCCGGGGCCTCGCCTGGATCCCCGCACGGGTGAGGCTCTTCCCCCCCTTCCTTCAGGCCGGCCCGTGACCCCTGCTGGCGCACATTGGGGCCTCCCCGGGCGCGCCGGGACCCTGGACAGAGGGACAGTGATCCCCGCCACCCTGCGGGTCCTGACGGACACCTGTAATGAAGGCCTGTGAGTGGGAGAAAGCACATCTGGGCCCGTGTGGACGCCCCCTCGCACTCCCGGGGAGACACAGGAAAACAGTGGCGCCAACATGGCCTCGGCCCCTCCTCAGTAACATCTTCCACTGTGGACAGGGCGGAGGACGGGGGTCAGTGCTGGGGGCGCGGGAAGCCCAGTAGCCGGGGCAGGGGTGGTGCCGCGGGGAGCCGCCGCCTCTGAGAGGGATGGAGACGTCGGGCAGCACACGCAGGTGAGACCCCGGAGCCTCCGCCCAGACGGGGTGTCCCTGTATTCCCGGAATGTGTCTTGCAAAAGCGCAACCTCCGCCCGCCCGCCAGAGCCCCCCATCTGATTCCAGAAACGCCCAGTAAAGACTCCTGTCAAAGGGACCTTGTGGAGCCCGAATGTCCTCCCCGCGGCCCACAGGGGCTCACACCCCACACCCGATGCAAACGCCTGTGGTGTCAGCCCAGCCTCTGGTAAGCAGCAGGTTGAAATCTAACCCGTAAGCTCCCCCTGATTTGCTGCCCTCCATGGTCCTTACCTGGTGAAGAGGGGAGGCCGCGTGCCCCTCACCTTCCTGTGCTGGGCCTGGCTGCCCCGGCCCTGTTGGGTGCTCAGCCTGCTGCCCAGTGTATATTCCCCAACACCCCAACTCCCCTTCGAGCTTGAGTTTTTTTAAAGATGTGGTTTTATTTATTAATGTGTACAGAACTGGGGCGTAGGCCAGAGTTGGGGGTGACAGGAATCCCCAGAGTGGGGAGCAATAAAGGGGATCCGTTGAAATACACTGCTGAGGGGAGCAGCGGTCAGACTGCACCATGAAGTCAGCTCCCTGGCCGGGGACAGCACACAGGCCATGGCGGTGGGCGGCTGCAGTGGGAGCACTGAGGTTTAACCCCTAGGCCACCAAGGAGGCCCGAAACTTGATTTTTTTTCCTGTTACTTGATGCTGACATTTGATCTTTTTTTTTTCATTTATTTTATTAGTAATGCCAGGAAGCAGAAAGTAAATTATTTTAATAAAAGAAAGACCAAGTACTTGTCACCTCTTCGTGTTGAAGAAATCCTCTAGCCCAGGATGGAGCCAGCCTGCCCAGGGTGTCAGGTCAGTCGGGGTGCTCCTGTTGCCATGAGTCAGTGCTTCACCGGAAGGGCAACTCGTCCAAGCAGCCGGTCCCCAGGCACCATGCAGCCCTGGCCTGTGCTTATTTCCCTGGTCCTTGATCTTTAAGATAATGTCAGATATTGGGGATCCCGGCTAGTCATGCTCTATGTCAGTACCTCCACTTCCATCTCTCTGTATACATTGTTTTTGGCCACAGTTTCTCAGGAAGTGTGTCCCACCCTCCTCAACTCCAACCCACTGATGGTTTTCCCCTGAGTAGAGGACACCAAGCCCACTTCCAAGTTGTCTTCATACACGGGTAGGCCACCTCCCAGATGCTGGTCACCACTGTTTGTTAGCTTCAGAATTTGTCCATCTCATCCAGATGGTTGACCTTGTCTGCATATAGACGTGCGTTGTGTCTCTGTGACCCAGGATGTGACCACAGTTCCTGTCTGCTGTGTCTGCTTTGATTTCTTCTCTTTCATATTTGGTCCTGTTTATTTGATTGTTTTCCCTTTTTTCTTTGTGAGTCTTGCTGGAGGTTAGTACGTTTTACTTATATTTTCAGGGAACCAGCTTTTGGTTTCATGGATCTGTTGGACTGTCTTTTATTTCTATTTCAGTTAGTTCTGCTTTATTTTTTGTTATTTCCCTTCTCCTACTGCCTTTTGGGTTTTTTTGTTGTTGTTGTTGTTCTTTTTCTGGTTCTTCGAGATGGGAGATCAGGTTGTTTTTTTGTTTGTTTGTTTTTCTTGTTTCTTGATGTGGGCCTGAGTTATTCTATACTTTCCTCTTAATACTGCTTTTGCTGTTCCCCAGACCTTCTAAAAAGTTATTTCCTCATTTTCAGTCATTCAAGGCCCTTTTTAATTTTTTCTTTGATGTCATTATGAATGCAGTGGTCGCTCAGTTGCATGTTGTTCCATTCCATGCAGAGTGGGGGTTCCATGCTCATTGCATAGTTGACTTCTAGCTTGATGCCATTATGGTCAGAGAACACCCTGGTATGATTTCAGTCTTCATGTGCTTGTTGCTGTTTCTCTTGTGACCCAGTATGTGACTGATCCTAGAGGATGATCCGTGTGCTCTTTGAAAAGTGTCCTTCTGTCCTCCCTTCCTTGCTAGCCCCACCTTCCTTCGCTCCTCCTGCCCCCACTTCTGTACTGTCGCCCTTTCTTCCCCCTGCCCCTAACTGTCCTGAGAGTCTCAGACTCACAGTGTGTTGTCAGGGGTCCATTTACAGTTTGTCTCTGTCTGATTCTGTGTTTGGTTTGTCTAGACTCCACATGGAAGTGAGACCATCCGGTGTTTATCTTCCTCCTTCTGGCTCACTTTGCTTAGAGTCATCCCTTCAGCTCCATCCATGTTGCTGCAATCGGCTTGAGTTTATCATTTTTCTATCGCAGAGTAGTGTCCCGTTGTGTCTACAGACGCCATCCTGTTCCCCGCATCTGTCCTGCAGCATATAGGTTGTTTCCACATCTTAGCTAGTGTAAATAGTGCTGCAGTGAGCATAGGAGCACAGGTTTCCTTTCAGATTAGTGCATTTGTGCTCTTTGGTTTTTTTTTTTTGTAAGATTTATTTATTTATGCATATAGCAGCTGGGGTGCAGGCCAGAGGTGTGGACGGCACAGGTGACAGTACAAACCAAGACAGAGTGGGGAGCAGAGCAGCTGGGTCTACTCAAGTACAATGCTGCGGGGAGACAGGAGAGGTCCGCTGTGCCTAGTGGGTCACCTTCTTGGCCAGGGCGACTTGTGCTGCAGTGGCTGCGGACAGCTTCACAGTGCTGAGACTAACCCCTTGCAATGCCAGGAAGGCCCCTCTTTTGTGCTGTTTGGGTAGATACCGAGGTGTGGACCTGCTAGGTCGTGTGGAAGATCCATTTTCAGTCTTTTCAGGCATCTCCACACTTCTTTCCATAGTGGCTGGACTAGTTCGCACACCCACCAACAGCAGAAGAGGGTCCTTTTCTCCGCATCATCTGCAGCACTTGTTGTTTGTGTGTTTTTTAACTGTGGGCCATTCTCACAGGTGTGAGGTGGTGTCTCGTGATGGTTTGATTTGCATTGCCCTGAAGATAAATGAGAAAGAGAATTTTTTCATGTGCCTGTTGGCCATCTGCATGTCTTCTTTAGGGAAGTGACTGTTTAGATCCTTTTCCCATTTTTGATTCGGTTGTTTTCGTTTTGTTGATTTGTATAGGTACTTTGTGATCTTTGATGTGAATTCTTCATCAGAGGTAGGGTGTGCAGGTGTGTTCTCCCATTCAGACGGTGTCTCTTTGTTTGGGTCACTGTCTTTTTTGCCGTTCAGAAAACTTTGTTTGATATAGTATCCATTGTTTCCTCTCTCCTTCGTATGTTTCTGAGATTGATGTTAGGGAGCGTTTTACATAGGTTTTTCTCTATATGTTTGATGGTTTCAGGTCTTCTATCCGAGTCTTTTATCCATTTTGAATTGATTTTCATGTGTGCCCTGAGGTAATGATCTAGTTTCATCATTTTACATGCAGCAGTCCACTTTTCCAGCACCCTTTATTGAAGAGGCTTTCCTTGTTCAAGTGTATGGACTTTGCTCCTGTCTTGTTGTTAAGTGTCCATAAATGTAGTTTTATTTCTGGGCTCTCAATTCTGTTCCATTAGTCTCTGTGTCTGGTTTTGTTCCATTACCACGCTGCTTTAACTACTCTGGCTTTAGCATATAGTTGGAAATCAGAAGTGTGATACCTTCATTTCCCCCCTTTGATATCAGGAAAGCTTTGGCTACTTGGGGTCTTGTGTGTTTTCTGATGAACTTCGTTAATTTTTGTTCTATTTCTTTGAAGAACGCCATTGGGATTTTTATTGGGATTGCATTGTATCTCTAAATTGCTTTGGGTTGGATATTTTGACAATGCTGACTCCTCCAACCCATGAGCTGGGTATATCTTTCTGTTTATTTAAAGGAAGGGGGATGGAGTACAGATGATCCAGGGTTTGTGGGCCAGGCTAAATTTCAGTCTTTGTCCTTAGAGTAATGGATAGCAACATAATCCTTGTTTTTAGCTTTCACAGCATTTGCAGGATGACACTAAGAGTTTCTCATGTTTTTTAAATAAGAATGTCTCACCCCATGCTCCCCCCTCCCAGAAAACTTTTCCTCATGTGAATTACCTCTGCATTTTGCCAGTAACTTTCACATTATGCATAGGAATATAATAAAAATGAACATACAATTCTGCCTGACAAACATAAAACCAAAAAAAGTATTTGGGGATTTAATTTATTTAATAAATAAGATTAACTGAATGTTGATGGAAGAACGGTTAATAGTTTCTTGAAAAGTGTATTTTATATATATGTAAATAAAAGGTCTATTTTCTTCTGAATAACATTGAAAACATATTGATCAAGGTAATATATAAACATAATTAGGAAATTTCTAGAAGAATCTGAGTGTAGTACCATTCAAAATTCACAGTTCTTGGGATCACGGGTCATATCTTTCACAGTCTAGTAAAAATACCACGAATTGTGTACATTATTTTGGTAAGGTTTTAAAGAAGTCATCACACAGGCATCATTGAGCACACCTGAATCTATTCAACGGTACTGAGCAACACATTCTTATTTCTGAAATGCCACATTAAATATATAAAATTATCAATATTTATATACAAAGAAAAGTGATAGAATTTGTGATTACTGAATAGTCTAAGTCGTCAGACTCATCCAGATACTTGGTTTACATCTGAGAGAAATGTGTACTGTTATGGAGCATCAGATAAAATCCAGCTGTACTTTAATCCCATTTCAATCTATCCTCCCAGAAAATATTGACTCTTTTTTTTCCTGCAGACATGCAGCTGTCAACTATCCAACTATGGGTCTAGATTTGCATTACACTTTTATTTCCTACCTGTTCCTTTTCATCTAAAACACTTGTCCCATGAAACAACTTTCACTGTCTGAATATGAAGGCAGGAAGTGCGGTGTCATCAAACCTGTTGGATAATGTTCATGGGCACAACAAATAATATTGGCTAAATTTAAGGGGATGTATTCTGTTTTTAGAAGTGGTAAAATCACTACTTATCGCCATGCATTGTTAATGTCATAGTTATCATTCCAGTAAAAATTTCATTTCGTACCAATATGTATGACATTCTGCCCCACCCCCCAAAGTAAAGTCTTTAACACATTGAAATACCCACAGAGTATGTGCACTGGATTGAAAAGTAGGTGAAGTTAGAGAAGCTCCTAGGGAGATACATAGACTGGGATCTCTGGAAATCTTAAAGATTTGTAAGCAATAGCAGAGAGTATATATATTGTAAAGGTTAGTGAAGACGCACAAGATTGTGGTGATCATTAAATCCAAATGCAACAGCTCAACAGAATAAAAAATTCCTTCTTAGAACAGTTCTCTTGAACCATTTTTTTCCTGCTTGGTCTTATAAGAATACTAGCAACCTCTGGCTCATAGATCAACTATCCTAGATAATATCATAGTATATTACATCAATTCTTTGGATGTGACTAAGAGGTCGTTGAGAAGGAACATGAGCTTCTTATCATGTCCAGAGGTAATATCTATCACCTTTGTTCACTTTGTATTGGGAAGAACGAGGTCATATGATCACTCATAACTGCACAGGAACTGGGAAAGCTACTTTTGCATCACTAATTTCAGGCTATAACTATTATGGAATTGAAAAAGGATTTATAGGTAGCTTCTTGTCTTTAATATAGAGAAATATTGCTATTCAATTGTTCTGAATGTAAGAGGGTGTTTTTTGTTGCAGGTTTTGTGGGTTTTTTTGGTCTGTTTATATTTTGCCTGCTCAATTTTCTGGCCAACTAGGTACATATAAAGCCCTCAAATGAAAATTAACTCATATTGGGAACAATAGAATGAAATAAATCTGCAAAAACAAGGTCAGTATAAAGAGCTCATCTCACTAAACAGAGGAAAGAATTGAACTCAGTATTCTATATCCATGTAGAAAATGCTTGAATTAAGGTGAATGCTTGAATTAATGCTTGAATTAATAAGGTGAACAGATTTTTGACTTTGAGATTCATGTAACATTCACAGTGATGATACCCTAAAATGTCATTTATATTTGACTGCATTACAAAGACCCTTATATTTTTGTGTACAATGAATAATACTCTCAATTCTGAATCTCATAGGAACATCCAGGGAAGTGAAATAATGCCCCAGGCAAACATGCATGAAATTAATTAGCATCATAGAGTAAATGCCACATTTGGCCTTATATGGTGGCAGCCAAGAATGAGTCACTGAAATGGCTTTAAAATGGAAATGTTTGCTGACGTATTCATCTGACGTATTCATCTTTTTCTCCCAGCAGAAATACTCAGTGAGTACAGAGGAGATTATTTTTTTAAGATTTATTTATTTATTTATACAGGCACTGGGTACAGTCAGAAGCATGGGAGGGTGAGGGAATTCACCAGAGCCAGAGCAGGGAGGAGAACAGGCAGGCTGAGGTAGTACACTGCTGAGGGGAGCAGCGGGTGGCAGGAGAGGTCTGTGCAGTATGTGGAACCCTCCCGGCAGCCAGGGATTGAACCAGCACTGTGGAGGCTGCAGGCAGCTTCACAACCCAGCGCTCAACTGCTGTGCCACCAGGGGAGGCCCACAAAGACTATTTTACAATAGTATACACATTCATTTCACAAAGCAAAAGGAAAGTAAGAGGGCTCATTTGCATGTCTGGACCTGGGATTTCTTGCATAGCACTCCAACAATAAACAAAACTCTTGCCAGGTCCCCATACCAAAAGCTTTCCCTATGGTCCTTGTGCCCCAGAAGATGGGTGATCTTGGCTCTCTTTTCCTTATATAATAATTTTCTTCTTTTCTGGATTTATTGGACTGCTTTCTATGGAAATTTTCATCTTTCTCCAATTTCTCTCTCTCTAGTCTATAGGTAGAGTGTACCAATGATGTTCCTGATGCTGGATTTCATGGAAAGTCTTGTAGAGTTATCCTTTCAGAACTTTCAGGTAACCACACCAGGATGAGGTCCAGATCCTAGCACCTCTTAACAAGTTTCTGTCATGGACCGTGCATATGTGGGGATGGACCCAACTTACATTTCTGGAGGACTGTAGTGCAAGGAGAGGATGAAATAATGTATTCAGAATAGAGATAAAATATATGGGTCACAAATATCCTAATATCCTAAATATATGGGTCACAAATATCCTACAGAGACAAGAGAGTAAAAATATTCTGCCCAGACAAACAAAAGCTGAAGAAGTGGTCCACTAACAAATATTCCCTGAAAGAAATGTTAACAAGAGATCCCCTGTATAATTTAAAGAGAAAAGAGAAAAAAAAGAAAAAAGAAAAAGCTGAGCAGGGAAATAGAACCAGAAAACTAAAGTGAAAGTGGCAGTAGAAGATCCTCTATAGAGCTCACCAATCCAAAAGCAGAGAGAGGCCAGCCTCGGTTCAGGAAACAAAACCCAAGATTGCACAGTCCCCAGGAGACCCGTCTGTGCCCCTCAAATAAACACAGGCTCCTGGCTGAAGGCTGAATATTACACCAAACCACGGAATAGACCCAGGGATGTCAGAGTCTGGGCCAAAGTGTATTGTCCTGCACCATGGTGTACAACAAGAAACATTCCATGTGGAGCCGAGAGCCTTCATTTTTCTCACAATATATTTTGAATAGCAGCTGCTTTGTAATGTTTGCAATAGGATCCATGTCAGGATCTGCAGGTAAATGATGTTTTAGTCATGCTTTTATTTTACTTATTTTTTAAAGATTTATTTATTTTTATACAAGAACCAGGGTACAGGCCAGATGCACTGGAGGGTGAGAGCATTCACCAGAGACAGAGCAGGGAACAGAACAGGCAGACTGACAAAGTATACACTGCTGAGGGGAGCAGCAGGCAAGACAAGAGAGGTCTGCCGCGCCATGTGGGAGTCTCGCCGGCTGGCCAGGATTGAACTGGTGCTGCAGAGGCTGCGGACAGCTTCACAGCATGGCTCTCAACCACCTGTGCCACCAGGAAGGCCAATTTTTACTTATTTTTTAAACAGATTTCTTTACTTATGAACACAAAAGCTGGGGTGCAGCCAGAGGTGTGGGGGTGGGGGTAAGAGGATTCACCAGAGACAGCGCGGGGAACAGAGCAGGTGGACTGCCTGAAATCCACTGCTGAGGGGAGCAGTGGGGGGACAGGAGAGGTCTGCGATGCCCTGTGGGTCACCTTCCCGCCTGGGGATGTGATGTTGGCACCAGATGAAGTGACGAGTCCCTTCACAGTCGCCAAAATGTTGTAGGTTGTAGAGTGTGTGTGGGTCCTGGGGGTCACTCTGGGAAAGGTGCCCCCAGAGCTCCCATTCCAGCGGGACACAATGAGTTTCCCAGCCACATTTCTCCATGAGACAGAGACACTAGTTACATTAAAGGGCAGATTTAGGGCATTCCCTGGTGGCACAGCGGTTGAGCACTGGGCCGTGGTGCTGCCTGCAGCCTCTGCAGTGCCTGTTCGTTCCCGGCCGCTGGCGAGGGTCCCACAAAAAACAGGGCGGATTTATTAGGGAAAGGGAAAGGGACAGGTTTTGCTGAGAGAGGCCTGCATGGTTGCAGGCAGGCGGCCTTGACAGGTCACAGCAGGCAGGAGGCTGCTGCCCTGCAGAGGGAGAGAGTTGATGAGAAGAGGCACCTGCATAGTCCCGGGTAGGCAGAGGGACGGCTGCCCCGAGCCCGTGCAGAAACTGCCCTGATACAGTCCTTTTCTCTTTGGGAGGGTCACTCCTCCGTGGAGTGGCTGCTTGTTGCTGATGTCAGGTAACAGGCAATCTCCATATCCTTCCCCTCAGGCCTGTGCACCACTCCCTAGAGCTTCGGATCCTGCTCCGATCTCCTGCCCTGTGACAAGGCACTGGCGCCTAAGGGTCTGACCTCCACAGTTGGGTTAATGGTCCTGTTATTCCCCTCGACGCCCACCTCCTTGCATGAGTCAGGTTTTAGTCGCGTGAGGCCTCCTTTCCAGTCTTTCCATCAGATGGAACTCAAGCTGCAGAGGCTGCGGATGACCTCACAGTGCGGTGCTTAACCCCTGCACCATCAGGGAGGCCCCACGCCTTGCTTTTATGTCAGCTTCAGGTAAGGGGATTTTTAACAACGATTAAAAAAAAAATCTTTCCCAGAAATTCAAGCAACCTTGTTTGCTGTTTTAATGATTTGTGGATATTTTAGGGTCTGGCTGTGGCGGACACGGTCAGTGAAAGGTTGGGAGTTGCGGAGCCTGCAACAGACCCGCCTATGCCTCCTGCCCCGGAGTTATGTTGGGACAAGGCCTGAGGGTGGACTAAAAGTTTCAGGGAGTGACTGGCCAGGAGCCTGACTTGTGCCCCCCAGATGACCAGGTGAGCTCTTGGAAGTCTCCTGCTTCTCTACTCCCTGCTTGCTTCAAGTTGCAATGTGCCCCTGCTGGGGCCATGGGTGTTCTCTCGCCCAATGGCTCAGGGCTCGGACTTTGGAAAAAGATCACCTCTGGGCCTGCGGGATAAATAAAGATGAAATTTTTCCATAACCTCTTACAATCTAAAAATCAAAAGGTAGAAGGGCCTAACTCAATGCAAATAAAGCGAGGTGTGTTAAGAATTGTATTTAAAACAGGACCTCCCCTGGTGGCATAGGCGGTTGAGCGCAGCCCTGTGAAGCTGTCTGCAGCCTCTGCAGCACTGATTTGATCCTGGCTGGCTGGAGAGGGTCCCATGTGGTGCAGCAGACCTCTGGTGTCATGCCCGCTGCTCCCCTCAGCAATGTATTTCAGTAGATCTCCCTGTTCTGTTCCTCACTCTGTCTCTGGTGAATCCTCTCACCCCCCACATCTCTGGCCTGTACCCCAGTTCTTGTGTGCATAAATAAATAAATCTTAAAAGATTATTTATGCACTTAAGAACTGGGTTGTAAGCCAGAGATGGGGGTTGTGTTTGAGAGGATTCACCAGAGACAGAGTGGGGACAGAACAGGCAGACTGACTGAAACACACTGCTGAGGGGAGCAGCGGGGAGACAGGAGATGCACCATGTGGGTCAGCTCCCTGGACAGGGATGGTACTCGTGCTGCAGTTGCTGGTGCTGGTGCTTTATAGTGCAGCGTCCTAACCCCTCATGCCCACAGGGAGGTCCCTCTCTTCTAGTCGTTTTTTTTTTTCCTTTTTGTTGTAATGGCAATGAACTAGTCACAGGGAGAAGCTTTCAGTTATACAAAATTTTGTTTTATGAAATATCCTGGCCCCATTCATTATTTTTCCTGCATCTCTCGTAGGTGTAGACAACTTTCTTGTATTTGTAAGCTGGAAGGGCTCAGACTTTGAAGGAGTGTCTTGTTTTCACTTTTATTTTTAATTGAAGCTATATATAGCTGTGGATTAAACAGAATAAATTTCTAAATTTAAAAATGAAGAATAGGGGCAAAAGTTGTTTATTTGGGTTGAAAAGCTTAGCCGGAGCACAGGTTCAGGCTAGAAAGCCAAACACCCTCACTAAAAAAAAAAAAAAAATAGGGTGACCTTGATGTGAACTCCCAACACTGCTGCTCTGCCCTTGCCTGTGTGACTAGCGGGAGACCATGTTTCATCCTAAAATGTTTTTCTGTAACCCCATGGAATTCTTCAGCCTTTTAAAAAATTACTTTCCCCTGCCAAGGAGCAAGGAGGTCATTTTACCAATGGCGTTTCCATCAGCTTCTGTTACTGGTCCTGATAATGATAGGGAGTTGTGTATATTATAGAAAATGTGAAGAGTAGAATAAAATAGGATGAACAGTATCAAAAAGTATTTTTATGACTTAGTACATTTCCTTCCTAGTTTTTCCCCTATATTGGCACCTGCCTGTGTAGAAGGTGGGCAGTAGCTTGAGAATTATAAAATGAGCTTCCATTAAATAGGTCAAGGAATGTAAAGTTACATCATCGCATGATCTTTGTCCATAAGGAAGCCCCTATATGGCTGTCACTCATTTTTTCTTGGCTCTTCACTCTACATATCCTGGTATGTATCACTGCATGTATCATTAAACCTGATTTTAATTTTGTCTGGTATTTAATATTTAAATAAATTAAATCCTGTCTGTTTCTGTCTTGAATGTCACTCAACAGTGTGAAGGCAAGACTAGTCCACATTTTGGATGCAGCTTGAGGCTTTTATTTGCACTTCTGTGCAAATATTCCACTTCTATGTACAGTTGTTTACATCGTGTTCTACTCACACATAAGGGTTAAGGAGAGTGTGCTTACATCATCGCTAAAATTTTATATTCTACTTCATCATTTAACACTGCACTATAGGTACTGTCCACAGCATTAAAAACTATTCAGTGTTATTGTATCCATCCAGTCTTTACATTTAATTTCGTGTATATTTTTTTTTATTTAGATAGTTTCCAATCATATTACTGTAAATAAAGTGTTCTCTGAATTTGAACAGTTCTTTAGGTCATTTCCAAAAATAAAATTATTTACATTAAACATTCAAGTATTTTAAATTCAAAGTTCCCTGCAGAGGGGTTGTGGACTTACTTCTCTGGAATAGTAGGGACAGATTTCCTAGTCTCACTAACATTTTTGTCTATCCGGTTTTCCTCTTCAAGGCTCTGGACACACAAGCCCACCATGCTCTGCTGCTCCTGCCTCTGCGCGGGCCGCCCCTTCCCCGTGGGCTGTCATGGCTGTTCCCTGCGCCACAGGCCACTCGACTCTGCCCCACAGGCCCCCCTCGTGGTACCCGAGCTTGGCCACCTGGGCCTTTCCTCCCCTTTGGCCACTTGTCAGGGATTTGCTGTCTCGCCACTGATGGCCACAGGGCGGCGCCCTCCCCCGTTATTTTTCACATGGTCCTCACCGCCCTTTATTCCCTGAAACACACCGCTGCATCTTATTCACGGTCCAGTCCGTACATTATTCCGCGCTCAGCCGCGCCACCTTGTTCCTCTTCCCGCTTCCCGCCTTACTCTCCACCTTTCTCACCCCTCCTGGCGCTTTACCTTACCCACCCCACTGCCATCATCATTCTGAGTTTCCCCCAACTTATCCCTCTGGGTCACAAGGCGGCGCCACCCGCGCCTTCACTACGCCGCGGGGAGGACATATCTGTGCAGCAGTTCCTGCTCACCAACTTGGTAGAGGTGAATGGGCGCTTTGTGTGGAGGGTGAACTTGGATGCCTTGACCCAGCACATGGACAAGATCATGGCCTTCCCACCACAACAGGAATCCTACCCTGGGCCAACCCTCTTCCTCCTAGGCGGAAATTCTCAATTTGTGCGTGCCTGCCACCACCCTGAGATTAGGCGGCTCTTCCCTTGGGCCCAGATGCAGACAGTGCCTGACGCTGGCCACTGGATCCATGCTGACCGCCCGCAGGACTTCATGGCTGCCATCCGAGGCTTCCAGGCCTGAGTTGCTGGCAAGAAGGGGGTCCAGAACCCCAGGCTTCAAGGCTCTGTGGCCTGCTCCACAATTCTGCACAGAAGCACTCAGGCAGGCACTGAGAGGGCACAAGGCTGCAGAGGTTGTCACACCTCCTGCTTTAATGAATAAAGACACTGCTCCCCCCCCCAAAAAAAAAAAATATATATATATATATGCTCTTTGCGCGGCCACTTCCGGTCCTGGAATTTCAGACCGCGATTTTCCCACGATGCCACCCGCGTCCACAAGGCGGCAACATTAGCTCCTCTCCACCTTTAACGTGCCTTTGGGAGCCGCTCTTGGCGCGGCCTCTCACGTTCTGCCTGGTGCATCCTGGGAGTCTCAGAAGTGATGACGTGAGTGCCGAGGGCGCACTTAAAGGGCCGACCCAGCAAAGGGCTGAGACAGGACCTGCCGGAGGCCTGAAGGCGCCGCTGGCCGCGCCGGACAATGGCGGGAGCTGCGACAGGTGAGGCCCGCGCCGCGCCGCGACAAAGGGGGAGGGCGGGAGGCTTGAGCAGGACAGCGGGACGGAACAAAGGATGGCAGGAGAGGAAATCTGCCCTCACCATTCCTGAGAAATAAGTTCACAGCGCCTCTGCAGGGAACTTTGAATTTAAAGTATTTACTTTTTTTTTTAAAGATTTATTTATTAATGTAACAGCCGGGAACAGGCCAGGTGTGCGGGAGGGGAGCGGATTCTCCAGAGACAGCGGGAAGCGGAGCAGGCAGCCTGACCACACACGGCTGAGGGGGCGGCGGGGACACGGGACACGGGAGGGGCCTGCGGCCACGCGGGCTGCTTCGAGGCCGGCGGGCTCGACCCGGCGCTGCGGCGGCTGCGGACAGCTCCACAGGCTGCGCTCAAGCCCGGCGCCCCTGGGGAGGCCCTAAAATACATTTTCATGGAAATAGTAATTTTAATTTTGGAAATGACCTAAGGAAATGATTTCAAATTCCGATAAATCTTTATGTGTAAAAATGTTCAGTAACCCTTTCTTTACAGTAAAATGATTCGAAACTATCCAAATAAAAACCCCCAATATACACGAAATTAAATGTAAAAGCTGGATACAGTAACACTGAACAGTCTTTACTGGCGTGGAAAGTCCTTCTGTTAGTGTTAAATGTTGAAAGTGGAGAATCCTGGCGGTGCTGTGATCCCACCACAGAAGAAACCTTTTAATGACACACCCTCTCCTCACCCCTCACGCGGGAGGAGAACACAAGGCAGACACCTGCAGGGAGCGCGCTGGGACACCGCAGGGGGAGTCAACACTCCGGCCGCGTCCGAAATGTGGACTCGTCTTGCCTTCACACTGCTGAGTGACATCCGGCACAGGCACAACATGATTAATTCAAATATTAAACATCACACAAAATTAAAAAAAAAATTACAAATGAAAGTCAGAATAAAAAATCATGCTCTAATTATAAAAAAAAATAAAATCACATGTTAATGATACACACCCTCCCCCCCAGCTGCCACACCCGGGCACCCGCTCTGCCCTCCCGCTGCTGGGCCTGGGGCGGGAGGGGGCTCAGCCCCGAAACCTTACAATCTGTGCCCCAAAAGCCCCCTAACCCTGCGGGAGTGAAAACAGCCCGCGGGACAGAGGAGAGCCCGCCCCGGGGGCGCCCTCAGGGTCCCGGGGAGCCGGGAGCGAGCCCGCGGCCGCGGGGGTCACGCTCAGGGACGGGCCCGCCCGTGCGCTCCTCCGAGCCCAACATAAGCCCCGGAGCCCCCGCGTCCATCCCTTCCCCGCCAGCCCGAGTTCCCTGCACGTGGCCCGGTCCCCGCCTCGCCCACCCCACCGCGGCC
Organism: Talpa occidentalis; assembly: GCF_014898055.3. Classification (NCBI taxonomy): domain Eukaryota; kingdom Metazoa; phylum Chordata; class Mammalia; order Eulipotyphla; family Talpidae; genus Talpa; species Talpa occidentalis. Next base: position 71,115,673 of record NW_023605305.1, on the reverse strand, counting down.
CGGCCAGAGAGTCCACGGCCCCGAGAAGGACGCAGCATCCTCGCCCGCTCAGCGCTCCTCGCCAGACACGGTGAGCGCGGCCGGGAAGCGCCTCCGCTCCCGCCTCCGCCCCGCCCCCCGCGGGCCCCGCCGCCTCCTGAGTCTCCGGGTCCGGGACCCGCGCGCTGCCCGAGAGGGGAAGAGGGGCGCGCTGGGGGGCCCTGTCGGCCTTGGGGAGTCGCCGGTGAGGGGAGAGGATGGGGAGAAGGGGGGCGCGGAGGGCGGCTGGGGGACGCGGGGGTGGCTGGGGGAACGTGGTGGTTGGGGGAGCCCCCCTCCCCGCAGCCTCTCCCGCATCTCCCGCTCCAGCCGCACACCCGGCGCGGGTTCCTTCGGTGTGGGGGCTCCACAGAGGCGGGGTTCAGGCTCCCCCCCAGGGCAGGAAGTGAGTCCAAGGGTTCACCTGCACCTGTGGCCCCGGGGTCCCTCCAGCCGGCCCCGCCCACCTCCCCACTTCCACTTCAGCCTCCTCCGCCCCGGAGCCCGCGGGGGAGCCACGCCGGGAGGGCCGCAGAGCCGCAGTGACGGGGCCTCCCCGTGGGCTCTCGCGGCCCCAGGCGCCCTGGGGACCCACCCGCCGGCGGGAGAGCGGCCTGGGGGCTGCGGGCCAGCGGAGCGGCCCCTCCCCACCCCGCGATCCCCGGCGCCCCCACAGCCCCCCGCAGCCCGGTGCCGCCGCCCCGTCCTGGCCGCGGCTGTCCTGTCCCCGCAGACGGAGCCGGGAGGCGGAGGCGGCGGGACAGGGGCGCGGGGGACAGGCGGGCTCGGGCGGGGAAGCCGCCGACTCCTCCCGCGTAGCCCTAAACGTGGCGGCCCCCACCGGTGCCCCGCGGCCTCCTCAGACCCGGGAAACGCCGCCGGCGCCGCCTCCGACCAGGCCTCGGGCTTCCGACCCCGCGGCGCCCAGGCCTCCTGCGCGCCCCCCCCCCACGTCTGTCTTGGGGCGCCTTCGGACACCCCGTTCCCTTCCCGAGAGCTCGCGCCCCAACGCCCGGTCTCCCGACGGCCGCGGGCCTGGCCCTGGGGGGGCCGCGGGGAGCGCTGGTCTCGGGGGTCGCGGCCCTTTCGCGCCCACGGAGCCTCGTCCGGGGAGCGCGTCCTGCCCAGCGCGGCCCTCGGTGTCCAGGACCCCGCGCCAGGGCTGGGCTCCGGGAGGGGCTCCCCTGCCTTCCGGGCTGGGGGGAGCATGAGCCTCCCAGCCCCCACTATTGGCCCCGGAAAACTGTGCTGAGGGCGCGGCTGCCCCTTGTCCCCGTCGCAGCGCCCGCCTGGCCGAGGAGCCTGACCCGCCCGCCCGCCCCTGGCGCGTCTGGGGCGCGAGCTGCGCAGTTTATCAGGCCCCTGCGCCCCTCCGCGCCCCAACATGATCTGGTGACTGTGCCGAGAGCCCGCACGCGCCAGCGGCCCTTCCCTGCACCCCTCACCCTTCCCTGCCCGCCCTCCTGAGCCTGGGGGGGTCCCGCCCGGGGCCCTTCCCTGCTCTCCTCGCCCCCTCCTGAGCCTGGGGGGTCCCGCGTACTTGCTCAGGCTCCGGCCCCACTAGTGGACTCGGTCTGGGCGGCAGCGGCGGCTGCGCTCGTGTCCGTCAGTCCGTCTCGAGGGCGACCCCGGCCCGCCGGTGGCCTCGTCCCGTCAGTGGAGGCCCGCGGGGACCCTGGGACTCGCAGGGGAAGACGTTTCCCGGCGCAGACGCCGCGCTCCCCGCGTGGGCCAGTCCCTGATGGCGCCGCCCCGTCCCCAGGACAAACCCCGCGGCGGGGGCGGCGGGGCGAGAGCTCGCTGCGCATCAGGTCGGTTCCCGGGCACCCCTATTCTGCCCCCTCGGGGTCCCGCTGGCAGGGAGACAAGCGTGCAGGGCCACGGGCATCGGGGCACGGTCGGGGCTGTCATCGTCACCCGTGCTCGAACTAGGGAGCCCCCGACGTCTGCGGGGAAATCGCTCGGCCCTGCGGTGGGGGATCGGCCGAGCCCGCGAGGTGACCGGCGAGGGGTGGACGCGCGCGCGGTCCGCGTGTGTCGGGCTGAGGGTGCCCAGGGCCGCGATGTGGCCGGGGGTCGGCGCCTCCGCCTCTCTGGTGCTCGCGCCGGCCCCGCCCCGCGGGCACGCCCCGCCCCCAGCGTTGTAGTTCCCGGGCCAGGGCGCCTCCTGCATGCATCGCCCCGACCCCCCACCCCACCACATACCTCCACCCCCCACCCCCCACCCCCGCCCCGCGCCGAGGAGAAGCGGCCCGAACTCTCCGCGACCCGCGGAGGCCGCCCCTAGGCCCCGGACGGGGAGAGCGCGGCTGTGCGAGTGTGCCTCTGTTCCCTCGGGGTGCAGAGGCGGGGCGACCCCCGCGCCAGCCCCTTCCTCCCCTACCCCGCCCGCCCATCCTCTCCCGGACGCCCGCTGCATCCCCCGGGGGTGGAGGGGTGCAGCCCGAGGGCGCGGGGACCCCCAGCACTGGAGGGGGGGCCCACACCGGCCCGCGCCCGCAATGCCCGGGGCCCTGCACGATCTGACCCTCGCCCGCGTGGGCGGCGCCGGGTCTGGGCTCGCTCCCCTCGCCGCCCAGTCCCGCCTCGGCCAGGGCCCCGTCGCCCTGCGTGCGCCACCCCCCTCCGCCAGCTCCCCAGGAAGCCACTGCTCCTGGGACGAAGGGCACCGGCTCGGGTTTCCCTTTTCTGCCCTGCAGGTCCGGAACCGAGACTGCAGCGGAGCCGCCGAGAGCAGGACGCAGGGGCGGCGGCCCCGCCGCGGAGCGACTGGCCGCGCCGGCACCTCCCGCGGGCTGGAGGGCTGAGACAGCGCGGCGGCGGAGTCGGGGAGCCCTGGAGGCGCGGGGGGGCGGGCGGTCGGCCCTCCAGGCTCAGCGGCACCACGTACAGAAGGACCCCCTTCCAGAAGCCGCTGCCTTCAGGGCGCCCCGCTGCCGCAGCACCTGGTGGCCCACTGGGCGCCTCCCTCGGAGCCATAATCCCAGCAGGACCCCAACATCATCTCACCGGTCATGGCCCCGTGGTGGGCAACTTGTGCAGTCAAAAAATAACCAGCCACCCCTTTCCCGGGCACCAAGACCCCACCAGGCAGTAAGTCCCCCTCAGAGGCACCGTCCCCCTCAGAGGCACCGAGTACCCCCAGAGTCCTCCCAGGGGCCCCGCAGGGACCATTGTCTGTGGTCCCCTGGTCGCCTGTGCCCTATTTCCCCGTAAGTCCGGATAAAGGAGGGTTCTTGTGAATATTCGCTCATTTGCCTGAATGCGCCCCCACAGGGGCAGCCCCTGGGGATCCCGTTCATTCTCTTACACCCTACACATGGGGCACCCCGAGGTGCCCACAGTCTGGGTACAACGTCAAATAACGAACTGCCTGTGTCTAGGACAACAGGTCTACACAAAAATCCCACGTTTAAAAAAACGAGATTTTCCAATTATACTGAAAAGTGTAAAGTGTGGTGCATTCCCTAATCCAACACCTTTGAAATTTTAAACATCACCCAGAAAAACAAGAGTTTAGTAGGCTTTATAACAGATAACTGATTTTAAAATAGGTCATGGAAATGTCTGTTTCCAAATTTATTTTGAAATAAATTATAAGACCTGACCTCGCTTCGATGGTAAATACCTTTGCTTGCGTGTCTAAGCAAAATCAACTCCTAAACAACCGCAACATCATCCCCACAGAATGAATCTCTTCTTATCCCTGTACAATCCATACTCAGGTTCCCTTGTTCCACCCCTAAAAGTTTGAAAAACATGATTTATTTGAAAATAATTTAAGCACCAGGGATCTGCGGGTGTATAACTGGAGGAGGAGAGTCCAGACCGGGGAGGCTGCTCAGCTCAGCTCAGCTCTGCTCAGCCAAGGAACCAGGGACTGTTGGGCTTTTGGCTTCCGTTCTAGCATCACCTGCACTGGCTCTGGCACACAGTAGGTCCTCAGAAAACATCAGGGGAAATGAGTAAGTGGGGAAAGCCCTGGCCTGGCCCTTGTGCCCAGGGCCTGAATCTCCCCTGTACTCTGGATGTCACCCGGGCTTCAGCACACAGTAGGCCCTCAGGAAGAACGAGTCCTGGGGTGAAAGGATGCAGGTGAGCAGCCACAGCACTAGCCCTGGGGGCCCTCCAAGTCAGAAGGCAAGCGTTCCGGTTCTTTCCTGCGCCCAGCCATTGGCACACAGTAGCCCGCTGGGAGGGCCCCAAGGAGCTGCCCCGCCGCGGAGCCGCCCCAGGACGGTGCGCGCAGCGTCAGAAGAGGGTCCTGGTACCCCCAGCCGAGCCGAGCCTAGAGGACACCCGCGGGCGCAGAGGGCGTCCCTGTCCCCAGAGGCGCGCGCGCAAAGGTGGCCGCGCAGGCAGAGCGACCCTGGGGGAGGGCCCGAGGCCACCGCTGGCAGGAGGCCTGACCTTGGGGCCACCCCTGCACCCCCAGCCCCGAGGCGGGCGCTGGACACCCGCTCCCCAATTCCTGCCGACGGGGAAGGGACTCCCCGCTGCCTCCGCCCCCGCTTCCCAGGCCTGAGGCCATTGGGTCGTGTCACGCGTCCCGCGTCCCCGCGTGGCTCGTGCTGGTGCGCGCCGACCCCACCGCCTCGCCTCGGCCGCCGGGTCTCAGCGTCTCCCCGGAGCGCGGCCGCTGGGACCGGCTAGAGCCACGCGCGAGGCGGAGCCGGGTGGGGGGAGCGTGGGCGCCCCCTGACGGCCGCGTAGACGGCGCCTGCCCACCCACCACACCCACCCGCGAAGGGGGTGGGTTCCCGAAGGCCTGTGGTTCCCGGAGACGGGGCGCGCGGGCGGGCCGGGCGGGTCAGGCCGGCTGTGCGCGAGGCGTCCGACGCCCGGAGATTGTGAGCGCAGCTGTACAGGGGGCGGGCAGCGAGCTCGCAGCTGGGAGGGGGGGCAGGGGGCGGGCAGGGGCTACGCACAGCGCGGGTCGACCAGCTCTCCGCGGGGGCCACGCCTCCTCCCGCAGCCCGCCGGGACCTGCGCAGCGCGGGGCGCACCTCTGCGGGCGGGTACCGGGGAGGCAGCGGCTGTCCCGAGCCCGGGGCTGCATCTCCGTCCGCCCGACTGCCGCGTCCTGCCCCGGGAGAGCACCCCAGGGGTGCTCAGGGGGTGTAAGGGACCTCCGGGGTCCAGCCCCGCTGCCGCGCCAGGAGGTCGGAGATGCCGCCGCTGTTCACCCCAAGTCTCCCGCAGGAGCTGCGGGGTCGGGGGCCGCGAATCAAGCGGGATCCGTGACCCCGGGGTCGGGCCGGGGCTGGGGGCCGAGTGCTGCGGGTGGGGGGTGGCGCCTGAAAGGGGGCCGCGTGCCGCGAGCCTGGGGTGTCTGAAGCGGGAGCCGGCACAGCATCTGCGAGTGAGGGGGTCGGGGGGGCCGAGCCCCACCGTGAACTCGGCGCAGCCGGCCGGGCCAGGGCGGCTGAGCCCGGCCGAGGACATGGGGCAGGCGCTGTCGCGGGGGGCGGGGCGGGAGGCGGGCGCTGTCGCTGGGGGCTGGCGCCGGGGTCGCGGGGGGACCGGGCGAGACCCGCGAGATGCGGGCTTCGCGCCTAAGCCCGCGGAAAGGCCGAGGCCGGGGCCGCGAATCTGGGCCGGCGCATGGGCTGAAGCCTGGGGCCCGGGGCCGGATCCCAAGATCCCGGAGCCGCAGGACGCGGGTCTCCGGCGGGGTCAGGCCGGAGCTGCCCTCGGGGAGAGCCGCGGGGCAGCCGGGCCGGCAGCGCCCCAAGTGCGGAGAGGCCCCCCAGACGGCTGAGGCTGGGTGGCCCCGTCGCGGGGCCCCGGCTCGTTTTCTCGCCCGAGGTCGACCAGAAGCCCCGGCGCGCACCCGGGCGATGGAAAAGGGGTTGGGTGGGGGGTCGGGGTTCGTGCCGCAGCTCCAGGGGCCCGCGGGGACCTGTGGCTCAGCCCCGCCCCTGGGCGCTGCGGTTTTTCTGACCCAAAATCGGCGCTTTTTGCCGCCAGAGTATTGGCGGCTGCTCTCTCGGGGCAGAACCCCGCGAGCGCCCTCGCCCGTGTCTGCGTTTTCGGGCGTCTCCGCAAACCCGCGCCCTCGCTGTGGCGCCTCAGAGCTGCTCATCGCGCGCCGCCGCAGCAGCAGCAACAGCCCACCGCGGTGTACGCCGGCTGCCACACATGGTCTCCCAATGGGTGCTGCCTCTGTCCAAAGGCGCGCTGAGTGTGCCAAGAGGGCAACAGACGCCGTGGCTAGACCGGTGCTCAGCCTCTGAGAAGCCTCCGAGTCTGCAATAAGCGTCTCCGTCTTGGAGGAGCTGGGGGTGCTGCCCGGCAGGGCTGTGAGTTTCCTGCAGGTTCCCCAAGACCTGATCAGGGTAGTGGTGCCTCACACAGAATGCAAACACTGGACCCACAATGCACCCCACACCTCGAGCTGGTGAGGGGGGCACTCCCAGTGGGGTTGGACGTCTTGTTTCAAGACTAGGATAACACTTAGCACCCCAACCACTATGGTGAGCGCTGTGGCCTGCGCCAGCCCTTCCTGTGAGGGGCGCCCCGTCAGATGTGGACCCCTGTGCCCACAAGGTGGGCTCAAGCACAAACGGACATGTAGAGAAAATGCCCCTGGCCTGAGGGTGCTACTGGGTCAGATCCTGCGCCAACACCCAGGCTGGTGGCTGCTCCCCATGCTGTGAATGTGCAGCTCTGGGGCTGGGAGGAGGCAGGTGTCCTGGTGGGTGCATGTTTTCTGTGGCGATGCCTCCATGTGCTCCAGGGCCCTCAGCCCCTGCCTGTGGCCTCCGCTGTGTGCCTCAATGGCTCAGGACTTGCTCCTCTTCTGTGCTGCTGTTTGCTTGTCTACAGAGCCTGGCCCCCAGTGTGCCTTGCTGTCCTGATGCCCTGAAAGGAGCAGCAGGTGCTGCCCTGCCCTTGTGTCCCTGTGGCCCCCCCTGCTGTGGTGCTGGCCCCAGACCAAGTTGGGGTTGACCGTGTGTCCACAGCTGCACACCTCAGTGGTGTGTGTGTCTCCTTAGGGAGCTTGTCCTCCCCTCCTGGAGGGTCAGTCATGCAGTTGCCAGTGTCATGAGCTGACCCCACTGTGCACAGACACCCTCAGAGTTGGGCTCTCCGGGCCTCTGTGGCCTTTCTTGTCTCGGTCTTCTCTGGCCGTGCTCTGTGCTGCCCTGGCCACCACCAGACACCTGGCTCTTGGCTTACACTGTGCCAGGGTCTCTGGGCTCTCTCACAAGGCCACTACCCACCTGGGATGCAGTGACAGGGCCCTTGTGTTCTACAACTGATGTTCACCGAGCACTCAAGCTGTAGGGGGACCTGAGGTGAGTCTTGTGGTCAGTCTTTTTGGCCCTCAGGCTGTGGGTACCTGTGGCTGCTAGCTGGGCAGCTTATGGTTGGTGTGGCTGGTGGATACTGCCTAGTACCCTCAGTGGGGTGTCCTGCTACCTGGAGCCTTCACTTTGGAAAGAGCCAGTGTGTTGAGCCACCTGGGCCCATGGGGCTGTTTTGGGGCTAGAGGGCAGCCTTTGTGTGGTGCTGCTGGAGGAGGAGATGCCAGAGAAAGGAGGAGCCCCATGTTGCCAGCTCCAGTGTGCAAGAGAGGCCTGTGGGGGCAGCTGGTGCTAGTGGGGCTCTAGGAGTGCCTGCCTGTGAGCAGTGCCCAGGCCACCACAGCCCCATGGGGGTTATAATATCACAGTAGATCCAGCAAAGGTAGTAATTGGAGGTCCATGGGGGCCTGGGGTTGGCTGTCCCTGTGTTGCCTGCAAGTGTCAGAGGCCTGGAGTTCTGGGTGGTGGCCAGCAGCACCCCTCTCCCACATGGTACTGCTTGCCCCAGGAGCTGGGGCCCTTTGGTCCTATGTGGCTGGTTGTAGAGTGGAGCCCTCCAGGTGGGCCCTATAGGGGAGGTGCACCTGGTGGGCAGGTGGAGATCCAGCTCATGGTGACTGAGTGATGTGTTGCCTGATGGGTCACTGCCCCCATTACTGAGGTTTGCAGCCTCCCTGAGTTTGGGTGGGCAGTGGGGGTGCTTGAACTGCCAAAGGCTGTTGTCCAAGCAGTTGGCTGTGTGCTGAGCCCTGCCTTGTGTGCATGGGTCAGTGCTGCTGTCATGTGGTGGGGGCTGTTTGGTAAAGAGGAAGAGAAAGCTCTGAGCCCCCACATGGCTCTTCCTCCTCCCTGATGCACATCAAGTGCTGGCTGAGCCCTGTGTACAAGGGCCCCTGGGGTGGCATCTTCACCCCTGTGAGTGCTGCAGCTTGGACATGGGATTCCAGCTCTCAAGACAGTGGAGGGCCATGACAGGCAATGCCCCAGAGGTGCTGGGGCCAGCTTCAGGCTCCAACTGCCTTTAGAGTCTGGCCATCCAGGGGGTGGCTGTGGGAGCCCTTGCTTGTGCCTGCAGGGCTGGTGTTGCTGCAGCCTCCACAAGAGGACACCTGGGGTCATGGAGGGCTGATGCCCGGGCTTGACTCCATCCAGCTCAGTGGCTCTGTCCCCTGGTGCTGTGTACCCCAGGGGTTGTGCTGCCCTTACTGGACTGCCCCTGGAAGAGTGTTTAGCTTCAGCCCAATTGCAGTGGTGGCAGGGGTGCCTTGCCCATGTTGAGGGGGGCTGGGGGCCATGGCCTGGGCTGTCAGTGGTGGGCTCTGAGGGGTGGTGGTTCCTCTCTGCAGGCCCTTGCATCTCCTCTGGCACCTTAGAAAGTGTCCTTTTTGGAACTCTCCTGCACTGTTGGTGGGAGTGCAAACTGGTCCAACCACTATGGAGAGCTGTGTGGAGATTTCTGGACCTACTAAACATAGAGCTTCCATATGATCCAGCAATTCCACTCCTAGGTATTTACCCAAAGGACACAGAAACATCAATTCCAAAGAACACCTGCACCCCTATGTCTATAGCAGCACTGTTTACAATAGCTAAGCTTTGGAAACAACCCAAATGCCCAAAAATAGATGACTGGATCAAGAAGATGTGGTACATATACACCATGGAATATTATTCAGCATTCAAAAAAGATAAACACATGCAATTTGCAGCAACATGGATTGCGCTGGAAGGGATCATGCTCAGCGAAATAAGCCAGAAAAATAAAAAGAAAAAAACCAGATGGTCTCAGTCATAGCAGGAATCTAGAAAACTTAAATAAGGGACCAGGAAAATGAATAACTATAAGAAAGTGAAAATCAAAATCAACAAAAAACTATGAACCAGAGACAGTCTATGGGGGGTGGGGAGTGAGGAGTGGGGGGCGGGGAGGGGAGGGATTGGGGTCAAAATAAGGGGGGTGCAAGTGTATGGGGAATATAAAATAAAATTTATTTTAAAAAAATAAATAAAATACCACTTCAAAAAAAAAAAAAAAGAAAGAAAGTGTCCTTTTTTCTCACTATGATAACCCTGACCTCAACCAACGGTGTGGGCTGGGCTGACTCTGCTATGCCTGTGTGCTCCCTGTGGGGGTTGCCTCTGCTCATCAGTGGGGTGAGATTGTGCCAGGGCAGATGGACTCGTGGCAAGTGGGGAACAAGCACCGCGGCAAGCGTGGTCCAGGTGGCTCTGAGAGGCCACGGGGGCTGTGGGTGAGTGCTTTGGTCTGGGAGCAGCACTGGGGGCGGGTGCTTACGGGACAGCTCTCCATGTTACCTGCAGGCTCCCCAAGACCTGGTTGCGGGTGCAGTGGGTTGTGCCTACACTGTGCCCCACAGGTGGGGGGCCTGGTCAATACTAAGTGAGCCATGGGCTCCTGCCTGGAATGTAGCAAAGGGGCCTCGTGTTGTCCCAAGCTGCTGGGGCCTGAGCTGCAGCCCATACCACCACCCCTCTTAAGAGGGTGTGCTGTCTGGGGTGACCCCTGTGGGGCTACATGGTGTTCTCAAGCACAAATGCAGGTGCAGAACTGGCTCCCCTGAGCCCCGAGCTGTGGTGAGGCCAGGCCTCGTACCCAAGCCCATGGTGGGGGAGGGGGGGCTGTTCCCTGGGCTATGACTGTGGTGTAGCAGGGCTGGGAAGAGATGGGGGCTTGGGCTATCTGGGGTTAGAGGGGGGGCTTCCATGCCTCTGAGCTCCTGCCTGTGGCCTCCATGGCATTGCCCCAGTGGCTTGGGGCCTGGTCCCCTCATGTGTTCCTGTTGAGGGGGCCTGACTCCCTAGGTTCCCCCTGTCCTGATGCCTCCCTCCAAAGAGCAACATGTGGTTGGGGGTTGCTGACTGTGCCTATGCTACCAGGGGGCTTTGGCTGTACCTCCTGTTGGCGAGGTGCCCCACCACACTTGGCAGAGTGGGCCCTGGACTTGTCTGTTGTGGCCAAGGTGTGTGTGTGCCTGGAGCGCTCTGGACCCGCAGGCGATGCCTTAGGTCTACGCTGGGACACACGCTGCTCTTGTGAGTTGGCTGTTAAACCCTGGAGCCCCCAAAGCTGGGGTGGGGGGGGGTAACCCTGATCAGTGTGAGGGGAGCCTGTGCCCAGGTGCCCATGAGGAAACAAGGATCCACCCCAGTGTGGCGAGGGCTTGCCTTCAGTCAGGCCAGCAGCCCACTCGCCCCCTGGCCGGGGCTGCTCGCTAGGAACGCCCCCATCCTGCCGCTGCAGCTCTGGGGTGTCTTTGCCCCTTCCTGGATGGCAGGAGATGCCCCCGAGGGAGTGGGGTGTGGGCGCAGGCGGCCAGGTGTGTCGGTTCCTGAGGGAACCTACACGCAGCCGCTTGGGTCCCTGGCCCCTCCTCCTCCCTGGGTTGCTGGTGGGAAGGGGGCCGTGGCTGCTGCTGCGCCCTGCTGAGGTCGACCGGTTGGCCGGCCCGGGCCCTGCAGGTTTTCAGGTGGGTCGAATGATGGCCCGTTCCTGCCCGCCACCAGTTGGCGCTGCGGATGAGGCGGAGCCAACGGGGCACCCGGCAGGGCTCAGGGCTGGACGCATGCTGCAGGGCACCGCCACACGGGGCGGGGGCGGGGCGGGGCACGGCAGGGTTGGGGGATGGGCGACGCGATAGGGCGGGGCGGGGTGCAGCGGGAGCTACAGGACAAGGGGGCAGGACGCCGGGACGGGAGGGGGCGGGGTGGGACAGGACGCTATGCCACGCAGATACAGTGACCCTATTCAGATCTGTGTCCTTTCCCTTCAGATGCCCCTTTTTATTGGAGTGACTGCACCCCAGTAGCACGATGGGGAGAGACCCCCCCTTTCAAACCTGCATGTCTTCATTCCTCTAGCATAGCATTAAAAGGCCTTGGAATCCCTGTCAAGTGACATGAAGGGACTCACTTTCATCATTATTTGGGGTTTCTTGCGTGAATCCCATATTCTCAGCAGAGCGACACTCTATTTCCATGTCCAGTCACAGCTGCTGCGCTCAGAGAGCAAAAATTAGAAAAATAGACTCATCCTCACAGGTTTTCCCCATAATCTTCATGGGCTTGGGACAGGGGCGGGCCAAAATAAGGTGTGCGCAGTGTCATAAGCCAACTTTGGGATTCTACAAATGGAAAATCAGCCTCAAATGTCCACGACACACACACACACACACACACACACACACACACAGAGGTTGTGATCCAGGCAGGCCGCAGCCAAGACTTCCAGAAAGCTCGGGAAAGCGGCAGAGAGGCCACATTCCCTCACAGAGCCGGAAATCAAGAAAATGACTTTTTGAGTCAGTCCAGCCATTATGAGTTAGAAACAGGACGGTGTGACATAAAAAATACGGGGCATCCAACTTCAGGAAGCTGCCGAGGCTGCTTCTACCACAGGATAATTTGTAGTCAGAGAACACAAAGGATTCAACCTCTACATTGACACGAGGAGTAGAAACCCATTTTTTCAAACCCAAGAACTAATAATGGGAAACATCGCAAAACTGGATGGAAATGGACATAAATCCATCCTGATGCTGTTTCTTTGGAGAAGCGAGAATCAACTAATCCAACACTTAAAATCGACCAAAAATGGAAGGGTAACATGGTAAAATGAAGGAAAACATGGGAACAGCTGAGTGGGAGGATTTTCTAGCAACAAAATCCATCATGAGGATGAATAAAAAACAACGGATGCACGGGAGCCAAGAGTCGGCCCTCCCTGGCTCCAGGACATGATCCCTCAACGGAGGCCTCTTTCCAAATGTCAAGGAACCCACTCTTTACAAGCAGATAAAAGGGTGAGTGAGTCCTCACATGACCCCGAACTCAACAGACAAGAGACTCCTCCGGAAACAAGACGGGGGTTCAGTATCTGGAGAAATATCCTACGCCCCAAGGACATGGGTCAGGAAGCTACTAGCACTGTCCACCCCCAGAGCTACCTCCGTCTACCTTCTGTGCCGTCCGGCTGCACCTCCAGCTGGGGGCACAGGCGAATCCCTGGCCCCCTCCCGGTGGGATAGAAAACATCTGCATCGAGGATGACTTCGTTCAGGTTCACGGGTGCAAAGCCTCCCCAAAAGGTTAAACGCAACAAAAGTAATGTCCCGGGTGTTGGGAGGGCACTTGGTCAGCCTCAGTGGCCTGTCCTGCTGCCAGCTGGGTCACTTCCTCCCGGACACACAGAACCCTTGGCGGCAGTGGCACTATGGTCAGAGGAAAAGTGCCATGGGCATCCAGGTCAACACCAGAACAGAGAGAGCACACACACCACCAGGACGATGGCCGTCTGCTGGGGTGCTCTGGGCCACTCCAAGAAGCCCTGAGACAGAAGAGGGGGTGACAACGGCTGGGGGGGCCCCCAGCTTGCAGGACCGGATTAGGCCCAGGGATGGCTCGGTCTGGCACGTGCTGAGCTGTTGCGATTTCAGGGGGACGCGACCGGGTGACAGATAAATACACAAGCCTTGTCCAGGGTGCCTGGCCACACGGTCCTGCCACACCCACGCTGCCTGGGGGGGCCGAGGGTCACCCTATCGCCGGCGCCCTGGCAGAGGGAAGGGGAGACTGTCCCTGAGAGGCGTGTTTCCCCACTAGCAAGGGTTGTGGGGATAGAGGCAGTTCTGACCCCAAGTTTCTCCACCCAACCCTCTCCTGAGCTCCCTCTGGCTCCGCCTCTCCCTCTCCCCAGGGATGGCATGGGCCTCTTGCCATTTATGGAGCCCTACTAGCTCCAAATCCCTCCACCCCACACCAAATGCTCCCCGCAACTTCCCATCATCTCTGATTCGGGCCCTTCCAGGCTGCGCTCCACCTGTCGCTGCCCCCCCAACACACACCAGCCGAGGCTGCCCAGCTCCCCCACTCTCAATTCGGTGTTCTGCTCCCCGCCCTAAGGCCTCTCCCCAGTCACCGGGGTGCAGGAAACTCGCTTGTGCTCCGTGCGGCCTCGGCTGGGGGCGGGTGGGGAGAGAGGGGTCCGCCTTTCCCGCCACTGGCGTCGTGGCCCTGCGCCCCCCGCCTCGCCCCCCGCCCCGTCCCGGCCCCTCCCGCCGGCCGCGCGTCCCCGGGAAGACTCACCCTCCCCAGCCAGACCCAGGCCGGGTTCTGCGGAGCCGGTGCCACGGCCACCGCGGGTGCGCAGGCGCGGGGGAGGCGCGGGGCGGCAGGGGAGAGAGAGGCCGCGGCAGGGGAGGGGCGCCGTCCCCGCCCGGTCCCGGGGAGCGCGCGCTGGGACTGCAGGGCCTTCCGGTCCGCGGCTCCGCTTGGGGGACTGTGGTCCCAGCGCGCGGGCGCTGGGCCACGCTGGGGCGTGGCGCCAGGACCGCGCGCGCATGGACGCCCGCAGGGGCCGCCCGGGGCGGCTCTGGGGTCCGCTGCTGGGGCGGGGAGGGGGCGGGAGCAGGGGTGTGGCAGGCGGGCCCGCGAGGGAGGCGCAGACCGCCAGGTCAGGGGCCGGCTTCACCCATTGTTACTACTGCGCCCTCCCCTGGCATGTAGTCCCTCCGTGCCTCAGTTTCCCGTTCTGATGGCGGGGTGGGGGCAGGGGGCATCACACCCACCGCGCGCCCGGGCCAGGAAAGCCAGAGCCGCGGAGCCAGGACCTGAAGCGCGCCCGTCACTGCCCTTCCTTCTCCTAGCAGGGTCAGAGTCCCACAAAGCCATCTGTGGGGGGAAAGCCCCCCTTTCCTCCTGACGAGGAAGTGGAGCACGCGCTCCCTCCCGTGTCCCCACCCCTCACGCCCCCTCCCCCCGCGAGCCCAGGGGTTTCCACAGGGGCTTCCCTGGCCTGCTGCCCCCACAGGGCTTGGGTCTGGGGCCTTGGCAGAGGCCAAGGTCTGATTTCTTGTGCTCCCCCACCCCCCCATGTGCTCCGTTCCCATGCCGCCGCCTGTGTCCCAGCCTTGCGTTTAGGGGCTTGGCCCTTCCAGACGTTTTTGAATAGTTTGAGGCGAGGATGTAACTTTTTTTCGCAAATGGATAATTACTTGAGCCGTCCCAGTGATTCAGACAAGCAGCAAAACTGACCCACCGGCAGGGTCCAGCGCACGGCCCCTGTGGGCATCTCGGGGAACCCTAACAGCCGAAGGGCAGATGCCGCGGAAGGAGAAGGGAACGAGGCCTAAAGGACATCACTGTCCTGCCTGGGGGACACGTGCCAGGAAAGTGGGAGCCCTTGACGGGAGCTTACTGTTGGGGGCCAAACCCCTTTGTTGACAGGCATTTCCATACCTGGACCTGCCGGGTCGGCGTGGTGTGGAGCCAGGAGGAGCCTCCAGGAATGCTGTATCCGGAATGTTCTAGGAGGGACAGATAAAATAAGAAGATCTGTTAGGAGGCTGCTGCAACAAGCCAGGTGAGAAAGGACACGCCTGCAACGAGGAGGTGGTGGCGAGGATGCAGCTCAGGGGACAAATTCGGACTGGCCTTGGAGACGAAGCTGAGGACGCCCTCGTGGAGGACATGGCAGTGGGGAGTGGAGGGCAGGGGCTGTGGGAAGCGTTTGCACTTTTGAGTCCCAGCATCTGCGTGTCCTGTAGGGCCCTGTGTGGGGTAGAGATATATTTTTTAAAGATTTATTTATGCATCCAAGAGCTGGGGTGCAGGCTAGAGGTGTGGGGGTGAGAGGATTCACTGGAGACAGAGTAAGGAACAGAACAGCCAGACTGACTGAAATGCACTGCTGAGGGGAACAGTGGGCGGCTCAGGAGAGGTCTGCAGCGCCATGTGGATTACCTCCCTGGCCAGCCGGGGGATGGAACTTGTGCTGCTGAGGCTGCAGATTGCCTCATAGTGCTTAACCCCTGGCACCACAGGGAGGCCCTTCCATTGTCTTAATATTGACAGTCACATGAACATATCGGAAGGAGTGTGAGTGACTGCACGGTGCAGGACGCAGCCCTGACACGGAGCCTGCTGAGCAGGCCTCTGCCATGAGCCACTCCCTGGGCTGCGCATGTAGCCCCTGGCTCTGTCCCCCCACCCCTGGCTCTGCCCCCCCACCCCACTGTGGCCCAAAGGGCAGGGTTCTGAAACACCACCCTGGAATCCCATCAGTGAGCAGTAGCCCACAAAGGAAGACTCTGCCCTTCCTGTGGGCGAAGGGATTCGTCTCAGTGCTATGAAGCTGTCGGAGGCCACTGTGGCCTGAGTGCAATCCTGGGCCAGGAAGCATCGTTCCACCAAAAAAGGCAAACGATTAGAAAAGGTGAATCCAGTAAGATGACAACACAAAATCAATACATACACAAAACTCAGTTGTGTGTCTACACCCTCATTAAGACCCATCAGAAAGCATCCGTAGGAAAATTGTACAATTGCATCAAAAAGAATGAAATACCTGAGGAAACAGTTAATGAAAAAAAACCTGCACACTGAAAAACTAGAAAATGCCAGAAAAATAAATGAAAAGCAGAAATAAATGGAAAGATACTCTGTGCTGTGATGGGAATAGTTAATAGTACTGATACCGGAATTGTCAGGCCTAGTCTCCCAGCCAGGAACAGATCCCGGGCTGCAGGGGCAGCGCTGAGCCGCAGTCACTAGACCCCCATGGGTTGGTGTCTCACGAAGCCGCAGCAGGAACTTCGCAGATGCTCAGGCAAGCAAGCGAGAAGAGGCAGGTTGTTTGGAGAAAGAAAAAGTTTATTGAGGAGAAAAAGAACAGAAATAAAGTAGGACTCCCAGGCCAGGAAACCAGGCCTGGGAGGGGCAAGGAAGCCAAAGTGGAGTTGTGTCTCAGGGAATATATACCTTTTTTCCCTCATTATTCTACAGCTCCACCAGTCTCTCTGTGATTGGTTAGTTCTCGGCTGTGTCACTTAATTTGCTACTGAGCAGGGGTTGTTCACATTCCTTATCTAGCAGGTCTGTCTTTCCCCATTTGTTGCATCTTTATCTTTATGGCCCAGTCCTCTGGATGAGCATGCCTGCATTGAAGTTAAACAACTGCCCCTCTAAGTCCATAAATTAAACCATTCTCCATTTCCCCAATCTCTACCTCCCTTGATCACTTGAAGGAAACCAAGGCCAGCGTTAACAATGTTGTCCTTGGTCCTGGGATGTTTGTTTTTCCAGGTGGAATTAGTTACACTCCTCTTGCTGCCCTTATTTCTGAAGCCTTCCTCAATTCTCCGAGGTCCCCTCCTGCAATGTCCCTAAAACTGCCTAATTCCTAGCTTGCCCTGTGTCTCAGTACTGAAATGTTCAGACTTCCCAGAGCAAACCACAAGGTCAGCGCCGCCTGATCACAATCCCCAGGGCAGCTTTCCCAGAAACTAACCCTCCTGAAGCGCTGGGGTCTGGGGCGCCGAGGCCCAGAAGCACCAACTCCCCAGAGTGAAGCTGGTGGTGTCTTGCTCCCAGACTCAAACTGTGAACCAAACACAAAGTCTCCACTGGAGGTAATTTCCTAGATAACGAAAGTGAGGATCCGGACCCAGGAAGCGGTCAGGGTGATTCTGTGTGAACAACGCCAAACAACATATCTGAATTCAGCTTCTCCAGAAAGAGTTGCTGACATTAAGGATGTGCTTGTCCTGGGCAGGGGCTTCCATTCCAATAGGCCCAGCCTAAACAAACGCTGATGCAGGAGGATTTCTTCTTCCTGAAGGACGCCTGGAGAGAGGCAAAGGCTGAGCCCCCTCCTCACATTCTCTCCCCCGCCTCCAGGGCCACAGAGAGGTGAGAAGGGAGTGGGGGGGTGCTGCTCAGACCTGGCCTCAGGGGTAGCTTTGCCTCCTGCCAGCTAGACCCGGGCTAGACCGGGGCGGGAGGGGGTCGTCAGGCCCAGAAAAAACGCTCCCTGCTCCCCAAACTCCATGTAAACCCGCTGTGATAAACACACCCAGGCCAATGGTGCAGAAGTGCCCAGAGGGGTGGGGGTGAGGGTGGGGGTGGGGGGCGGCGCAGGAGGCTGTGCTTCAGCCCCTGGAGGTGGACATGGAGGGTCACGCTCAGGAACGAGCCCCAAACCCTCTATTCCTCCAGGCCCAGTACGAACCCCAAATACCCCCCAGTTCTCCACATCCAGCCCTCCCGCCCTGGGCCCTCCACTGCCCTCCGAGGTCAGCCGCCCTCAGGGAGATGTCCTCAGCTCCCCTCCTCCTCTGCCAACCCGAGGGGGCCCCAGATAAATGCACAGATGACAACTCCCGGCTGGGACTAGAGAGACCAGGTCCCAGCAGCCCCAACCCCACCCCAAAGTTGGGGAAGCCGGAGTGAGCAAAGCAGGCGCGACTGCACTGCCTGCATGCATGGTCTGGGGGGGCGGCCCAGGTGCGGCAGGTGGGGCGGGCAGGTGGGGCGGGCAGGTAGGCCACGCCCACTGTGCATGTCTGCTGCTGCCGGACAAGTTGGGAAATCAAACTCAAACAGAGGCAAATAGCCCTGTCTTCTCCAAAACTCTATCAACGAAAACTCCAGGAAGCCACTAAAATGGCAAAACGGTTCTACTTGGATTTAAAAACTTGCTCAGGGCCTCCCTGGTGGCACAAGGGGTGAAGACGCAAGCTATGAAGCATTCCATCGCCTCTGCAGCACGAGTTCGATGCCCAGCCGGCCAGGGCATCAGACCCACATGGCACAGCAGACCTCTCCTGTCTGCCTGCTGCTCCCCTCAGCAGTGTGTCTCAGTCAATCTGCCTGTTCTGTTCCTGGCTCTGTCTCTGGTGAATCTTCTCACCACCCAGAACTCTGGCCTGTACCCCACTTCTTGTAGGCATAAATAAATAAATCTTCAAAAAATTAAAAACTTGCTCAGGATTATTTAGCAGTGACCACAGATGCCTCCCAAACCCGCCCCTCCTCCCGGGAGACAGAATGGGGCGATCTCCCCAGCCCCTTCCAACAGTGCTACTATCAGTCTTGTGTGGAGCCAAAGCTCTTCGATCATATTTCTGTCATCATAATTAACACGATTACTTTTCTATTGAATGTAATAGAGCCTTCCACTTGATTTTAGAGACCAGGTGTACAGGGAAATGCTTTTGTGGCTATAAGTCACAGAAAAACCTGACTTCAACCATTAGGAAAATTCTAGTTTACTTAGAGAAGCTCGAGAAGGCTGGGACTGCTCCAGTCCCACATTCTTTCTGTCCCTCTACTCCGCTATCACTGGCTCTAGGCCAAGGGAGCACCCTGGGATGTGGCAGGATGGCTAGCCCAGTTGCAGGCATCATGGGGCAGCCCAATAGTCACAAAAGGAAGAGAGAAGCAAAAAGCCTCTTCTTACACCTTTCTTCCCTACCAGGAAGGGGACTATTTCTAAGTAGCACCAGCAGAATTCCTCTTACGCATGCTGCACAACACCGGGTCATATGTTTTCTCCTCGACCCACCTCTGGTAAGGGAATGGACTCCTGCACTTGGAGCCAATCGTGAGATGTTCCCTAGAGTTAATGTATTATTCAATGTAATTGGGGTTCCCTCAGGAAGGAAGAGAGGGAAATGTCCAGGCAGTCTTCTGTGTGGAGAAGATGCATGATGTGTCCTCAAACAAGTGAAAGGCAAGTGAAGAGTAGGAAGGAAGGAGAAGAGACAAGCAAAGAAGAGGCGGGAGGGAGAGAGGGAGGAAGGAAGGATGGAAAAAAGATGAATTTATTCTATAACTAAATCATATCTTTATGACTTACTACAGTGCAATAGTTTTAAAACTTTTTTCAGCAATCGAAACTTTCATATAAAAAACATAAAATCTTGGTTTTTGTCATTCTGTGGGTCAGCGTAAAACAAAGATAACCCATTTTCCATCTGTTATAAAAGTAACAGACACCAGATTTTTTTTTGTCTTATTCCTGTTTTACTTCTTGGGGAAAAAATATTCCTCGCCATTCTAGAGTGAAGACAAGCACTTTCTTTGGAGAATTTTAGGGAAACTGGACAAAACTAAATAATATGCTTTTGCAAACTTAATTTTTTCAAGGCAGTAGTGTCTCCCAGATCCTCCTTGTGGACTGCCCTGTGGACATGCTCTTTGGAATGCTTAGGCATTGTTGGTAGAATCTCAGGAACCATGTTCTGGAAGGCTCAGGTTGTGGAGGCTTCCTTCTGTGTATATGGATTCTAAGAAGCCAAGACAGGAGACGCACATCAGAAACCAAGAGACAAAGGTACAGAATTATACCCCTCCCCACGAAGTCTAAAAGTAGAAGTGCTCAGTTAAGCAGTGGATAGCAAGGTGTGGACCTATTTTCACCACCTTGCTACCAGGTGGATCCAAGCCAGTTTCAATGGTTTTTTTTTTTTTTTAAGATTTATTTAGAGGTGCAGGAGGGTGAGCAGATTCACCAGAGACAGAGCAGGGAACAGAACAGGCAGATGGACTGAAAACACTGCTGAGGGGGACAGCGGGCGAGGCAGGAGAGGTCTGCCATGCCATGGGTATCTCCCTGGCCAGCCGGGAATCGAACCCGTGCTGCAGAGGCTGCGGACAGCTTCATAGCACTGCAATCAACCCGCTGTACCACTGGGGAGGCCCCAGTTTCAATGGTTTTGACAATGAAACTCACCTGGGTATGTGTGGTTTGCTTTGTCAGGTGTAGATACTCCCCAAAGTTAAAATGAAACCCTTGAATTGGTGTCTTATAAAAAGGCTATACTGTAATATGTAATATACTGTAATGTGTGTTTCAGTTTCATGTCAACTGAAACCAACCTCACAGCCCAAAAGGACCTATCTCCCCAATCAAAGATCTCCTGGAGCTAAGGACTGAGTCAGAATGAAGGGCAATTTGACCCCAAAACAATCTCCATTCCCTTCAGACGCTTTCCCCTTAAAATTCCTTCTGATATATAGAGATGATTCTACACATCTTCAAATTCATACGCTCATGAAATTATTATCAGTATACACATATACACACAGAAATCCATAGCACACATGCATGCACATATATACCCACATCTGTGTTTCTGTGTGTCCGTGTGTGTGGCTTTGAATCTTGCTTTTTACTTAGTATTGCTTTGACTTGCAGAAGTTGCCATGTCAGCATGTATTGATCTATCTCATTCTGTTAATAACCGCAAAATATTCCATAATATGTATACACTTTAATTTATCTAGTCTCTTATTTATGGACAGTGGAGTTTTACTTAGCTCTCCCCCACTTTTTTTTTTTTTGCCTTAGAAGCAACGCTGCTATAAATATACTTAAGCACAGAAATAGGTAAGATTAGATGGATGATACAAATATTGATACAGATAGAGGATAGAGAGATAGACATAATGTACTTAAAAATATATCCATAAGATAAAATTGACTGGCAAAGGAAATGCATTTTACATCTTGACAGGTATCGTGCACCAAAATGTTGCGCAAATTTACCTTCCCATAAGACCTCAGGCAAACCTCACAAATATTAGATTGTGTCCATTTATTTGGTGTCATTTACACAGATGCATTTACACTGCACCATCATTTTGATTTGTATTTCTTTATGAATGTAACTGAGAGAGCAGTCCCATATTTGATATCTATTTGCATTTTTATTGTCATTTAACTGTTGATAATCTATTTTTCAATAGAACCATTTACCTCTTTCTTACTGATAGGACAAGCTCTTCGTAAAATAAGGAGAAGTCCCATGTTCAATTATGTGTTACCACACATGAAACTTTTCCTTTGTTTATATTTTGACTTTGCATTTTTTGTAAAAGTTAAAATTGAGGGGGGGCAAAATTAGTAATATTTTCCTTCATTACTTCCTTCATCAAGATTACTTTTTAAGTCGACTATCACCATCTATTCCTAGAACTTAAGTTATAACTTTTTTTTAAAGATTTAATTATTTATTTACACAAGCACTGGGTACAGTCAGAAGTGAGGGAGGGTGAGAGAATTCACCAGAGCCAGAGAGGGGATCAGAACAGGCAGACTGACGAAATACACTGCTGAGGGGAGCAGCGGGCGAGACAGGAGAGGTCTGCCACGCTATGTGATACCCTCGCTGGTGGCTGGGGATCGAACTGGTGCTGCAGAGGCTGCAGGCAGCTTCGTAGCCCAGCGCTCAACCGCTGCGCCACCAGGGGAGGCCCTATAACTATTTTCAATCTATATCATTGCTTTCGAAAGACGGTGGTTGTGCACTGTAGAAAGCTGTGTGGAGATTCTTTAATCTACTAAAGATAGAGCTTCCATAGGATCCAGCAATTCCACTCCTAGGTATTTACCCAAAGGCCACAGAAACATGAATTCCAAAGAGCACCACCAGCACCCCTGTGTTTATAGCAGCACTATTTACAATAGCTAAGCTTTGGAAACAACCCAAATGCCCAAAAATAGATGATAGGATCAAGAAGATGTGGTACATGGCCTCCCCGGTGGCGCAGCGGTTGAGCGCTGGGTTGTGAAGCTGCCTGCAGCCTCCGCAGCACTGGTTCGATCCCTGGCAGCTCCCCGGCCACTGGAGGAGGGTCCCACATGGTGTGCAGACCTCTCCTGCCACCCACTGCTCCCCTCAGCTGTGTACTTCAGTCCTGCCTGCTCTGCTCCCAGCTCTGGCTCTGGTGAATTCTCCCACCCTCCCGCGTTTCTGACTGTACCCATTGTTTGTATGAATAAATAAATAAATAAATCTGTGGGGAAAAAAAAAGAAGATGTGGTACATATACACAATGGAATATTACTCAGCATTCAAAAAAGATAAACACATGCAATTTGCAGCAACATGGATGGAGCTGGAAGGGATCATGCTCAGAGAAATAAGCCAGAAAGAAAAAGAAAAATACCGTGTGGTCTCACTCATAGCAGGAATCTAGAAAACCTAAATAAGGGACCAGGAAAAAGAATAACTATAAGAAGAAAAAAATCAAAATCAACAAACAACTACGAACCAGAGACACATATGGGGCGGGGAGGGGGGGGGCAGCGGGGAAAGGAGGGATTGGGGTCAAAATGAAAGGGAACTGCTAAGAAAAAGAAATCTTTCCCTATTATAGACCTGGAAATGTAAAGTAAATAATAAGTTTGCTTCCTTAATAAGCATATCTAAACAAGGTCTGGCAGCTGGCCATCCTGGAAGATCTGTGTCCTGCCCCTTTTCCTGTGTCAAGAATTTGTATGCTAACTAACCAACTTTATCAATATAAAGTGGTTGTGTATAAAACAAACTCTTTGTCTCTAGACCAGTGCTCAGACCTTATGGGACTACCCAGGTCTGAGACCTCATGCATGACCTGACCTCACCATTCCTAAAGTACCGCTTGTTCTTACCCTGCCTGGGTAAAGTCTAGAATTTATTTCTGCAACATTTTTTGGTTCCCTGACCGGGAAACAACAAGTGCGTTGGCCCTTTGAGCCACCGTGTCTGGAGGATGCAGAGTGGGGGATGGGAAAGAGAGCCAAGGAAGGGAAAGTGCGCTCAGCTGAGGAATGTTGGTGGTCTCCTGCCCAGCCCCCATGTCACCTTCCAGGCCAGACTTCCAAAGGGCTGAGTGAGGCCAGGACTTGGTGCTGACGTCCGATCAGGTAAGGTCCCGGGATCCTGGTTCCCATTTGGCCTACCCAGAGTGGTAGAAGGAGAGGCTGATCACCTCTCAGGGATGCCTCACTGGTCTCATTTGGTTTTGGTAGGGAACCTTGGAACTCCCAGAAAAGGAGGGATGGTATGGTTATATCCTTCGGTGTGTGTATGTGTGAGAGAGCGGTGTGTGTGTATGAAATCTCCACAGCTGCAGCTGCGGAGATAAATTGGCCTTTGCCTGTGGTTCTGTCGACAAGTCATATGGCTGATTGATACAGTTAGCAAGTTTGTCTTTTCCCCATTTCTTGCAATTCCCCCTTATCTAGCATTAACAGGATTTATAGCTTGTCTTTCCCATTTGTTGCAGCTTCCCCCTCCCCTTTGAGAAGAAAAACAAGCTGGCGCCCTCCGGTTTCCATGCAGACCCTTCCCCCTCCCGCTAATGAAAACAAGCTTGTGATCACCAGTCTCTGTGAAGACCCCTCCCCTTCCCCATCTCTGTGCTAACACTTTCCCCCTCCCCTTAATGAAAACCCATCCATCTCCTTGTTGAGCTGGCACCCACTTGTCTCCGTGCAGATCCCTTCCCCCTCCCCTCTCGGACCCCTACCCATCTCCCCCTTGTATAAACACCCCTGCCGGGACGGTGGTTTTTGGGACATGAGTCTGCCGCCCTCCTCATTTTTCGACAAATAAAACCGCTTTCCTTTTCCTCAAACTCGGTTTCCTTTTATTGGCTGAGGGAAACTGAGGCCCGCATTCCGTAACATGATCGGTGACTGGACTTGTCAAAATCTCAGAGGGGAAGGCCAGAAAAGCATCTGTGTGCTCCCCCTTCTCTTGCTGTAACATTGGATACAATAGGAGGGAATGGGAGCAAACAGAGGGTCCTGGAGACTGTGCTTTAAAAAATAAAAAAAAAAAGAGCAAGGAAACTGATAGGGAATTTTCTGCACCACTTTCTTTAGAACCTAAGGGGCATTCTTACAAATATAACTTGGGAAATAATGACTTATCTGAAAAAAATTAGTTAAAAAGAAATATTTGAAAGTAACTTAATAATTGTTGTCAGTGTTGTCAGAAATATTAGCAAAATAACTATCTCTAAAAAATTAGTGCAAATGGCCAAAATTCTAAATGAAAGAGATCTCTGTGTCTGTGTCTTTGCCTTTGTGTCTTTTGTCTCTGGAGGGTTGCTGTGTTAAATTTGTTATAAATGGCGCCTATAGAAATTCTAATAGAAATGAAACCAAATTTTGAAATAGCGATCTAAAATTTTTGGTAAACAAAAACTAATTTAAAATGTAATGGTTTAATTAAAGCATAAATGCCTTAAAATTATAATGTTAAAAAGTTAATAGCGTTATTGTATGTTTAAATGTGTTTAATTTGGGAAAGAAAGGAGCTTGGAGTAAACAGGAGTTATTGACCTGGTCTATGTCAACAGAGATAAATGTGGATAAATGTGGTTTTGTTCATACCTGGACTTCCCCAGGTGAGCATCTTAATTGATTTTTCCTTCCCTTGTCTTAGCTAAGAGAAACCTCCGCTATATAAAATTGTTTCACTTGTAACTCTGCAGTTTGAACTTCCTGTCCTAAGGGAAACTAAAGCTACAGTTGGTATCTCTATTTTAAATCTGTTCTTTTTATCATTATTTAAATGGTGGTATATTTCTCCTATAAGACTAAGGATATGCTGAGTTTAATAATGAAAATTTGTTGACTGCTTAATTAATGAGCTTTTTGTGTATTTTTGCTTCTTATTGTAGGAAAACTAAACTTTATTGTCATCATCTAAAATATATATATATGTAAAACAAACATGTTTATGTATAAGTTATCCATTACAAAGGAATAATAGTGAGACACAGGGCAAGGTAGGAATTTGGCAGTTTTAGGACACTGCAGGAGGGGACCTCAGAGAATTGAGGAAGGCTTCAGAGATAAGGGCAGCAAGAGGAGTGTAACTAATTCCACCTGGAAAAACAAACATCCCAGGACCAAGGACAACATTGTTAATGCTGGCCTTGGTTTCCTTCAAGTGATAAAGGGAGGTAGAGATTGGGGAAATGGAGAGTGGTTTAATTTATCGACAACTTGGAAGGGCAGCTGTTTAACTTTAATGCAGGCATGCTCATCCAGAGGACTGGGCCATAAAGATAAAGATGCAACAAATGGGGAAAGACAGACCTGCTAGATAAGGAATGTGAACATCCCCCACTCAGTAGCAAATTAAGTGACACAGCCAAGAACTAACCAATCACAAAGAGACTGGTGGAGTTTTAGAATAATGAAGGAAAGAAGGTATACACAACTGAGACACAACTCCACTTTGGCTTCCTTGCCCCTCCCAGGCCTGGTTTCATGGCCTGGGTGTCCCACTTTATTTGTTCCTTTTCTCCTCAATAAACTTTTTCTTTCTCAAAACAAACCTGCCTCTTCTCGCTTGCTTGCCTGAGCATCTGCGAAGTTCCTGCTGCGGCTTCGTGAGACACCAACCCGTGGGGTCTAGTGGCTGGGACTCAGCACTGCCCCTGCAGCCTGGGATCTGTTCCTGGCTGGGAGACTAGGCCTGACAATTCTTTTATCATTAGCATAACAACTCTTATGATGTCTTGAAGTGAAAAATGTAAGGCTGACCTCTTAATTACCTGAAATTAGGTTGGGACAAGGCCTCAGTGTGGACTAAAAGTTTCAGGGAGTAACTGATGGACTTTATCTGTCCAGGCGCCCGACTTGTGTGCCACAGATGTGGGTGAGAGACCCGTGGGGAGGTGACAATGGCAGTTTTTGTCTTGATTTTGATTTTGCTCTTTTCCTTTCTGACCTGTCTGGTTGTTTCTGACCCTTTTCTGTGGGTCCCCACTGGAAGATGCTTTAGACTTGTGGCAGGCTTCGGGGCCTTGCTCTGGGCCAATCCCATTTTGATGGAGTTTTACCCACGAGGGGATGGGTAACTTTGGGTACTTGATTTAGAAACTATATTCTTTGCCTTTCCTGTATTGTTTCCTAATTGTATTAAAGTTCCTTCCCTATAGCGTCAGATGTTTTGTGTTGATGCAGCAGATGGCAGAACCTATTTAGAACAGGCAGGTTTGCGGGGTCTTGGCTGCCCCTCTCCCTGCCCTATAACAGATTTGGTGCCCAACGTGATTTAGGACAGAGCCATCTGTGGTTAGTCAGCCCCATGGGGAACTTGGGCTTCCTTATGTCACTTGCTACCATAAGTGCAAATGTGATTTTTGGTTTCTCTAGTGTGTTTGTTTCTTATGTAGATTTGCTGTTAAAAAAATCTGCGTGGGCTTTGTGAAGATCTGTGTGTCTGTGTGTAATTTGCTTGTAATTGAGACACAGGGCAAGCTAGGAATTAGGCAGTTTTAGGGACACTGCAGGAGGGGACCTCGGAGAATTGAGGAAGGCTTCAGAGATAAGGGCAGCAAGAGGAGTGTAACTAATTCCACCTGGAAAAACAAACATCCCAGGACCAAGGACAACATTGTTAATGCTGGTCTTGGTTTCCTTCAAGTGATAAAGGGAGGTGGAGATTGGGGAAATGGAGGGTGGTTTAATTTATGGACAAACTTAGAAGGGCAGCTGTTTAACTTCAATGCAGGCATGCTCATCCAGAGGACTGGGCCATAAAGATAAAGATGCAACAAATGGGGAAAGACAGACCTGCTAGATAAGGAATGTGAACATCCCCTGCTCAGTAGCAAATTAAGTGACACAGCCAAGAACTAACCAATCACAGAGAGACTGGTGGAGCTTTAGAATAATTAGGGAAAGAAGGTATATATTCCCTGAGACAAAACTCCACTTTGGTTTCCTTACCCCTCCCAGGCCTGGTTTCCTGGCCTGGGAGTCCCACTTTATTTCTGCTCTTTTTCTCCTCAATAAACTTTTTATTTCTATAAACAAACCTGCTCTTCTTGCTTGCTTGCTCACGTCTGTGAAGTTCCTGCAGCGGCTTCGTGAGACACCAACCCATGGGGGTCTAGTGGCTGAAACTCAGCGCTGCCCCTACAGCCTGGGATCTGTTCCTGGCTGGGAGACTAGGCCTGACAATTCCGGTATCATTTTGGGGGCTCGTCCGGGATCTCACAAGATTTAAGGTAAGTGAGCCAAGAGGCATAAATTGTTTCTACCTTCAGCTTTCCTAAACTTCTCTTGCTAAACATTTTCTTTCTCTCAGAGCATCAAAGCGGCCATAAAAAGGGCACAGGACAGTCAGTAAATGCCAAAGGGCAACTGCCTTAAAATCTCCTGTGGAAGGATAAACTGGTGACCAGACCTGGTAAGGGGACTAGCCCATCTGCCAGTCAACCAATAAAAGTCTGGTTGTCGTCGTATGAGGGACTCCGGTCTCTGAAGAGCTAGGCACATACATCATGTAGGGGCCGTCCAGGTGCTGCACATAAGGGGCTGATCTCCCAGCAGCTCGGGCCATCCTCCCTTGCCTTCAGCAGAGGAGGAGTTGCCGAGACCCAGTAGAGGATGAATGATCCCAATGTGACAGTTGGGAAAGTCATTCCTCACTAGTCATTCCACACAGGATCCGACACAGAACCCTACCCTGGCCTCAGATCCCTGTTAGGATTATTTGAATGGGTCCTCTTGTTGTTCCTTGCTCTCTCTCTCTTTCCATTCTTCCTTCTCTTGCAATGCAACTGATTTACTTCTCTGTTACCTGTGGGCTCAGACAGGCAGTAGACATTTCACAAACTTTTTCTCTGTCCTTTATTTGATTGCAAAGAAAATTAATGGGTACCCGTCGGCCTGGTAAATGCGACTAGCGTGAGGCTGCCATTCTTAAAGTCTCGGGTGACAGGTTTCTCAGCTGGCAAGGCTTTCTGATCCCCCACTTGCTGAGTGGGAATGTCGGGATTCTCTTGTCACTGATTCCTTCTTTCCTCTATCATCCGTGGACTCTGAGGGTGCTCAGAACAACCAAGCTGTGACCCTTGGAACCCTGGACATCCAGGAGATCCGATGGCTCAGACAAGGTGTTCTGCTAGGTTGGCACCTAGGCGAGAGTCACGGAGGCCTAACAGTCTAAAAAAAAAAAAAGGACTTCCACCTTCTTCATCCCTCCCCTATAGGACGGACTTTTTTCAGCTTCTATCAAGGCAACTTATAAACATAAGGTACAAAATGGTCTTATAAAAATCTTGGGGCACCCCTGGGATCCTTTTCCCTGGTGTCTGTTTTAATCCTGCTGGTTGGCACAGGAAGGAGAGGCTGAGTTTCATATTATGACAGGAATGTATGTACAGTTTTACCTCAAATCCTAGGTCCAGCTAATTAATTATACCTTTGGTATTATAAATTTGTCTCATGACAGTTTTCCAAAAGGGAGTTTAAGACAAGTAAATATCAGGTTCTGGGCTACTGCCACTTCAAGGGCTATGACTTAAGAAAAAGAAATCAGTTTTGTTGTCTGGCATATGGACTTCATTAAAAGTTAGGTCGCAGCACTCGGTCTGTGGCTTGTGTTAAGTCTCTACTGTTCAGGTGTGTTCAGGGTCTTTCATCAGATGAGGACAATGGCTTACTATAAGCTTGCTAGAAGCTTGGAATAGATGCCCTTTGCACAAAGACTGGTTAGGGGTCGCCGGTAGGGTCCCACAAAGTCCGGCACCCCACACCTGTCTGTTTGGTGGGAGACTAGGCCTGACAATTTCGGTATCATAATGATTTGCTAAGACATTTGATTTGTGCAAATTGTTCTGTGCAACAGTTTTACTCAAAAGATTAGGTAGGTAGTACATTGGACCATGTGGCCAGATCAAAGATGGCATCTGAGGCCACTCGGCAGGATCCTGTAAAACTCAGAGGTTCCTGTTGCTAGGACTTTGGACTTTTTTTTTTTCTTTTTGTGATCTCTGCTGTCTCATCAGCATTTATAAAGGCAATAATGATTCTTCAGCAATATGTTGCTTTGTCTTCGACAACTTCCTGACCTCTTCCTGAGGGGTTTTGCTAGCCAATTGTGGAGCAATGGTGTTTAAATTAGCAAATGTATGCCTGGGTGCTAACAAAAATTAACTGGTAATTGCTGGTACCCTTGATGGATTCTTGGAGATAACTTGAATTTTTGCAAAGTCTGGATTAGAAAAATTAAAAAGATTTTGTCTGAGTCTCCAAGGATTTACTGCTATGAATTTTGTGTACACAATTTGTTTTGGACATGTTTGCCATTTTGAATCCTGGATTTGTTCAAAAACAAGATTCTAAGTTTCTGCTTCCTACTGAGGAAGGCCTGTTGTGGAAAGCACTCTTTATGCTGCATGATGTAACTGTATGAGGTTTTCATACCCGTGTTATTGCTGTGTTGTTTCTGTTGTCCCTCCCTAGTGTTGGGGAGGTGTAATCTGTGCTTAGATGTTGAATCTGCTCTTTCAGCTTCTGTCCCAGGAAACCCAAGTATTGCCTGCTTGGTGACTAACAAGAGATGACTCCTTTTGCTTAAAAGTTAACTGTTGCTTTTGCTCTTTCCAGCTGCTGTACAGGATACCCCCAGGATTGGCATCTAATAAAAAAAGTCTTCAATACTGAAAACAAGGTCATGTAACCCTTGCGATTAATACAACTTTTTCTTCCTATTTCCAAAGTCTTAGGTTTGTAGGATAACAACTGTAAACTGATTTCTGCCAGCAACATTCCACATATTTTTGGATTTTAACATTTTTTCTGAGCCTATGGAGTAAAACTGCAGTTAAATAAGATATTCCACATGGCATAAAAAAAATACTGTCTATATGTTGTATGTCTGTATGTCCTTTTGTCTAACTGTCTTGGTCTCTAGAGGTTGACAAATTGGTATACATGGTTGAAAGGTCCATGCAGGACGCCGAAATGCAAAACCCACCAGGAAGCCCACCTGGGGGCAGGAATGCAGATACCTGCCTGGAGGATTCAGACAATGAGCCTTCCCCCTCCCCCTAGGAGTCTCTTCTCAGACAAAGAACTTCTACCTGCCCCATGAACCTTTTCACGCCCTACAAACTTTTCCCGCCATATGAACCCAACTTCCCACCTGACCTCTCCTTACCCTATAAAACCCTGCTCCCCCCTAACAATGTGCGTGACTCCACTGACCCCCGCCTTTGGTCCATGGGGTCCGCCTAGGAGCAATAAACTTTCCCTTCCCCCGAGGAAGCTTGGCCTGGCTGTTCTTTATTGTGCCGTACCTTTCAATGGTGCCCACAGACACTGGAAAAAAAAAAAAGAGTCTCCAGCTATGAGAAAAACTAAAGGTTATGGTTTGATTGTCAACATTGTACTACTGAACTAAGCCGGTGCCTTCATAGTGAATCCAAGGGCAAGTTAGGGAGAATTAGGCAGTTTTAGGGACTGTGCAGGAGGGGACCTCTGAAGAATTTAGGAAGGCTTCAGAGATAAGGACAACTAGAGGAATGTACCTAATTCCATTGGGAAAAACAAACATCCCAGGACCAAGGACAACATTGTTAATGCTGGCCTTGGTTTCCTTCAGGTGATAAAGGATGGTGGAGTTTGGGAAAATGGAGAGTGGTTTAACTAGGGCAGCAGACTCATTTATGCAAAGAGGAGATGAAAAGGGGTCAGCACTAAGACAGGTGGGCACCAGCCTGTTTTTCTTCAATAGCTGATGTTTAACATTTTCTGAAATGCAGCGGTGCTCATCTGGGAGACTGGGCCATAAAGATAAATCTATCAAACAAGGGAGAAGATGAAACAAATGGGGAAAGACAAACCTGTTAGATAAGGAATGTAAAGATCTCCCCACCCCTCCAATCCCCATCCCCCCACCCCCATTCCTCACCCCTCCACCCCCTCAGTAGCAAATTAAGTGACACAGCCGAGAACTAACCAATCACAAAGAGACTGGTGGAGCTTTAGAATAATGAGGGAAAGGAGGTCTATATTCCCTGAGACACGGCTCCACTTTGGCTTCCTTGCCCCTCCCTGGCCTGATTTCATGGCCTGGGAGTCCCACTTCATTTCTGTTCCCTTTCTCCTCAATAAACTTTTTCTTTCTCTAAACAAACCTGCCTCTTTTCACTTGCTTGCCTGAAAGTCTGCGAAGTTCCTGCTGCAGCTTCGTGAGACACCAACCCGTGGGAGTGTAGTGGCTGGGACTCAGCACTGCCCCTGCAGCCTGGGATCTGTTCCTGGCTGGGAGACTAGGCCTGACAATTCCGTTATCAACAGAGACTGAATTTTGTTGTTTCTGTTATTTTTCTGATATTTATGGCAAAGCTTCCCAGAAATCTAAATTCAAGTACAAATTTGGTAGCCTGTCATTTGGCTGATGGAAGGAAATTTTGTGGAAACTCAGTAGAGCTCCTGAGACACTCCAAAAGTTTCTCCCTTTCCGCCTGGGAAAGGCGTTAGATGAATTTGTTCTATTTGGCTTACCTAGTGAAGTAAAACTGGAAGGGATGCACTGTCACTTGGGAAAATGGTAAAACTTCGGCATGTACAAAAATGTTAACACTGGTTTTCTAAAATGTGTATGAAACCTCAGTACCTGATATGTATGTAAACTGTCAATGGTGATTGGTGCCTTGTAATAGTGTATACTTCAATTGTTTATTGACAGAAATTGTTTCTGGAAAAATAGGGAAAAAAGACCTCAACAGATTCCTTTTTTTTTAAGATTTATTAATTTATTTATACAAGCACTGGGTACAGTCAGAAGCGCGGGAGGGTGAGAGAATTCACCAGAGCCAGAGTGGGGAGCAGAGCAGGCAGACTGAAGTACACTGCTGAGGGGAGCAGCGGACGGCAGGACAGGTCTGCTCACCATGTGGGACCCTCCTCCAGTGACCGGGGAGCAGCCGAGGATCGAACCAGCGCTGCAGAGGCTGCGGGCAGCTTCGCAACCCAGCACTCAACCGCTGAGCCACCAGGGAGGCCCAGGTTCTTGTTGTTATATTGAGGCACCTCTCTGGTTGAGGAAGAGTTGCTCTTGAAAGGAATAACTTGATTTTTAATCTTGATCTTCAGATAGTGGATGGTAGTAAGCAGATGTTCTGGGAGTTTCACTTTTGTCTTTGCCAGGGGTGTACACGCACATGTGTGCCCCAGTTCTCAGGTTGCTTTGTGGGTGTGATAATAACAGGTGTCTTGTGCCGAGCCCCTCTCTGCAGGCTGTGCCACCAGTCCTCTGCCCCAGCTACTCCACTTTCCTCTGGCCTTCGGCAAATTACATGTGGGCTTTGGTTTTCCCATCTTTAAAATCGTGCTGAAAGGAGTGTCTCTGGTCTCTGGTTTGTTTCGCGGTCTCAGCATGGATAGGAGAGGCTGGCATGTGGAGTGGGCGTGTCTCCTTTTTATAAGTAAAAGTGTCCAGAGCCGTCCAGAGAAGCGCCGTGTTGCGTATGCGTGCCATGAGTTAAGTTTCACTTTACCGTTTCGCTTTCGAAGAACCACAGGTTTTTCCTGTAAATCACATGAGACTGGGAGGTTACGGGGAGGAGTTACCAGGATATAAGAGGAGAATGTGGGAGAGAGAGGAAGAGAAGAAAAGAGATTTAAGAGGAGAACCACGAGAGAGGAGAGTGCTGTGAGAGGAACAGAGAGAAGGCCAGGGAAGTAAGAAAGACAGGGAAAAGAAAGACATGGAAAAGTAAGAGAAGGAAAAGGAAAAATAAAGAAGCATGTGCTAGCGTCAAGTTGTCTCAAGCCCCTCATTTCATCCTCAGCCCTTCTCTTTTCGTGCCTACGAATCCCGCGGTTTGGGACATAAAAGAACCTCAGAGCAGCGAGTGCCTCAAATGTCATTTGGGAGAATTAGTAAAATTAATCTGCCTAGACTCATGTGCTAATGAGTCATTTCTGTCAATACTTGTCCTTTATTTCAACCTGGCCTTAGATAATATCTCCCTTTGGTTTCTTGTAGGCACTGGGAAGTCCCTGGTTGGTGTGACGCAGCATGCATAGTCAGAAAACGCTGTCTGGTACTGGGCAACTCAGCGGTGTCTGTGGAGCAGTGGAAAGCCCTGTTCAAGATGTGGTCTGCCATAGATGACAGCCAGATCTGCCGCTTTACCTCTGACGCCAAGGACAAGCCCATTGGCTGCTCCATTGCCATGAGCACCTACTCCTTGTTGGGCCATACCACCAGAAGGTCCTGGGAGGCTGAGCGAGTCATGGAGTGGCTCAAAACTCAGGAATGGGGCCTGGTGATTCTAGATGAAGTTCACACCATCCCAGGTAAACAGACTGAGAGCTGAGCTGCTCACTCATTGTACACACAGAACTGTCTTCCAGCTATTGTGCTGAGGGAAGAATTACTGTGTGGTCTATCCATCTTGCTAGAAAGGCATGTTGGGTGGAGCTTTTAGATCATTAGTACCTGTGGGGTGAGGGTGACTGGTAGAAGGATGTCCATATTTACAGCCTCCTTAGCCACTGACTGATAGTCATTTAGGAAATGATATTTAAGTCCTTTCTCCAGCTTGCTGCTTATTACAGGTCAAACTAACCCTCAGTCCATTTTTTGATGACCCTGTGAAAACTGGGCTAGGAGTACTGAAAAATCTTTGAAATACAAATCGTTTCTAACTCTTGTTATTTTCACCCTTCTGTATGGGTCTAAAGTGATAGTTAAGCATTGTCATCTAGTCATCCTATCTAGAGCCAGATTTCTGTGGGCCAGAAACTTGGGGCTTAGTCCATGTGGTGTGAAGCAAGAGTGAAGTTCCAAGACTGTATGTGTTACTCGAGCATTGAAAATGTAATAGTGTGATTATTTGCCCAGCCAAGATGTTCCAGCGAGTGCTCACCATTGTGCAGGCCCACTGCAAGCTGGGTTTGACTGCAACCCTCGTCCGGGAAGATGACGAAATTGTGGATTTAAATTTTCTGATTGGGCCCAAGCTCTATGAGGCCAACTGGATGGAACTACAAAACAACGGCTAAATCGCCAAAGTCCAGTGTGCTGAGGTAACTGTCCCCTTCCCGGCACAGTCTCTAAGGGTTAAGGAGAAATGGACCAGGTCACTTCCTCTGGCACAGGTACACTGGTCAGGGCCAGAGCAGACTGCTGCCCCTTCATGTAGTTCCCAGGGGCCTCCCCACCTCACACACTTGTGAGCCATAGTTGATTGTCCAGGGGCACCAGTCAGTGAGCGCAAGTCAGTATGCTAATCCAGCCTGGCCCAACTGCAAAGTGCATTTGTCTCATCCTCTTCTCTGGGAGTGAGTGCCTCAGGGTGTTCTCGCCCACCCTCTCTGCTGTGAGGTTCTTGGTTGGTCTTGTGTGGGTGACCGTCCAAGCTATCTCTAGTGTCAAAGCCTGTTGGTTTTGATGCCTCTCAGTGATTACTTGTGGGTGTCGAGAATAGGTTATTTCTAAGAACACATTTTCCCAATTTTGCTCTGTAATGATTGCCTGTACAGGTATATGTTAAAAATATATGCTCAAAGGTAAGTCTTCTCAGAAGGAACAATTAAAATCATTTCTAGAGGCTGAAGTGGGTTGGCCTCTGTTTTGAAAGGATGGAAAGGAGCCTGTTGGTGAAATATAAACTTTCTTTGTTGAAAAAAATCCCTTAGCCTTCAGTTACAGCTTTTTAAGCAGTGCCCATCTTATGAAAGAGCCTGTCAGAATCATTGAGGCTCCTTGTTCCATCTAGAACACCTTCCCTTCCACCCCTCCAACCACTGCCTTAGAACTTAGTTTGTCATTCTATTGCCTTTTTGTTATTTTGCCTCCTGTGTGTATTTCCTGACCTAACATTGTTTCGCTTTAGCTGTTTTTTTCAGAATCTTTACATATATGCAAATAGAATCAGGTTTTATATGATCTTGTATGACTTCTGTCTTTGTGTGATATTTTTATTTTTTGCATAATATGTTGTGTTTTTTTTTTTACTGATGCATGTAGCTATAGTCCATTCCTTTGATTTGCTCTGCAGTGTCCCATTGTACGAATACACCACAGTTTAAATTACAATGGAATATTATACAACAGTTAAAAAGCAGCATTTCTAATGGTAGACATTTGGGTTGCAGTGTTGTTCTATTAACACCTTTATCAAGATTTAGTTTAAATTTCATTATATTCCCCTGTTGTAAGTGAATTCTATGCTTTCAGTCAATAGAAACAGTTGTGCAGCTGCCCTGCAATCAAGTTTTAGAATATTCCCACCCCTTTTCCTTATGCTCCTTCACAATGAATCAAATTTCTGACTCCCAGCCTTTGACAGTCACTGATTCTGTCCTTAAACTTAGATCTTTTTTTTTTGCTTTTACCATCATGATAATGTTGCTACAAATATTTTTGTATCTGTTTTTTTTTGTGTCAGAGTTTTTGTGAAGTCCTGTTGTTCACTGTGAACTGTGACCCCATAGTAGTGTGTCATGAACAGGATAGAGAATCTGCCAGCATGCAAAATATGTATTAAGGGAATAGTGTTTCAGAAAAACTGGTAAGTGTGATGTGGTATTCCTTTTGTCTTAATTGGTATCTTTTTGTTTACTAATATTAAGTATTTTTTCCTATATTTGGGCCATTTATGTTTCAGATCTATGAGATACAAGATTTTAAATATTGTGAAAAAATTGCTTTTGCTATAAAGAATTAAAAACTATAGTCATATGGTTTACAGAAAACCAGAAAATATAACAACAGCAAAACCTGTGGATTTGAGCGCAGCATAGGTTATGTGTAGGGTCAGGAATGGCCACGGAGCAGGTTTTCTGATCCAACAGACTGGGTAAAGGAGGAGTCAGAGTCCTCAGTGGCTTTTGCAGGTCTTTTATTTAGATTTATCAGGCACATGGCAGGCAGGGGTGCTGGGGGTCGGGAGGTTGGCTGTCCTCCCAGCCCCGGCAAATCCTCACTCTATCTGGGCTCTCTGGTGTTCTCTCTGCTTTTCCTCTTCTCTCAGCTTCTGTTCGTTCCTGGCTGCTTCTCGCGTCCCCGTGTCGCCACCCCTAAAAGTCCAGCCTTAGCCCAGGTGAATCCCATCTACATATGCCCACACCCTACTCCAGGTGCTGCCATCAGGCATGCATTCAGGACAGCAGGGTTCCGTCATCTATCCTAATAGTGGGAGGACAGAAAAGCCTGATACTTTGTTCCTTACCCTACAGGAGCCAAGGTGGATATGAGAGGGTGTTTGGAGTTTCAGGCCGAGTGAATGCTCCGGGTGAAGTTGGGGTTAGACTGTATGGGTCAAGGACCAGGAAGGCAGGGGAGACTAGGCCAGCATCTCACATATCATCCAGCATCTAGAAAGCTTTTCAGGAACACCCATCTGAATCCTCAGAAGCTCATAGCTCCACCCAGTACCTGTTGTTTAAGACCTGGCTATTGCTAATTCTCTGCCAAGTAAGAAGCCTGTGTTTCCCTCTAGTGATGCAGGGTTGTAGGTACTGTGAGTTAGCAAATGGTAAGGACCTTTTTTTTTAAAGATTTATTTATTTATGCATACAAGAGCTAGGGTACAGGCCAGAGGTCTGGGGTGGGGGTGAGAGGATTCACCAGAGACAGAGTGGGGGACAGAACAGGCTGATTGACCAAAGTACACTGCCGTGCTATGTGGGTTGCTCCCTGGCCAGCCGGGGATTGAACTCATGCTGCAGAGGCTGCGGACTGCTTCATAGTGCAATGCTTAACCCCTTGCGCCACCAGGGAGGCCCTAAAGGCAGACACTTTTGATTATTTTCTATATTTACTTTCATATTTCTAAGTAGTAACTCATATAGTAATTTCTTGGTGAATAATTGGAGAAATTGCCTATTAACTTTCTACTATGGGAATTGAGGATTTAGGTCTCTTGTTTATGCTGCCCCCACCCCCTTCCCCATCTTATTTTGAATCTATATATGTGTATATGTAGATTCAAACCACGTAGTGTACATGTAGTGTATGCTTAGTTTTTTTTTTGTAAACAAGTTTTTTTGTTTTTTTTGTTTTTTTTTTTTGTTTTTTTGCTGATGCTAATCATTGCCTTCTCGCTGCATTTACTGAATCCTCTCCACAGTCGCACCACTGTAGTCTCCCTCTCAGTTGTGTCACCCTTGTCAGGTAATTTTTCATTTCTCTTTTTTCTTACTTTCCCTAGTGGGATCCCTACCAGTACCTCATCCTCCTGCTCTGGCCTGCATGTGCTCGAGGATGAGAGCCACCCAGCTGTCATCTTTGGGCTTCCCTCTGACATCATCCCGTGTATTCCCTGTGCCTCTCCCCGGAATTACAGCCCATTCCATATTTCAAGTTTCTGTTTCTTTGTTACTCCTTTCAGTGGAACATATCCTTTTCCTGAGAGAACTTAAGTAGGAGGAACATTTTGTAAGACTTTGCTTACAGATATCTTTATTTAAACTCACCTTTGATGCTCTTCACATCGTATACATCTTTTACCCTTTACAGACTCACCCTTGACTAGTACTTTGCACCTGAGAACATTTGAGGACTCAGTTCGGGACTTCCAGCGCAGCTGTCGGAAGTCAAGTGCCCTCCTGAGTCCTCTTGCTGTGATCTGTTGTGGTGGTGATGTGTTTTCCTCCTCTCAGGAAGCTTTTAGGATCCTTTTTTTCAAAACAGTATGTTTAGTGTGATCTTTTTCCTTATGTTGGGCACTTAATAGACCCTTTTCATCTAGAAATTCATGTCCTTCATTTTTGAGAACTTTCATATTTCCTGTTATTCAGCTTTTGTTTTCTCTGTTCTCTTTTGCATCCTTGCTGGGCAGGTGTTAGATCTTCTGAACAGCATTCTGATTTTCTTTCTTTCCCCCTTTTTCATTCCTTTGTCTTCCAATCCATCTGTTAAAGCTTTTGCTACTTTCCAAGAGTTCTTTGTTGACAGTTATTCTTATTTCATGAGTAGATTGTCTTCTCTGAGGCTAATAAAGCTTTTGACACTTCTTTGGTTCCTGAAGAGTTTCTCTTTTCAAGTTTTTTTTTTGCTTTGATTGTTTCTCCTCTGTATTCAGAGCACTTCTTCTGATGTTCGGTATTAGCTGTATCTTCTTGTTCAAAAGTCTGTCACTGAAAAACTGATTAGTTTCTCTGAATAGCTTGGTGGGTTTGCTGACCTCTGGACCTCACCACAGCGTGATTAGGCGGGGACCCAGCTACTTTGTTAGAGGTTACTGAATGCCTGTTATTTCTAGGTCTTTTCTCTTGAGCTTGACAGTTTCTCTAGAGAAGGAACCTTCTGGTCTCCTGGTTACCAGTATGTAGTACAGGAGGGAGAAGTGAATCTCCTTCACCCTTCACTTGTAGCATTTGCTTTTGCTCTCAGCTCTGCTTGAGGTCTTTAACTATATGGGACATTCAGAATCTAGAGTCTTATGACAGGTGGGAGGAGAGACTGCCTGGTCAGCTTGCAACTCCTATTGTCTTGACTCTTGTGAGTTTGTGTCCTTTATCACATTAGTGTCTACTTGAGAGGGGCAGCAAAACAATGCATATATTTACCCTGTAGTTTAACAGCCATCTTCTCTCTTTGTTCATCTGCCCATTCTAGTACTCCTTCCAGATTCTCCCTGGTGCCTGCCTTGAGTGGCCTCATTGATACCTACCTGCAAACACACCTGGGGCTTGTGGTTGTGGCTTTCTGAGCATCTGCCTGGTTTGGACTTTGATGTTCTGGCTCAGTAGAGGGGGAAGGCTGTGCTTCCTATGGATGATAGAATTATGGCTACAACTTTTAATTATTAGTACCTCTGGCCTCTAAATGCTCAAAGTGCTTTTGTCTGTCTTGATTTCTTGATGTAAAATGTGTCTCTGGCGTTGCTGTATTTCGTAACTTGGGACTGTTGCAGGAAGTCTTTAAGTCTGCATGAGAAGAGTAGGTGTCGCTAAGCACTTTGCAGGAGATACTGTGAGTAATTTGTTAGTCCATGAGACTTGGAGCCAGACACACTGTATTTGAGTCCCAGCTCCTCTCTTTTGCTGTGTGTCCCAGGGAATGTTGTTTACGTCTCTGGACTTCATTTTGCTCTTCTTTTGCTTGAAGCTCTTATCACCTCAGAGAATTCTTGTGTCTGGCATCTGGTAGGTGTTCATCAGATGCTAGGTTCTCTTTCTGAAGGAAGATTATACTTCTGTTTTGTTTTTTTTGTGTGTGGGGGGAGCTTTCAGAAACAGAGAGCTTACCATTGCGTAAGGACTTTTTCTTGTGGATGGAGGAGGCGGGAAGGACCCACCTAAGACCTGGGTGTTGGGAGCGAGGCTGCTCTGGGCCTTCCCGGCCATTTTTACAGCATGATGCACAGAAAGGGTCACACTCGTGCTGTGCACTGGACGGCCAGATGACAAGTAAGGCAGCAGGTGGTTGGTGTGACCAGAGTCCTTCAGTATGGGGTGTCCAACTGACCCAGGCTTCACTCCCCCATAGGCAGGGGCTTTGCTTTCTCTGGCACTCCCATCACCGTTCCGTAGTTACTTGCTGATAGAGCTGTGTTGCAAAGTACTGTGTGGAGTATCAAGAGTGGTGCTTCCTGATTCTCCCAGGCACGGCCTTGGGGCAGCTTGGGACAGCCACACTCAGGGACAGCCTCCTCGGGTTCCTGACCCACAGCTCCCTGTGTGTTCAATGGGAACATGAAACTACCTTTTACCCTTTTAAGGAACATTGACGGGAATGGGTGCGTTTTTGTTTTGTTTTTTTTTTTTTAACCCCAATGTAATATCCAGCTCGGCGCTTCATGTGGGTGGGTCCTGTGTACCTGGGAGCTGTCCTCATTCATATTCTTGTCACTCATACTACTGATCCTTGGGAAGCCATGGAAACCGCTCACCAGATCACTTGAGAAGAGTAGAGGTGTGACATGGCCAGATGCCAACAGCTTACAATCAGTGAGATAGATAGGGTGGTGCTCCTTGGCAGAGAAGCAGAAGTTAAAGAGAAGTTTTTGGAGCGGAGTGTGACAGTAGGTCAGTGGAAACAGACTGAAAGGGGCTCTTCTCCGTCCTGCCCTTTTCTTGGAGAATGCCTTTGTCATTAGGAAATAATTGCTTCTGAACTTCTGTTCACACAGCATTTTTTGCTTCACCACTCCCATGGGGCTTCAAGGAATCCTTGAAGGGGGTCCTCCTTATGTGGGGACTAATCGTTGAGCAGGAGATCTTGAGGCAGAAATGAGGTAGGTTCAGAAACAAAGACAAAAGTAGAGGAGGAAGCCCGAAGGGACTACTCACCTGAAGTTGATCGTGGGAAAGGGGTGGCATGTGTGTTTTGGCAGGGGCTGGGGGAGAGTCTGTAGCCACTCCTTTTTACAGGTCTCCTCCTGATATTCTTGCCTGACAGAGAAAATCTTGCAGGAGCGCTTGTCCCCTCTGACATGATTTCTGGATGTTTTTTTTTTCTTTTTTAAAGATTTATTTATTTATTTATACAAGCACTGGGCACAGTCAGAAGCGCAGTAGGGTGAGAGAATTCACCAGAGCCAGAGTGGGGCGCAGAGCAGGCAGAAGGACTGAAGTACACTGCTGAGGGGAGCAGCAGGCGGCAGGAGAGGTCTGCTTGCCATGTGGGACCCTCCTCTGGTGGCCGGGAACAGCTGGGAATTGAACCGGTGCTGCTGGGGCTGTGGGTAGCTTCGCAACCCAGCGCTCAACTGCTGCACCACCGGGGAGGCCCCTGATTTCTGGATATTTATGGAGTAACGCTGTGGTTGTCCTATCACTGCTTTGTTCCTTTCTAGAACCTCTATCTATGGCCCTGCATCTCAGGGAGAAAGGGTGCATATTCTCCAGAATTTCAAGCACAATCCCAGAATCAACACCATCTTCATATCCAAGGTATGTGTGGCATGTAGGGTTTGGTGAGGCCTCGGAAGCCCATGGCTTGGGGGACACTGCATGATTCTGGACAGTGAGTTGGTATTTTGTTGTAGGAACACCACGCATCAGTTTTTATTCCCACACGCACATCTTATGTCTGGGGGCACAGGGAAGCTGCCTATTGGGTGGCAGAAGCAACAGATACTTTTTTTTTTTAATGTCTTATGGGTAATATCTAAAGTCTGCTTTTGGAATTTAGGAATTTTAAGTTGTGAGTCTTTATACAGTGGAAAAAAATCCATTACCTACTATGGCAAGGTGCTCTTTGTGGGCTTGGAGAATCCTTTGGTCACAGGCAGCCTTTGTTCTGCACCTGGTGTGCTTACTGGTGGGTGGTGTGAGCACAGTGTAAACTCCTGTAGGTCACTCAGTGATGATTATTTTTTAAATTTATTTTATTTATACAAGAACTGGGTTACAGGCCAGATGTGCAGGAGGGTGAGAGGATTCACCAGAGACAGAGTGGGGAACAGAACAGGCAGAATGACCGAAATACTGCTGATGGTAGCAGCGGGTGTGACAGGAGAGGTCTGCCGCACCATGTGGGTTTCTCTGAAGCCGGCGGGGATCCAACTGGCACTGCAGAAGCTGTGGGCAGCTTCACAGCGCTTGCTCAACCACCTGTGCCACCAAGGAGGCCCAATCAGTGATGATTTTGATCGGCACTTAGAAGCGATGGCCCAGCAACTTAGAACATTCATATTTGTATAAACCCAAAGTCCAAAAGAAGATTTACCTTTGAAGTATCACAAAGCACTAAATTTGGTGTCTGTGACTGGGAACCTTGATAGTAGGAACTCACCAGCAAAACTGGCTTTTCTGAGGCAGAATCCAGCGCCAGGCAGTCTCTGCACCAGACTATGTGTCGCTGTAAAGGCAGGACTGGCCACAATGCAGGTTTTCTGATCCCATGCAGACCGGGTAAAGGAGGAGTCAGAGTCCTCAGTAGTTTTGCAGGTTTTTTATTTGGG
The DNA here is from genome assembly GCF_014898055.3 of Talpa occidentalis. Classification (NCBI taxonomy): domain Eukaryota; kingdom Metazoa; phylum Chordata; class Mammalia; order Eulipotyphla; family Talpidae; genus Talpa; species Talpa occidentalis. The sequence continues at coordinate 71,074,100 of NW_023605305.1, read as the reverse complement.
GTTCACCAGGCATATGGCAGGCAGGGGTGCTGGATGGGGGGCTGGGAGGCTGGCAGGCCTCCCAGCCCCCAGCAAGTCTTCACTCTATCTGGGCTCTCTGGCGTTCGTTCTGTTGCTTCTCGGCTTCTCTTTCGGCTTCGGCTTCTTCTGCTGCTGCTGCTCCTGCTGCTGGCGTCCCTATGACGCCGCCCTTAAAAAGCACAGTCTTAACTCAGCTGAATCCCATCTACCTATGCCCACACCCTATTCCAGGTGCCCGCCATCAGGCATGCATTCAGGACAAGGATCCATCATCTATCCTGTGGCGGAAGGGCAGAAAAGCCTGATATTTTCTTTACCCTACAGTCCACCCCCTCAGGGTTTTCTGCCATACAGTCTATACATATATATACAATTTTCTAAGCAAACAAACAATGCAGCCATGGCCCACAAAAGCAAATACATCAAATATAACAAAATACAATATAACAAAATACAACAGAACACAAATAAGTCCAGGCAGGGCCCCAACCTAGCGCAAAAGACAATTATTGGTACCAGCAGATGAGCCACCAAATCTGCTGCCGAAGGCACTGCTCATACGAGGGAGGGGAATCACTCACGACATCTACTGCAACACGCCAGGAGCCGTCAGACTTCCTGGCCTTCTCTGGCTGTAGTCTCGGCTACAAGTCACACACAGCATCCACCCCCAGGATGCACTCGCTCTGGGATTGGTAATTTTATTCTGTTGGGGGTAATCGCCAACCCTCAGGGTTTCTGTCTGCAGTCGCTCCAACACTCGGCCTTCATAGCCACCAATGTGACTCGCAGACCCCTGCACTCAAGCCAACCCACTGCACAAGCACATGGGTCGGGGATCCAAACTCTACATGCGGCTTGGGCTCCACCCCAAGCCACGTTCCCCACCCGTCCCCCAAGGACAGGTTCCTCAGCTCCTCACCCTCACTCAAGAATGAGCAGGGCATCACCCACAGGTGATTTTACGAGACTCACAGTTCTTCAGCATACCTAGGCTGCTTAACAGCCACTCAGGGCTTCTCAACTTAGCATCAGTACCAGCTTTTGCCTTCTCAGTTGGCTTTTCTCCTCCACCTGGCTGCTGGGCATGCACAGGCTGCTTTTGGCCATAAAGGCCCACTGGCCACCCCCAGATTCTCAAAACATATCAACCTGCAAGGTCCTCTGCCTTCTGGCGGGATTGTCAGTCCAAGTCCATCAGTCCATCAGTTCAAGTCCATTGGCCTCTCCCTGCTTCAGCAACGGCCTGCTGCCTCAGGGGTCATTGGCTGGTCCTTTCTGGTGTCGTTGGCTGGTCCTTTCCGGTGTCGTTGGCTGGTCCTCTCGGGCATCTCCTTCATGCCAGGTCTCGTCCTGTAGCTCGTGGACGTTGTCCACCTTCTGTGCCGCCATGGCGCCTCCAGCGTCATCACAGGCAGTCTGTTCTCCTTAGTCCCTCCAGGTCTTTGGAGGGCTCCAATACCCGTCTGCATGGATCTTGCTGACTTACGCCAATTGTAAAGGCAGGACTGGCCACAGTGCAGCTTTTCTGATCCCATGCAGACCGGGTAAAGGAGGAGTTAGGGTCCTCAGTAGTTTTTTGCAGGTTTTTTATTTGGGGTTCACCAGGCATATGGCAGGCAGTTGTGCTGGCTGGGGGGCTGGGAGGCTGGCAGGCTGGCAGGCCTCCCAGCCCCCAGCAAGTCTTCACTCTATCTGGGCTCTCTGGCGTTCGTTCTGTTGCTTCTCGGCTTCTCTTTCGGCTTCGGCTTCTTCTGCTGCTGCTGCTCCTGCTGCTGGCATCCCCATGACGCCGCCCTTAACAGCACAGTCTTAACTCAGTTGAATCTCATTTACCTATGCCCACACCCTATTCCAGGTGCCCGCCATCAGGCATGCATTCAGGACAAGGATCCATCATCTATCCTGATGGCGGGAGGGCAGAAAAGCCTGATATTTTCTTTACCTTACAGTCGCTCATGTCATTACAGGTTCTGCAGGCCTCCCTGCATCCAAAGTACCCAAAGAGAGGAGGGTAGTCATTGTTTTCCTGTATTATTTATTTAAATTTGAGGTTGGCTGATTTTTTTTCTCTTTTTTTTCCATATATGAAAACCTTCCCATATCCACAATGCTGTATTTCTGTAGGTGGGTGACACGTCGTTTGATCTGCCAGAAGCAAATGTCCTCATTCAGATATCATCTCATGGTGGCTCCTGGTGGCAGGAGGCGCAGAGGTTTGGGCGAGTGCTCTGAGCAAAAAAAGGTAATGGTGGTCATCTCCCTTCGGCCTGGGAGGTCTCCTTTCAGACAGGCTGCTTGTGTTTTTATGGCGAGCTTGTGTTTCTGGGTGAGGTGGACTGCAAGGGGCAAGGTCTTTCTGCCCCTGGTTACTTCTCATGCCCCCGGGTGACTCTATGAGTGGTTATTCTGGCAGCTGTTTGGAATTCACACAGATGTCCTTTAACCTGAACAGTTGTGTTGGCCGACAGCAGGAGCCAGGAATCAGTGCTTAATGTTGTAGAAATAGAAGGGAGGACAAAACTTTCTCCTAGCCTCGACTCAGGAGTAAGGGAAGGTCTTGGTAGGCATAGCATAGGGAGCCAGCAGACTGACACCTCACTTGGAACCTTGCAGAATGCTGCCCTGGATGGTAGCCTGCAGCAGTATGAGCTCAGTGATCGAGAACACAACAGGGAAGGCATCTGCTTGACACCTGTGGTAAAAGAGCCCGAGCCCCTATCATGGGGCTGTGGTAGGAAGTGGCATTGCTGCTGAGATGGCCATGGCTCTTTTGGACCACTCAGGTCCTATGACAGGGACACAGGCCCTGTCCTCAAAGAATTAGCTTACCTTAGCATGTAGATTGCTAGGGTGTTTGAAGAGGACAAGGTTAGTGGACATCTGTTGGAATTATGCTATATTCAAATATGCTTAAGAGGCAACTGTTTGGTTGTTAGAGGCATTTTGATAGAAATATCATGGACTTGGGCACCAGATCAGCCATGCCACCTTGGGCAGTTGAATCTCCCTGCTGAACATTTGCTTTGCCATCCAGAGTAGGAACAGCAGTACTATCTTGCAGGAAAAAGACTTACACAACAGAATATAGTAGGCTGTTGAGGAAATTGTAGCTTTTCTAAACTGACAAGAATATAATCTGATAAGTGTATGTGATGCTATTCATTACTTATTCTTTACTCTTCATCATAAGAAAAAGAAAACCTAATTTGAAAGCTTCTTTGGATTTAATTAAAGTTTTGTCTTTATTATAAGCTATTTTATTGCTTTCTTTGCATCTCTGAGCTCCTATAAGACTAAGAAATGGTTGGATCCAGAGGCAGTACACAGATACTTAACCTACTAACACTTGAACTGTGAAATAGAACTATTCAGATTTTTCCAGAAGGATTAGGTTTAACAGGTATATTTCCTGTCCTAGTTTTTGTGATAATGCTCTTCTAGAATTCTCTTATTCTAGAATTTCTTGGGGATTTTTTTTTCTTTAAGCCCCTTTATTGAGATATAATTCACATACCATACAAGTGATCCATTTAAAGTATGTAATTCAGTAGTTTTTAGTATATTCACAAATTTGTATAATCATAACTAAATCTGTATTTAGAATATTGTCATTACCACAATAAAGAAATCCTTACCCATTAACAGTAACTCTCATTTTTCCGTTGCCTCCCAATCTGCAACTCCAGTAGACACAAATCTACTTTTGTTGTTATAAACATGACTGTTGTAGACATTTCATATGTATCGAATTATATAATTTGGGCATTTTATGAATGGCTTTTTTGACTTAGTGTACATGTTTTCAAAAGGATTATACAAAAGGATTGTTCTTTTTAAATGCTGAATAATAATTCTACTGCATGGACATAACACTTTATCCATTCATCTGTTTTTTTTTTTTTTTTTTTTTTAAATATTAAATTTTATTTTTATATTCTCCCATACAATTGCAAATGCCCCATTCTGACCCCAATCCTTCCCCTCCCGCCCCCCACCCCCCAAAAAGTGTCTCTGGTTCATAGTTTTTTGTTGATTTTGATTTTCACTTTCTTATATTCATTTTCCTGGTCCCTTATTTAAGTTTTCTAGATTCCTGCTATGAGTGAGACCATCCGGTATTTTTCTTTTTCTTTTGGCTTATTTCGCTGAGCATGATCCCTTCCAGCGCCATCCATGTTGCTGCAAATTGCATGTGTTTATCTTTTTTGAATGCTGAGTAATATTCCATGGTATATATGTACCACATCTTCTTGATCCAGTCATCTATTTTTGGGCATTTGGGTTGTTTCCAAAGCTTAGCTATTGTAAACAGTGCTGCTATAAACATAGGAGTGCAGGTGCTCTTTGGAATTGATGTTTCTGTGTCCTTTGGGTAAATACCTAGGAGTGGAATTGCTGGATCATATGGAAGCTCTATGTTTAGTAGGTCCAGAAATCTCCACACAGCTCTCCATAGTGGTTGGACCACTTTGCACTCCCACCAACAGTGCACAAGAGTTCCTTTTTCTCCACATCCTCGCCAACATTTGTTGTTGCTAGTTTTTTTAATATGTGCCATTCTCACTGGTGTGAGATGGTATCTCATGGTAGTTTTGATTTGCATTTCCCTGATTACAAGTGATGTTGAACATTTTTTCATATGTCTGTTGGCCATTTGCATTTCCTCTTCAGAGAAGTTTCTTTTTAGCTCTTCTGCCCATTTTTTGACTGGATTATTTTCTTTGTTGTTGCTGAGTCTCATCAGCTCTTTGTAGATTTTTGTGATCAGTCCTTTATCATTAGTGTCATGTGCAAAAATGTTCTCCCAGTTGGTGGGGTTTCTCTTTGGTTTTGTTATTGTCTCTTTTGCTGTGCAGAAGCTCTTTAATTTGATGTAGTCCCAGCTGTTTATCTTTGTCTTCACTATCACTGCTTTGGGTGATGTGTCTGTAAAGATGTCTTTGATGTGCAAATCACGTAGTGTTTCGCCTATATTTCCTTCTATGTATTTTATGGTTTCAGGTCTTATGTCTAGTTCTTTAATCCATTTTGAGTTGATTTTTGTGTATGGTGTGAGGTAGTGGTCAAGCTTCATTCTTTTGCATGTAGCGACCCAGTTTTCCCAGCACCATTTATTGAACAAACTTTCTTTGCTCCAATGCATAGTCTTTGCTCCTTTGTCAAAGATTAGTTGACCATAAATCTGTGGGTTTATTTCTGGATTTTCTATTCGATTCCATTGGTCTGTATGTCTGTTCTTGTTCCAATACCATGCAGTTTTGATGATTATGGCTTTGTAGTATAGTTTGAAGTCTGAGAGTGTGATGCCTCCATTTCCTTCTTTTTTTTTCAGGAGAGCTTTGGCTATTCGGGGTTTTTGGTGATTCCATATGAATTTCATCAATAATTGTTCTATTTCTTTGAAGAATGCCATTGAGATTTTGATTGGAATAGCATTGAATCTGTATATTGCTTTTGGTAGGATGGCCATTTTAATAATGTTTATTCTTCCAATCCATGAGCAGGGGATGTCTTTCCATTTCTTTGTGTCTTCTTCTATTTCTTTTAACAGTGTTTTATAGTTTTCTTTGTATAGGTCCTTTACCTCTATGTTAGATTTATTCCCAAATATTTGATTTTTTTTGTTTCGATAATAAAAGGGGTGGTTTTTTGATTTCTTCTTCTTCAGATTTATTGTTTGTGTATAGGAAGGCTACTGACTTTTGCGTGTTGATTTTGTATCCTGCCACTTTACTGAATTGATTGATGAGTTGAATTAGTTTTTCTGTGGAGATTTTGGGGTTCTCTATGTATATTATCATATCATCTGCAAATAGTGATAGTTTGACTTCTTCTTTTCCTATTTGGATTCCTTGGATGTCTTTCTCTTGTCTTATTGCTCTGGCTAGGACTTCCAGTATTATATTGAAAAGCAGTGGTGAGAGTGGACATCCTTGTCTTGTTCCAGATCTTAATGGAATTGCTTTCAGCTTTTCACCATTGAGAATGATACTGGCTGTTGGCTTGTCATAGATGGCCTTTATGATGTTGAGGTATGTTCCTTGTATCCAAGAATTTCAAGGGCTTTTATCATGAATGGGTGTTGCACTTTGTCGAAAGCTTTCTCAGCATCTATTGATATTATCATATGGTTTTTATATTTCTTTTTGTTGATGTTTGGATAACGTTGATTGATTTTCGGATGTTAAACCATCCTTGTGCCCCTGGAATGAATCCAACTTGGTCGTGGTGAATTATCTTATGAATACATTGTTGGATTCTGATAGCTAAAATTTTATTGAGGATTTTTGCATCAGTGTTCATTAGGGAGATTGGCCTATAGTTTTCCTTTTTTGTGTTGTCCTTATTCGGTTTTGGTATTAGTGTAATATTGGCTTCATAGAACGTGTTTGGTATTGCCCCTTCCTTCTCAATTTTTTGGAAGAGTTTGTGAAGGATAGGCACTAATTCGTCTCTGAATGTTTGGTAGAATTCATTTGTAAATCCATCAGGTCCTGGGCTTTTGTTTTTGGGGAGGTTTTTGATTACCATTTCAATTTCGCTAATTGTAATTGGTCTGTTTAGGTGTTCTATTTCTTCTTTATCTAGCTTTGGGTGATTGTAGAGTTGTAGGAATTTGTCCATCTCCTCTAGATTGTTGAACTTGTTTCCATATAACTGTTCATAGTAGTTACTGATTATTCTTTTGATTTCTGCTGTGTCCGTTGTGATTTCTCCTCTTTCATTTATGATTCTGTGTATTTGTGCTTTCTCCCTTTTTTCCTTTGTGAGCCTGGCTAGGGGTTTGTCTATTTATTTATTTTTTTCAAAGAACCAGCTCTTGGTTTCATTGATCTTTTGGATTGTTTTTTTAGTTTCAATTTCATTTATTTCTGCTTTGGTTTTTATTATTTCTTTTCTTCTACTGGTTCTGGGGTTTTTTTGTTGTTCTTTTTCTAGATCTTTGAGCTTCGAGATTAGGTTGTTTCTTTGAGTTCTTTCTTGTTTTTTGATGTGAGCTTCTATTGCTATATATTTTCCTCTTATTACTGCTTTTGCTGCATCCCATACATTTAGGATATTGGTGTCCTCCTTGTCATTCAATTCAAAGAATTTTTTAATTTCTTCTTTGATCTCCTCGTTAGTCCAGTGGTCTTCCAGTAGTGTGGCTTTTAATCTCCATGAGGTAGGATAGTTCCTTGCCTTCTTTTTATGATTTATTTCTAGTTTGATGCCTTCGTGGTCAGAAAAGATGGTTGGTATGATTTCAATCTTGGTGTATCTGTTGATGTTTGTCTTGTGCCCCAGTATGTGATCGATCCTGGAGAATGATCCGTGTGCGCTTGAGAAAAATGTGTACTCCGTTTTTTTTGGGTTTAGTGTTCTATAGATGTCTGTTAAGCCCAAATGCTCTAGGTCCTTATTTAGAGCTTTAGTTTCTTTACTTATTTTTTGTCTTGTTGATCTATCCATTGTTGATAGTGGTGTGTTGAAGTCTCCCACTACATATGTGTTTTCTCTGATGTCTGTTTTCAGAGAGGACAACAGTTGTCTGATATATTTTGGTGCCCTTTCGTTTGGTGAGTATATGTTAATGAGTGTTATTTCTTCTTGAAGTATTGTCCCCTTAATCATAATGTAGTGACCATTGGGGTCTCTTTTTATTTTTTTGAGTTTGAAGTCTGTTTTATCTGATATAAGTATAGCTGTTCCTGCTTTCTTTTTTGGCCCATTTGCTTGTAGGATTGTTTTCCATCCTTTGACTTTGAGCCTATTTTTATCTTTTGTAGCTAAATGTGTTTCCTGGAGACAGCAAAAGGTTGGGTTTTGTTTCTTAATCCAGGCTGCAAACTCTGTGTCTTTTTATTGAAGAGTTTAGTCCATTTACATTTAGAGTTAATATTGATATGTTAGCATCTGTATTTGCCATTGTTTGTCTTTCCTTTGATTTTATTTATTTATTCTTTTAATAACTTTTTTTTTTTTTTGGTCTTCTTTCGTTGTTATTCGTCCCTCTGAGGTTCTGGCTTTAGGATTCCTTGTAGTATTTTTTGGAGTGGGGGTTTAGTCGCAATGAAACTCCGGAGTTTCTCTTTGTCTGGGAAGGTCCATATTCTTTCTTCATGGAGGAAAGAGAGCTTTGCGGGATAGAGTATTCTTGGTTGGCATCTGTTTTCTTGGAGTCTGTTGACTATGTCCCTCCACTCTCTCCTTGCCCGTAGTGTTTCTTCAGAGAAGTCTGATGTCAGCCTGATTGGTTTTCCTTTGAATGTTATCTGTCTCTTCCCTCTTGTCAGCTTCATTATTTTTTCCTTGTCCTGGATTCTTGGGAGCTTTACTATTATGTGTCTTGCTGTGTTTTTCCTTTCGTCGTGGAAGTTTGGTGTTCTTCTTGCTTCTTGTATATCAATTTTCAGCTCCTTCTTCTCATTTGGGAAGTTCTCTTCAATTATATCCATGAATATTTTCTCTGTTCCTACATCTCTCTCCTCTCCTTCTGGAATTCCTATAACTCTTATATTTCCTTTCCTCATGGAGTCAGATAGTTCCCGAAGTCTTCTTCATTCTTTTTCCTTCGTACTTCTCTTTCCTTTTCTGTTTTGGTTCTTTTTATTTCTGTGTCTTCAAGATTACTTATTCGTTCTTCCATTTCATCTATTCTGCTTTCATTGCTTTTCCCAGAGTTCTTTAGTTCCTCCATTAATTCTTTGATCTCCCGCATTTCTCTTACTTCCCTCTTTAGGGACTCAATTTCCTTCTTCTGATCTATCACTTTTTAATCATGGCAATTTTAAATTCTCTTTCTGGAAGGCTCAGAAGTTCTTCCAAGTTGCTGTCGTTGCAATCTGGGGAGTGGTTTTCTTTTGTGGTATGCTTCTTTCCTGAGGAGTTTTTAGGTTGCGTGTGGTTCTTCTACTCCCTACTGTCTGTTTTCTAATTTGTCGTATGCGTTGGGACACTGTGTCTTGCTGGACTGACTGACATCTTGGGTGAACTTCTCCGCTCCCTCTGGCTCTTCCAGGAGCCATCTCTGTCTTCTGGGGGAGCTTTCTGCTGGTTTTAGGCAGTTTTTACTGAAGAAATGTCCCTGTTCTCAAATGGCGAAGCGGGATGCAGTCCCTGCGCCTCCGGTTTTCAGGCACACTCTTCTGCGCACCCGGTCTGCCCCGGACGTGGGTGCCTGCTCCCTCTGTGGGCTCAGACTGCTGGTCAGAAGGGGCCTGGCGTGGAATAACTTCCCGGCTGGCCACTGGGTCCTCCAGAAACCTTCTGTCCTTTTCAAGCAGTCTTAAGAAATGTCCTGTTTTATAGGGTGTTAGTGACTTTTTTTTTTCCTGGTCGCTAGGTGGCGCCAGAGATCTCTCCTATTGTCCTTGGGGGGCTGTTTTTCGCCTCCCCCCACCCCGTGGGACAGAGAACAGAGCGGGAATGGTAGGGTTCACCTCAACAGCTTTGGGGTGCTGTGTCTGCCTTGTGCCCCACCGTCGTGGAGAAACCACGCCCCGAATTTTCGTGCCCCAGGTCTCAGTTCAAAGCCCTCAGTTCCAGGACGCGGGCTGTAGCCCAGTTCAGTGGCGCTGGAATGGCGCCTTTTGCACAGCTCCCGTGCCTGGGCGCCTGGTTCCTGCTCACTCAGGGAGGGACCTTCACCTCAGTGAGGACCTCCGCGCGTCTCCCCGCAAGCCTAGGTCGTCTCCCCGCAAGCCTAGGTCGCAGGCGCGGGGACCTGGGCAGCCGCGATCCAGGTCTGCACTTGCTTTTCAAGTGCACCGAGCGCGCCGCGTTTCCGCGCCAGCTTACCGGCAGCCTGGGCTGTGTGCGCGTCTCCCGGGGTCTTTGTTCTTCTCTAATGGCGCCCGGAGCCGGTTCGCTCACCGCCGCGACGGATCCTGCAGGGTTCGCCTCAGCTCCCGTTCACGGGGTGTGGTGGCTGCAATAGTTCCTTTCCACTCACAGTCCCGCTTGCTGTGTCGTTTGTTCTTGTGGGTCGTTTTGGTTTGTTGTTTCCTCCTCTCTGCCGGGCGGAGAGTGCCGCCTCTGTGGGCGGGGGAGGGGAGCAGGGTTCTGCGCTTCCCTCCCTTCTAGTCCTCTTTTATGGCCACTTTCTTCTTCGGGCAGTTCGCTGGCGTCACCCGTTTATCTTCCGTGTCCCAGTTCTCACTGGGACCTGCCGCTTTTCCTCCCTATTAACTTTTTTTAATGGGAGATCTTACTCGCAGCGTCTCCTTGCCGCCATGTTGCTCCGCCCCCTCCAGCATCATCCATTCATCTGTTGATGGACGTTGAATTGTTTCCATTTTTAGCGCTAGCGCTCTTGGGATAATGCTGTTACAAAAATTTTGTATGGATGTATACTTTCAGTTCTCTTGGGTATGCATTTAGGAGTAGAATTGTTAGCTCACAAGGTAACTTTACACTTTTCATTTAGAGAATCTGCCAGACTGTTTTTAAATCTGCTGCACCACTTCACATGCTCACCAGTAATGTATTATGAGGCTTCCAATTTTTCCACATTCTTGACACTTATAGTAATCTGTCTTTATTGTAGCCATTCTAGAGGGTGCCAAGTGGTGTCTTGTTGTGGTTTTGGTTTATATTTCCCTGGTTATTGATGTTGAACTCTTTGTCCTTAGTGTCGATTTTTATATTTACTTTGGAGAAACATCTGGCCAGATCCTTTGGTCTTTTTATGTTTGTGTTATTTGTCTTCACTAGTTGAAATATACAGGTTTATTAAGCTGCAGGGCTAGGATTTAAACCCAGATTTCCTGGATGTCAGAGCTAATGACCATTTTGTTCCATTTTCCCTGGGACTGTAATAATTTTTTTACAAATACACATCCCTTATCAGAAGGGATGACTCATATAGTAAGTTTGTGTCAGGATTTGTATATTTTTCTCCAATCTATGGTCTTTTCATTTTCTTGATGGTGTCCTTTGAAGCACTGAAGTCCTTAATTTTGATGATGTCCTCATGCAGGATTAGGATGATCACTCCCTGACACAAAACTCTCCAACTGCAAGATGTGTCTTTTGCCTTTACTTTCTACCTTAACAACAGCTGATACCCTATTTCCTGCCTCTTCTCCAGGGATGGTTGCAGAGGAATACAAAGCTTCTTTTACTCACTGGTGTCCCAGGATACACATGAGATGACTTACTCAACTAAGCATCAGAGATTCTTGATAGATCAGTGGTATAGCTTTAAGGTATGTATCCATTTTGGTCTCTTGTCAGAGTGGAGCCAAGGCTTATTTTGTACCCAGGCCTCCAGAAATGGGGGCCACCAGCATGGGACAGAGCTCAGGCAGACACTGGAGACTTTGCAAAAACTGATGTGTGGTGGTGCCGGTAGTAGGGAGGTTTGAGGGACAGTATCATGCAGGACTCCTGTCTGCCCTCAGCTTCTCAGAGTGAATAGTCAGAATGGGACCTTAGAAGCACAAGGCGTGGAATTTCTGCTTATTGACTTTTTACCGTTGTGAACAGATGGTTGGTTAGATGTTGGTGGAAAGCGTGCCTGCCTTAAGCAAAATAGTTTAGGAGAAATGCAAACACCACTTGATTTTACTCATAATGTGAAAGAAACAAAGCAAAGGAACAAGCCAAGCTGAACCGAAACAAACCCTTGGATTCTGATTGTAGAATTGATTCTTAGATTCTGACCTCATAACCGAGGTTTCTAGAGGGGACCTGGGAGGTAAAAGCAAAGGGGGGAGGTGCCGGTCCTGCCTGCAGGCCGACAGGGTTCAGGAACACGGTGGAGGGGCTGGGGATGAAAAGACGCGTGCACTCTCTTGGCTGGAAGCAGGAACTCTCTTTATTCGAGGGGAGGGGCTATAGCTCGGAAAGCCTGCGCATGCGCTTTAAGTGGATTTTCAACATCCGGTTACTGTTGCATCAGCCTCCGCTTTGGGCGGAAGTGACTCATCCTTGGGCGGAAGCGACCACCACCCCAGGTCCCCCTGCTGGTGTAAGCCAGGTACTGACATCTCTCCCGTTTTTACTTTATTGATGGGGGGGACACACACTGGGCCTGTCTTAGGTTGTGGCAGTCGTACTCACGTGCTTACCCGTCATAGCCACCCACTACCAGGATCCTAGGTAAGGTAGTGGAGCTGTCTTAGGTTGCTATGGGTACACCACCATCTTACCCGTCATTGGCCTACAGGTGGTCAAGGGCAATGTTTATCCACACCCTGGGATTTTCAGTGGGCTGTAATGGAGAAAAGCACACGTTTTGGAGAGCTACTTGCAGATTTTTCGTCTATTCCACTGGCACCACGTCTATTCCACTGGCACCACAGGATGTAGAAAATGATTTCCAGGCAGAAGAGGATTGTACCTAGGAGTGATATTGCTTCCCCCAAGGATTTTGTACTGAAGCACGGATCTTGTTAATGGTTAGAATTTGATTAGCCAATTGTGCAGTAAAATTGAGAAAGGTTTGGTTCCACGGGCCACGCAGGTTGGCATTAAGGGTATGAACTTGAAAGGAATAGTTGAAAAGGATGGCAGGTGTAACACACGTGAAGGCATAGGTAGGAATACAAGGAACATGAGCAGTTAAAGTCAATAAGTCAATTTCTTCCTGTATTAAGGAAACTTGTGGATTCAACTGGAGTAGTCCGACTGCGAGATGGTTGTTGATGGAATTTTGTAAGAGAAAGGTGCTGGAGACTCTGGAGTAGTCCAACTGCAAGATGGTTGTTGATGGAATTTTGTGTGAGAAAGGTGCTGGAGACTCTGGAGTAGTCCAACTGGAGATGGTTGTTGGTATCTGCGTTGAGTACGAAGTTGGATAGATCTAGGCCGCCGACCACTGCGGCCGCAGCTGCCAGAGTCGAGAAGACGGAGATCAAGGTGCCAACAACCAATGCCGGATCTGCTTGTTGATTTCAGATGATTACCTGAGAAGTAGACTCAGACACATTGACAGGCATAATAATGACCTTAGGGAAACGCATGACAACAAAAGAATTGCTGAGGGTTCTGGACCAACAAGAGGAAAGGTGACAGCTACAATTGAGGGAGGATTGATTGTTGAACGATAGATTGAAAGACACTATAGAAGGGAGTCCAGTGGTGGAATTGGTAGACAAGAATGACAGGAGAATACCCCCCTTTCTGGAAACCGGCAGAAGGAAAGGGGGATTATTAACTATTGTCCAATGAATCATGTTGCAAAGGAGGGGGGGTGCTGGGCTGATGGCTGCAGAGCTGCCGCCATGATGGTGCCTGTAACGGTAGCCCCGTCAATATCCTTACACAAGCGAATGTACCCAGAAATATCCTGTTTATCCTTCCATGGGCGAATGGCCTCCTGGCACCATTTGTTAGCATTTTCAAATGCCAATTGTTTGACTAGTATAGAGGTAGGCTCGCCCTCACCCATAATTCGAGAGGCTGCTGTTAGAAGGCGAGCTACAAAGTCAGCAAATGGCTCTGAGGGGCCCTGAAGGATTTTTGTAAGGGATTGGTGAGGCTGTCCCCTGGATCCCAGTGCCTTCCAAGCTGATTTTGCAGCCAAGGCTACTTGTGCAAAAACAACAGGATTATATAAACATTGTTGCTGATTAGTCCTATAATTGGGACCCTCCCCGGTTAACATTTCTTTAGTTTGTTGGGGAAAACCTCTTTGAATATTGGTTTAAGCATACTGGTCACAGAGTTCTGTAAACTGACCCTTCCACAAAAGATAATCCCCCGGGCTTAAAACCGCATGGAAAGTGTCCTTCCAGTCATTGGGTGTCATAATAAAGGTTTCAAAGGTGTCTAACATTTGGTGAACAAAAGGGCTCTGAAGTCCATAGTCTCTGATAGATTCTTTTAAGAGCTTGAGGTCTTGGAAAGGCAGTGCTGAATGTTGCCGGACCTGCTGGCCCTGATCATTTTGAACAACTGAGACCGGGCAGGCCAGAAGGGATTCCCGAGAATTTTCAGAGTTGGAGGGTACAAATCTTGAAAGAACAGAAGTTAACTGTATAAGCCCAGGAAGGTCTGGGTCAGAGCCATGGGAGTTGAGTGGAGGGGCAGAGGGGAGAGTGGTGGGTTGGTGGGGGGGATGCCGCCGATTTTTGGTTGATGGGGGTGGTCTATCATAGGGAGGTGGATAGTCTGTATTGTCCTCCACATTCCCCTCGTCTGAAGAGGAATCTCCCCCTGGATTTGAGGATTGAGAAGGGGGAGTTTCTGTGGCTGAGCTTGCTGCGGCCGAGTATGTGGCAGGCTTTTTGCTTTCGGACTGAGCTGCAGAGTGCAATACCTCAGCCACTAGTTCATAAGCAGCTGCTCCCCCATCACTAAGGGCATCATGGACTAGCTGCCACACAGAAAAAATACGGGGGGGAATAGTTTGGGGTCCATAAAAGTCCCTGTAAAGAAGGAAGTCTGCTTTGACCTTTTCCCAGTTTCTTACTGAGACAGTGTCCTGCTGAAAGAACCATTTGCTGGTATTTGCGAGGACTGAGACTAGATCATGAAGGGTCTGAACCTTAATGGGAGTTCCATAATGTTTAAGCAGAAGTTGTAGGGCTCTAACAAGTTGGCCCTTGGACATGGTATTGCCCATGATGCCGATCACTTACCTAATCCTTACCTTACTGATTGATCGGTCCCTCAGAGGATCCCTCGTACTCATGCCCCACGTTGGGCGCCACTTGCCGGTCCTGCCTGCAGGCCGACGGGGTTCAGGAACATGGCGGAGGGGCTGGGGATGAAAAGACGCGTGCACTCTCTTGGCTGGAAGCAGGAACTCTCTTTATTCGAGGGGAGAGGCTATATCTCAGAAAGCCTGCGCATGCTCTTTACGTGGATTTTCAACATCCGGTTACTCTTGCATCAGCCTCCGCTTTGGGCGGAAGTGACTCATCCTTGGGCAGAAGCGACCACCACCCCAGGTCCCCCTGCTGGTGTAAGCCTGGTACTGACAGGGAGGGAGTTAAGTGGCCTGCAATGTAGGGTTTTTGGGACTTTGGTGGTGGGTGAGGTTTGATTACACACACGAGGAGGTATGAACTTGTACTGGTAAAACATACACGTAAGCTTATGTTACCTCACTTTAAATTTAAATAAAGGTGTTTGCCTCAGAGGACTTGAAATGCTAAGGAGCTGTGGCTGTCAGTATACTTTTTAGGGGTGGCCATTCCAGGTGCCTAAAGAGTCAGCCAGGTGAGTGGGCCTCTAATGACACCAGATCCTCCATATCCAAGTCAGGAGTTTGTATATTTTGGGAGGTTCTAAAGTTTTCAACCGACTTTCATTTTCTTTTGCATATGGTTTATTTCTTGTTGACTCATATAGTAACTTTGTGTCAGGATTTAGTGTCCCAAAGGGTTTTTGATTGTGAAACTGGGTGGAGGGTGCCAGAAGCAGGAAACTGCTTTTAGCCAGAAACAGTAACACTTTTCATACTTTTTGCAGTAGGACGGATTTTTGAAAGATTTGCATTTTGACCTTTTTATCTCTTTATCAAAGGCACATGCTGACAGCAGCATCAGAGCTCAGGCAGGCACTGGAGCTCTGATGCTGACCTCCTGACTCTAGGGACGGTCAGTGCAAAAGAAACACTGAGTTAGGAATAGCTCTGGATTCTCCAAAATGTGTACGCGACAAAAACGGTACCCAGGCGTGTACTCCCCTTTTCCTTCCATACCTCCAGTGCTGATTGCTGAAAGTGGCAGGACTGGAGTTCCCTGAATCTTCATCCTGCCATTCCAGGAGGGTGATCAAGCCAAGACCAACGTGTCCTATATTTGTCCTTCTGAATGTGGCCACCTGAAGAACTCTGCCCAATTCCTTACTGCTAGGAGCTTTCTTTAATTAAAATTATGAGGGGAGTCTGGCAAGAGGGTGGCAGAGTGAAGGTGTTGGGCTTGCCTTCTTCAAATGAGGACAGCAAAACTGATGTAAAACGAACCCAGAAGACCTCTGAGAGAAAAACTGATTAGCATCATACATAATAAGAGCATCGGCCCAATGGAAAGGGGTAGGAAAAACCTCACGTGAGCCCTGTTTAGAGTGATAACAGGGCGGGACAATCCCCAAGAGATGAAAGTAGCTCCTGTGCAGCACTCTACAGTTGTTGATTCAGATACTTGCCAACATCAGGGCTCCTAAGGTCTGGTACTGCATTGAACAAGGGGGTGTGTGAGTGGTAGTCAGGATGGATGGTGCATTGCAGGAGAGCTGGGGATGAGGGAACAGAGTGAGGACTCCTGACTTGAGTCTAAGGCTCATACAGAGCGCTGTAGCCTGACTCAGGTCAGAGCACCTGCATTCCCTATGAAGAGGCTAATGATACACCGTTCTGGGGTAACTAGATCATCTGCGGCCCCCACAAAGGAAGGTGTCACCCCTGGAGGTGATCCTTTGATGCCTGTTGCCCTGCTGCTCTTCTGTACCTACTGCTCTTCACTGGTGCCAGTCCCCTGACTACCCTAGCAGTTGGAAAACAGCAGCGGAAAGTTTGTTCCTACTGAAACCCATACAAAATCAAAAATGAGGAGGCAGAAGAACACAGTCCAAATGCCAGAACAAAAGATCCCTGACAAGAGCCTTGATTCAGCAGAGTTGCTGAGCATGACAGAAAGCGAATTCAAGGTAAGAGTCCTGGCAATGCTGATGGGACTTTAAAAACAAACAAACAAACACCCAGAGTACAAAACAAGAACAGAATAAAGATAATGAAAATAGGAGGCAGCTCCATTCAGAAGTAATGGACTTAAGAAACACAATAGCTGATTTTTAAAATACAGAAATGGAAGGGATCATGCTCAGCAAAATAAGCCAGCAAGAAAAAGAAAAATACTGGATGGTCTCACTCGTAGCAGGAATCTAGAAAACTTAAATAAGGGACCAGGAAAAATAATAACTATAAGAAAGAAAATATCAAAATCAACAAACAGCTATGAACTGGAGACACTCTATGGGGGGTGGGGGGTGGGGAAAGGAGGGCTTGGGATCAAAATAAGGGGGTTGCAATTGTTAGGGGAATATAAAAATAAAATTTAAATAAAAAATACAATGCAGGGCCTCACCAGCCAACGGAAGCAACAGAAAGGATTGATGAGCTTGAAAACACAGTGTTGGAGGACACAAGAACTCGATAGAGTGAAAAAAGAGTGAGGAAATGAAAACAGTGTAAGCTTTCTGGGACAACTTAAAAAGAAATAGTATCTGTGTGCCAGGGCTCCCGGAAGGGGAAGTGAAAGAGAAAGGCATAGAAACCTGTCCCGAGAAGATGTGGTGCACACACCATGCAGTAGTGCATTGCCGTAAGAAAGGATGGTGGGAATTTGAGAGAGTTCTGTGCAGCATAGTAAATAAGAAGGGTGAAAACAAAATATTAGACATTCACAAAACAACGTTCAACTGTGAAATACTGAAAGAAATAATAGACATCAGTAAACCTTCTGAAGCTGAGAGGGAGGGAAAGGGACAAGAGGACACAAGGGACGGGGGGTGGAGGTGGTGGTAAAATCTTGAGGAAAAACTAGAGGGAAAAGAAGTCCACCTTAAGCATTCCATTCCAGTTTTCTGCAGGGATAGGTAGGCTTTCTTCTAAGTTGTCTCCAGAGAAGTCACGGTTGTGTTGTATCTTGCTCTTGTGACTCCATTCTTGACAGCTTGTCCTGTGCGAGTGCTCACTGCTGCACAGGGTGGGCCCCTGGGGAGGGGAGGGCCCCTGCGGGGTGGATGGTGGGCCTGCGCCCATGGCACCCCTGGGCCTCCACGTGGCGAAAATAAAGGCGTCAGCGGAGAGCAAGCAGCAGAGGAGGACCAGTGAGCACGGCCTCTGCAAACAAGATGGGGGATGTGGAGGGCCCCGGGGGAGAGGGTGGGGGGTGGGGGAAGGGTCCAGGGGGTAGAGGGTCCGGGGGGAGGGTCTGGGGGGAGGGATGAGTGGGTAGAGGGTCCAGGGGGTAGAGGGTCCAGGGAGGAGATGGTCGAGAGGGGGAGGGTCCAGTGGGGAGAGGGTCCAGGGGGCAGAGGGTCCAGTGGGTAGAGGGTCCGGGGGGGAGAGGGTCCAGGGAGAAGCGGCTCCAGTGGGGAGGGGTTCCAGGGGGGAGAAGTCCTCTGGGTAGAGGGTTCAGGGCATCCCCGTCAGAGGGCTTGGCCTGGGGGGATCTGGCGCCCCCTACCGAAGCTCCTGGCTTCTCAATTTCCGTTCCAGCAGGTGTTGACCATGGGGTGGGCAGGGTCAGCTGTTCCTGGGGCTGCACCTGGTGCTTCTCAGCTCTGCTCCATCAGGTGTGGGCTTTCCCCCCACAGGGAGGTGCCTCATTTGTGCTCTTTGGGTAGACCCCTCAGAGCGGAATTGCTCGGCCATTTGGACGACCCATTTTCAATCTCTTGAGGGGTGTCCATCCGCCTTTCCATAGTGTCTGGACTCATTCCCTTGCCCGCCAACACTGTAAGGGCGGCCTTTTCTCCATGTCTCCAGCATGTTCTCCTTTTTATTTATTTTTAAAGATTTGTTTATTTATACAAGCACTGGGTACAGTCAGAAGCATGGGAGGGTGAGAGAATTCACCAGAGCCAGAGAGGGGAACAGAACAGGCAGACTGATGAAGTACACTGCTGAGGGGATCAGTGGGTGGCAGGAGAGGTCTGTGCACCATGTGGGGCCCTCACAGTGGCTGGATATTGATCCAGCGCTGCAGAGGCTGAGGCCAGCTTTGCAGCCCAGCGCTCAACTGCTGTGCCACCAGGGAGGCCCCCTGTCTCGTATATTAATTGTCTATAAAGGTGTTTTTTCATCTGGGCTCTCCATTCCATTCCATTAGTCTGTGTGTCTGATTTTGTTCCATTGCCGTGCTGCTTTAACTACTCTGGCTTTATAGTATAGTGGAAATCAGGCATGTGATACCTTCATTTCCCCCCTTTGATATCAGGAAAGCTATGGCTATTTGGGGTCTTTTGTGATTTCTTATGAACTTCAGTAATCTTTATTCTATTTCTTTTTTTTTGTGGGACCCTCGCCAGTGACCAGGGATCTAACTGGCGCTGCAAAGTCTGTGGGCAGCCTCACAACCCAGCGCTCAACCGCTGTGCCACCAGGGGAGGCCCAGTAATCTTTACTCTATTTCTTTTAAGAATGCCATTGGGATTTTTATTGGGTTTGCACTGAATCTCAAAATTGCTTTAGGTTGGATGGCCATTTTGACAACGTTGATTCTTCCACCCATGAGCTGGGTATATATTTCTATTTATTTAAAGGAAGCAGGATGGAGTACAGATGTTCCAGGGTCTGTGGGCCAGGCTAAATTTCATTCTTTGTCCTTAGAGTAATGGATAGCAACATAATCCTTGTTGTTAACTTTCACAGCATTTACAGGATGACACTGAGAGTTTCTTTTGTTTTTTTAATAACTAAGAATGTCTCACCCCTTGCCCTACCCACCAAAAATCCTCTTTCCTCATATGAATTACCTCTGCATTCTGGCAGTAACTTTCATATTATGCATAGGAAGATAATAAAAATGAACATGAAACTCTGCCTGACAGGCATAAAATAAAAGAAAATATTTGGGAATGTAATTTATTTAATAAATGAGACAAACTGAATGTTGATGGAAGAACAGTTAATAGTTTAATGAAAAGTATATTATATAGGGCCTCCCCTGGTGGCGCAGGCAGTTGAGCACCGCGCTGTGAAGCTGTCCACAGCCTCTGCAGCACCAGTTTGATCCCGGCTGTCTGGCGAGAATCCCACATGGCACGCAGACCTCTCCTGTCTCACTTGCTGCTCCCCTCAGCAGTGTACTTCGTCAGTCTGCCTGTTCTGCTCCCCACTTTGGCTCTGGTGAATCCTCTCACCCTCTGGCCTGTACCCCAGTTCTTCCCAGTTCTTGTATGAATAAATTAATCTTTTTAAAAAAATTTATATTATATGAGTGTCTGTATGTATATGTGTGTGTGTGTGTATATATATATATATATAATATATATATATATATATATAGAGTCTGTTTTCTTCTGAATAACTTTTAAAGCATGCTGACCAATCTCATATATAAACATAATTATGACATTTATAAAAGAATCTGAGTGTAGTGTCATTCAGAATTCACAGTTCTTGAGTTCATGGGGTTATATCTTTCTAAGTCTATTAAAAATATCATGAATTGTGTACATCGTTTTGGTAAGGTCTTAGAGAAGTCATCACATAGATATCATTGAGCAAATCTGAATCTATTACAAACAGTATTTAGCAAGGCATTCATATTTCTGAAATGCCACATTAGATATAAGAAAATTATCAATATTTATATACAAAGAAAAGTGATAGAATTTGTGATTACTGAATAGTCTAAGTCGTCAAACTTATCCAGATACTTCTTTTAAGTCTGAGAGAGATGTGTGCTGTTATGGAGCATCAGACAAAACCCAGCTGTACTTCAGTCCCATTTCAATCTATTATCACAGAAAATATTGACTATTTCCTGCAGTCATGCAGCTGTCAGCTATACAAATGTGGGTCTATATTTGCATTATAGTTTTATTTCATACCTGTTCATTTTCATCTAAAACACTTTTTCCATGAAACAACTTTTGCTATCTGAACAAGGAAAGCATGAAGTGCGGTCTCATCAAACCTGTCAGTGAATGTTCATCGGCACAGCAAATAATATTGGCTAAATTTAAGGGGATGCAGTTCTACTTTTAAGAAGTGGTAAAATCACTACTTATCTACACACATTGTTGATGTCATGGTTATCATTCCAGTAACAATTTCGTTTTTTCCAATATATATGACCATCTGCCCACGTCCCCATTAAATTCTATTACACATCGAAATACCCACAATGTATGTGCACGCGATTGAAAATAAGTGAAGTTACAGAATTTCCTAGGGAGGTACGTAGACTGTGATCTCTGAAAATATTAAAGATTTGTAAGCAATAGCAGAAAGTATATACATTGTAAAGATTAATGAAGACCCACAAGATTGTGGTGATAATTAAATCCAAATGCAACAGTTCAACAGAATAAAAACATTCTTTCTTATAAAATGATTCTTTCTTAGAAACAATTGTGATGGAACCATTTTTTTCCTGTGTGGTCTTGCAAGAATACTATCTCCCTCCAGACCACAGATCGACTATCTAGAAAATATCATAGTATATAAAATCAATTCTTTGGGGGTGGACTAAGAGGTCATTGAGAAGCAACATGAGTTTCTTAACATGTCCAGAGATAACATGTCACATTCGTTCACTTTGTATTGGGTAGAACTAGTCACATGATCACTCAGAGCTCTGGGGGAACTGGGAAAGCTACTTTTTCCTCATTAATTTCTGGCTATCACTATATTATGGAGTTGAAAAATGATTTATAGGTAGCTTCTTGTCTTTAATATAGAGAAATGATGCTATGCAGTTGTTCTGAATATAAGAGGTTGTGTTTTGTTTTGTTTTGTTTTTTGTCTGTTTATATTTAGCCTGCTCATGTTTCTGGCCAACTAGGTACATATAAAGCCCAAAATACAAAGTAACTCTTCTTGGGAACTATAGTATGATATAAATCCACAAAAATGAGATCAGTATAGAGAGCTCATCTTACTAACAGAGGAAAGAATTGAGCTCAATATTTTGTATCCACGTAGAAAACACTCTAATTTCTGTGAATAAGGTAAATAGATTTTAGACTTTGAGATTAATGTAACATTCACAGTGATGATATACAAAAATATCCCTTTATATTTACTACATTATAAAGACCCATTTTATTTTTGTGTACAGTGAATAACATACTTTTTTCTCTCTCTTGGCTATATTACCTTTTATTTGTTCTCACCTTTATTTTACATATGTGGTTTTTTTATTTTTTAAATAAATTTTAATTTTATATTCCCCGTACAATTGCACTCCCCTTATTTGGACCCCAATCCCTCCCCTCCCGCCCCCTCCCCCAATAGAGTGTCTCTGGTTCACAGTTTTTTGTTGATTTTGATTTTCACTTTCTTATAGTTATTCATTTTTCTGGTCCCTTATTTAAGTTTTCTAGATTCCTGCCATGAGGGAGAACAGCCGGTATTTTTCTTTTTCTTTCTGGCTTATTTCGCGGAGCATGATCCCTTCCAGCACCATCCATGTTGCTGCAAATTGCATGTGTTTATCTTTTTTGAATGCTGAGTAATATTCCATGGCATATATGTACCACATCTTCTTGACCCAGTCATATATTTTTGGGCATTTGGGTTGTTTCCAAAGCTTAGCTATTGTAAACAGCGCTGCTATAAACATAGGGGTGCAGGTGCTCTTTGGAATTGATGTTTCTGTGTCCTTTGGGTAAATACCTAGGAGTGGAATTGCTGGATCCTATGGAAGCTCTATGTTTAGTAGGTCCAGAAATCTCCACACAGCTCTCCATAGTGGTTGGACCAGTTTGCACTCTCACCAGAAGTGCAGGAGAGTTCCTTTTTCTCCACATCCTCGCCAACATTTGTTGTTGCTAGTTTTTTTTTAATATGTGCCATTCTCACTGGTGTAAGATGGTATCTCATGGTAGTTTTGATTTGCATTTCCCTGATTGCAAGTGATGTTGAACATTTTTTCATATGCCTGTTGGCCATTTGCATTTCCTCTTCAGAGAAGTTTCTTTTTAGCTCTTCTGCCCATTTTTGACAGGATTATTTTCTTTTTTGTTGTTGAGTCTCATCAGCTCTTTGCAGATTTTTGTGATCAGTCCTTTATCATTAGTGTTATATGCAAAAATGTTCTCCCAATCAGTGGGGTTTCTCTTTGTTCTTGTAGTCCCAGCTGTTTATCTTTGCCTTCACTATCACTGCTTTGGGTGATGTGTCTGTAAAGATGTCTTTGATGTGCATATCATGTAGTGTTTTGCCTATATTTCCTTCTATGTATTTTATGGTTTCAGTTCTTATGTCTAGTTCTTTAATCCATTTTGATTTGATTTTTTGTATGGTGTGAGGTAGTGGTCAAGCTTCATTCTTTTGCATTTAGCGACCCAGTTTTCCTAGCACCATTTATTGAACAAACTTTCTTTGCTCCAATGCATGGTCTTTGCTCCTTTGTCTACAGTGAATAATATTCTATACTGTAAATCGTATAGGAACTTCCAGGGAAATGAAATAATGCCCCAAGCAAACATGCATGAAATGAATTAGCTTCATAGAGTAAATGCCACATTTGGCCTTTTATGTAGCAGCCCTGTATGAGTCTCTGAAATGGCCTTAAAATTGGCAATGTTTGCTGGTAGCCCCTGATCTATTCTTTTCATCTTTTTCTCCCAGCAGAAATACTCCGTGAGTACAAATTAGATTACTTTATAATTTTATTTCACAAACTAAAAGGAAAGTAAGAGGGCTCATTTGCATGTCTGGACCTAGGATTTCTTGTTTAACACTCAACGATATGCATGGCTCTTGCCAGGTCCCATACCAAAAGCTTTCCCTGTGATCCTTGTGCTCCAGAAAATTGTGATCTTGGCTGTCTTTTCCTTATATGATATTTTTTTCTTTTCTGTATTTATTGGCCTGCTTTCTATTTAAATTTTCATCTTTCTCAAATCTCTCTCTCTGGTCTATAGGTAGAGTGTACTGATGATGAGCCGATGATGGTTTTCATGGAAAGCCTTGTAGATTATATCTATGGCTCTAGTTTTCTGAGTTATCCTTTCAGAACCCTCAGGTAACCACTCCAGGATGAGGTCCATCAGCACCTCTTAACATGTTACTGTTATGGCCGTGGGTATGTGGGGATGGACCCACCTTACATTCCTGGAGGACAGTCCAGCACATACTTCAGCTTCAGGTGGGGGAACTTGTCTCCTGGCCCCATTTTTGTGGTACTTAGGAGATTCCCATTACACAGCTCAGGATCAAAGAACAAATTGATTAGTGATTTGAGCAGTTTATATTCCATATATCTCTATACTTGCACTCCCCTAGAATAAACCTAAAATTTCATTAAGATTTTCACGTGAAATAATTAATTCAGGGCCTGCAAATATCCTCTAGGCTGATTGTAAGATAAGGTTTGTCTTTAAGAATAAATGGAAAATGTGTAAATCAGAGTATTCTATGTATATTAATTATCATTATATGGAACATTTATTTAATCATAAATTAAAATGATAGAATTTCATCCTTCTTTGTAAATCAAAGAGATCATTGCCATCATTTCTTTTTTAATGTCCAGCAGTTCTTAGTGATGAAAAATGTGGTCATCCCAATAGCTAAAGTTCAAATTTAAATTTTAGGTTACTTGCTTATTTACTATAAAGTCTTGGGAAAATTAGTTTTTCTTAGGATACGAAGTTCAAAATGCAGCATTACAAATGAAACAAATTCATATACAAGAGGTTTTTATGGTTATTTTTTTTTCTAGGACAAGGGGAGGAGAAATCAATGAAGGTGCTCACCAGTGCTTTAATTAAACCATTGCATTTTGAACTCGTTTATGTGGTGGACTCCCTGGTGGTGCAAGGGGTTAAGCACCACACTGTGAAGCAATCTACAGCCTCTGCAGCACGAGTTCGATCCCCAGCCGGCCAGGGAGAAACCCACATGGCGAGGCAGATCTCTCCTGTCTCACCTGCTGCTCCCCTCAGCAGTGTATTTCAGTCGATCTACCTGTTCTGCTCCCTGCTCTGTGTCTGGTGAATCCTCTCACTCCCCGCATCTCTGGCCTGTATGCCAGCTCTTGTATGCATAAATGAATAAATCTTAGAATATATAATGGCACCATTTTAACCTGGCAAACTTCTGGAGACAAAAGACACAAAGGTGAAAACAGACACAGAGATCTCTCATTTAGAATTTGGGCCATTTGCACTAATATTTAGAGATAGTTATTTTACCAGTATTTGTGACAACAATTATTAATTTACTTAATTTTTTTTTTTTGGTGGGACTCTTGCTGGTGGCCTGGGAATGAACCGGCACTGCAGAGGCTGCGGGCAGCCTCGCAGCCCAGCGCTCAACCGCTGTGCCACCAGGGGAGGTCCTTAAATAATTTTCAAGTAACTCCTTCAGATAAGAAAACATTTCTCAAGTTTTATTTGTAAGAATGCCCTTAGGTTCTAAAGAAAGTGGGGCATATTCCCTATGAGTTTTTTTAAGGCCACTTTTTCCTTAAATTCCTAGAAGAGATTTTGGATGGGTTGTCAGTTTCACCAAACTATATACCTTTTCAAGACAAAGCTAGAGTAATTCCTAAAACAACTTAAGTTTTTCAAGTTAAGTCGATATAGCCATTTAAGTTTTTTTTTTCATACAATTGCAAACCCCCCATTCTGACCCCAATCCCTCCCCTCCCGCCCCCCACCCCCAAAAAGTGTCTCTGGTTCATAGTTTTTTGTTGATTTTGATTTTCACTTTCTTATATTCATTTCCTGGTCCCTTATTTAAGTTTTCTAGATTCCTGCTATGAGTGAGACCATCCAGTATTTTTCTTTTTCTTTTTGGCTTATTTCGCTGAGCATGATCCCTTCCAACGCCATCCATGTTGCTGCAAATTGCATGTGTTTATCTTTTTTGAATGCTGAGTAATATTCCATGGTATATATGTACCACATCTTCTTGATCCATTCATCTATTTTTGGGCATTTGGGCTGTTTCCAAAGCTTAGCTATTGTAAATAGTGCTGCTATAAACATAGGGGTGCAGGTGTTCTTTGGAATTGATCATTTAAGTTTTTTTTTTGTTTGTTTGTTTGCTTTTTGGTAATCAAGGAGGTTTCTAATTCACAATGGAAACTGAAGTTCTTACATGTTCTAATAAGTGTCCCATTTTAATCATTTTAAAACCTCTAGAGCCCACAATTGGAACCATTTTAAAGACAAGCAATAAAAATTCAAATTGTTATATAAAGTGCTGGTTTCTATTTGACCTCACAGATAAGGCCTGCTCCTAGGAAAGATAAAAGAAACCTTCTAGCTGGGCCATGAAAAGAGCAGGAATAGAGATAGATTGGGCCTCCCTGATGGCCCAAGGATTTAAGCACAACACTGTGAAGCTGTCCGCAGCCTCCACAACACAGGTTTGCTCCCCAGCCAGCCAAGGAGTTACCTACATGGTGCAGTGGACTGCTCCTGACTTGCCCGCTGCTCCCCTTGGCAGTGTATTTCCGTCAGTCTGCCATTTCTGTTCCCCACTCTGTGTCTGGAGAATCTTCTCACCCCCTCACCTCTGGCCTGTCTCCTAGTTCTTGTATGCATAAATAACTAAATCTTTTTTAAAAAGAGATAGATTAATATCTGTGCTTTGCAGTTTGTCTGTTCTTAGATTCTTATCAGAAATTTGACAAAGAGGGCCTCCCTGTTGGTGCAAGGGGTTAAGACAAAACCTAAGAAGATGTCCGCCGCCACTGCAGCACGAGTTCGATCCCTGTCCAGGGAGCTGCCCACATGGCACAGCAGACTTCTCCTGACTCACCCGCTGCTCCCCTCAGCAGTGTATTTCTTCAGTTTGCCTGTTTTATTCCCTGCTCTATCTCTGGTGAATAATCTCACTGCCCCGCATCTCTGGTGTGTACCCCCGTTCTTGTATGCATAAATAAATAAATCTTTTAAGAAAAAAAAATGACAAGGAATATCTATTACAGAAACCTACTGTGTAGTTTTTGATGACTAAATTGATTATTTTAAATAAAACTTGGATTTTTAAAGAAATCTGTGATTTTTTTTAAATAGAGGCATGTTTTTATTTATTTATTTGTTTGTTTGTTTGTTTGTTGTTTATACATGCACTGGGTACAGTCAGAAGTGTGGAAAGGGTGAGAGAATTCACCAGAGCCAGAGCGGGGAGCAGAGCAGGCAGAAGGACCAAAGTACACTGCTGAGGGGAGCAGCGGGCGGAAGGAGAGGTCTGCGCGCCATGGAGGACCCTCCTCCGGTGGCCGGGGAGCAGCCAGGGATCGAACCGGCACCGCAGAGGCTGTGGGCAGTTTGGTAACCCAGCGCTCAACCGCTGCGCCACTGGGAAGGCCCCGAAATCTGTGATTTTTAATGGTCAATAAGAAGTTTAGACATTTTCCAACCAGCTGGCAAGCTTCCTTTATAGTTGACTAGAAATTCTAAAGTAATTTTGACAAAAACAATTGAGCCTGATCCCCGAAGTGTGATCCTGAGTGTGATTAGAAGAGGCCAGCTAACTCAGAGTAAGAAAAGGCCTCCTTCAAGTAGAGAACACTCTCTTCAGCCTACTTTCCATCCCATTTTCACAGTGACAGGTGGATACTGAATTGGCTGTCTGACTAAACACATAAAATAAGAAAAATACCAGATTTTTAAATAACCAAGATCTGATTCAGGAGACTTGCTTGAATTCCTTACACAGACACAATGTTCAGATTCACAAAACTATTTGCACAAAGTGAGGACTAAGTAAGGTAAGTACAAGCCCCAGTCCAGGCCCACTGCTCTCATGGGGACAATCCAGCCCTCCCAGCCATCTGCCAGTGTCCAGAGAGTCAGGGTTGTCCTAGGTTGCCCACAGCCAAAGTTCCTGAGCTTACCCTGGATGTCAGGGTGACACTGCAGAAGAGGAGAGTCACTTGGAACTCATGCCTGAGCCAGCCAGTGTGGACAAAGAGCACACGCTGCCTGGATTTTGTGTTAGGAAAGCGTCAGTCTGTCCCCCACTGTCAGCTGCTCCTGGGCTCCTGCAGGGAAACAGTGACAAGAGCTGCTTCTTAGAAATGGGTTGGCAACTACAGGTCCCCAACTAATACCATCCCCAAGGGGCTTTCAGATGAAACAAATATGGCACCTCACCATTTTAACCACATCCCTGGCTTCCAGAAAAAAAAAGGGAAACTCCAAATACCAGACACCAAATAAAAATACCACATATTCCCCAGTTCCCACTCAACGGGGCCTGACACAGGAAAGGCGCCCCAACTGGGGGAGACTCATAGACTGCCTCCCAAACTGAGGGGAACTGGACTCCCTCTCCGAGGGAGACTCCGATTCCTCCCAAATGTGTTCAGGGCAGGGGATTGGCGTGCACCCCTGGGGTCCACAGTCTTCACCAGGTTCCATCTCCTGCACGGTGAATCCAGGGGGCAGAGAATGCTGTGCTTCTCCCAGGGAGACCTTGGGAGGTTGCCTGGAGGAAAAACCCCACAGCTGCTGGGACTCTCCCTCCCCCTGGAGAGAGGGCACTCCCTCTGAACACAGGGGTCAAGATGCCACCCTGGATGCCCAGGCCCCCGCTCTGATGCAGATGTGGAAGGCCTGGCGCACTGCTATGGGCTACTGCTCCCTCCCCGGGAGTCAGAGTTGGGGCTGGCAGAGCCTGTCCCGACCCGCGGGATTCGGAGGCACGAAAAGAGAAGGGCTGAGGATTGAAATGAGGGGCTTGACAAATTGACGCTAGCGTTTGCTTCTTTTTCCTTTTGCCTTTTCCTACTTTTACATGTTTTTTCCTTTCCCTGTCCTACTACCTTCCCTGGCCTTCTCTATGCTCCTCTCTCAGTGCGTTTCTCAGTGTCCTCTCTCAAAGTCTCTACACAGTATCCTTTCCACAGTCTCCCTCTCGAGGTCTCCTCGACTCATCCTCTACACAGTCTCTCTCCTTCTCCTCTATGCAGTCTCTCTCCTTCTCCTCTACGCAGTCTCTCTCCTTCTCCTCTACGCACTCTCTCTCTCCTTCTCCTCCACGCAGTCTCTCTCCCTATCCTCCACGCAGTCTCTCCAGTCTCTCCCGTTGTTCCCTTCTTATCCCCCTTCGCTCCTCCCCTCGTACCTCTCAGTCCCACGTGATTTTCCGGAAAACGCAGTGGTTTCTCCGAAGGCAAAACAGAAACCGAAACTTAACTTGGGAGCATGCGCAACACGGCGCATGCTCCATGCGGCTCTGGACATTTGCGAGCATGCGCAACACGGCGCATGCTCCATGCGGCTCCGGACATCTCCCCCTTTTTTCTTTTAAATGAGACACCTGGCCTGTCTTAGGTTGGCATATCCCATAACCAGCCTTACCCGTCTTTGCTAATCCGGCGCACTTGGTCTGGACCGCTGTCTTAGGTTGGTCTGGACGGGCTACGCTCTTACCCGTCTTTGGCTCACAGGTTCTCTAGGGCTAAGTTGACCCATCCGGATGCCACTGGGGAGTCCTGGTCAAGTACCATGGCGCCAAGTACTTGCCTGACCACAATAGCACGTTTTTTGTTTCGCTTCCGTAGCCGACGGAGAAACCATATGCCGAATGCAAAAACAGCAACTCTGGGAGGAGTCCTCTAAACCAGGCAATGAGACCCTTACTCGAAACAGGGTAACCCGAGTGTTGTTAACAGTTATGAGCTGTCTCGCCAGTTGAGAGGTCAGGTTCAGGAGCTGGTGGTTCTAAGGTCCTCTGATTACACTATTTAACCTATTTTATTCCATAAACATATTTTTCACCATAATAGGAATTACACAAATATAACTGTACAAAAAGTTACAATGCATGTGAGTGGTTAACAAAAGTGTGTCCATCTCTTCTTACATGAGCTAACTGCTGACTAAGCATAAAAAGTCCATTCTGCAAATGTCCATGCATATATTACTGTGTTGACAATGCAGAAGCAACACCGGCAGCTAAATTGTCCATAGTGTCCGTATTTACAGCAGCTTAAGTGACAGCAACGGCGGCAGCAGCCGCACCCGCGGCCTCTGCTATTGAAGTGGCAATAATAGCTGCAGTGATGCTAAAATCACGTCTCCTCCTAGGTAGAACAGGGGAAAGGTGTGCAGAAACATCCACGGGCATGACTAAAATAGAAGGTAGACAATGATCATCGCTCTCTCCGCACTCCGGGCCCAGGAGGCAGAGAGGGGGCAAGTCTCCGCTGAACAGCTCAACCCAGTGGCATCTCCTGCATTATTGGGGAGGACAAAAAAGAAAGGAGGGGACAGACAGACAGCAGCAGACAAACTCTATAATCTATTATTCTGAATACTAACAAATTATTCAATGGTAGAACTAATGTTTACAGAATAAATGCCATTAAATAATTTCACCTCACCCTGGCCCAACGGGGCACTATCCAATGGCTTGGAAGCCAGACCAATAGTAAGATTAGTGGCAAATACTTGCGGAAAAGTGGAATCATGATGATCAATGAGGAGCAAAAACGGCAGCTGATGCACAATCGCCCATCGTACTAACATCTGGGACGCTTGTGTCATCAATGTTAGCAGGGTCAGGTATATTGACAAACTGAACCAATCGAGCAGGAACCCATCGGGGTGCTTCTGCATCCTGTGGGAAAAGACAAATGCTGCCTGGCAGCTGTATTAATACTGGCGCGGGTGGTTTCCACTCATTATTAACTGGGTCCTTCCATCTTGCTTGCAGCATCGTGACCTGCCGAGGGTCTGGCAACCAGTGCCGATCAGCAGCTGACCGCCCCTGAGTATCTAGGGTCAAAAAATTAAGGGTAAAGAGAGCTGTAGTCAAATGGTCCCTGGGGGAGTGTTCTCGGAGGTGGCGCAGGAGGTGGCTCCCCAGGTGTTTTCCATCTCCTTTTACGCTTCCTTGGCTTATAACAACTGAGGCCTTTCTCATCCTGTTCCTCGTCTCCTCCCGACTCATCAGTAGAATCATCTGGAGAAGGGGCTGTTGTTATTTTTTGAGTAGAGGAAGGGGGACTTACCGATGTAGAACTCTTAATGGAACTTCTATCTTCTTCCTCCGTTTGTCTCGCTGTCCTGACGGCCTCAGTGGCTAACTGAGTGGCAGCAGTGCCACCGGCATTAAGAGCATCTCCCAGCACTCTCCAGACCGTCAAAGTAGTGCCAGGAAGAGACTCAAGGCCATATAATTGCTGATGCAAGACAATATCTCCTTTCACCTTATTCCAATTGTCACTATCAACCCGATCCTGCTTCAGAAACCATTTACTAGTAATACTAAGGGTCTCTACAAATCCTTTAAGAATTTTTCTACTGAGAGGAACCCCAAACTCTTTTAGAAGAGCTTCCAGGGAAATAACTAACTGCCCCTTGGACATTGAATTGCCCATGATCCCAGCTACCTTACCTTACTTTACTTTACTTGCCAGCTCACCACAGCTGGTCCTTCAGCGGTTCCTTCGTTCTTTTTCGTGCCCCGCGCTGGGCGCCACCTGTCCCGACCCGCGGGATTCGGAGGCACGAAAAGAGAAGGGCTGAGGATTGAAATGAGGGGCTTGACAAATTGACGCTAGCGTTTGCTTCTTTATTTTTCCTTTTTCCTTTTCCTACTTTTACATGTTTTTTCCTTTCCTGTCCTACTACCTTCCCTGGCTTTCTCTATGCTCCTCTCTCAGTACGTTTCTCAGTATCCTCTCTCAAAGTCTCTACACAGTATCCTTTCCACAGTCTCCCTCTCGAGGTCTCCTCGCCTCATCCTCTACACAGTCTCTCTCCTTCTCCTCTACGCAGTCTCTCTCCTATCCTCCACGCAGTCTCTCCAGTCTCTCCCGTGGTTCCCTTCTTATCCCCCCTCGCTCCTCCCCTCGTACCTCTCAGTCCCACGTGATTTTCCGGAAAACGCAGTGGTTTCTCCGAAGGCAAAACAGAAACCGAAACTTAACTTGCGAGCATGCGCAACACGGCACATGCTCCATGCGGCTCCGGACAAGAGCCCAAGTGGCATCCAGCTCCCGGCTCTGGCCCTCTCAATTGTGAGTGAACGCTGGCCTCAAATACAAGGAATGTGGTTGAATTTGTCGAGAAGCGAGGAGGGCAGCAGACTCATGTCTGAAAGACACAGTCCTGCTCTTGGGCAGTGGGCAGGGTTGTTTCTACCAGGGGACAGAGGGGAAGACGGGTGAGGGGCTGCAAAGGGGAGGAGGAAGGGCCACCCTGAGTCAGGTGGGCACCAGCTTGCTTTTCTCAGCTCCTTGGAACGCAAGAAGCGAACCTGTCAAACAAGGGCGGAATGGGAAGAAATATGGGAGAGGCCACCTTGTTATCGCTTATGGGAGAAACCCCGTCATTCGCGACTGCCTCGTCGTTTCTCTGACCCGGGAAAGACGTTCTTGATCTGCGCGTGGGCCGGTCTTCCGACCCGTCCCAGTCTCCAGCCACGGCCTGGGTGTGTTCCTTGTCTCGGCACTTCATGCCTCAGGGGTCGTCAACATGTGCTGACCTCATGTATCAACTAGATCACAAACCTGCGCGCACACAGAGAATTTGTTATTGTATCCCCTCGCTAGACACCCTCACACACCCTAGGCCCCGCTGCACACCAGCCAGGCGTGCAAGGGGACGATGTTGGGCCTCGCCTGCTCCCCGTGCCCGGCTTCTTCTCACTCCCCACCTGATCCCCCTGATGCCCAACGTCACTTTTCTCCCCAGCTGCTCTCACCCGCACGCGTGTCACCGCCCTCGGCACCCGATCGCTGCGCTCACACTCGCACTTGCACACTCGCACACGCACACGCACACACACGTACACACTCTCACATGCACATGCACACATTCTCACATGCACACACACACATTCTCACATGCACATGCATACACTCTCACATGCACACCACACGCACTCTCACACACAGATGCACACGCACACACATGCACACTCACATGCACTCTCACACGCACATGCACACACACACGCACATTCTCACATGCTCACACACACGCACACACTCACATGCACTCTCTCACACACACATGTGCACACACACGCACACACACATGCACACAGGACGCAGGTGGCGTGCAGAGGCGACCACGGCCCACACACACTCCCCGTCCTCCTGAACGCGGTCCCGGGGTGTGTCTGTGAGGGGGTGTTCCTGGCTGGTCGCTGAGGCGGTTCCCACCACTGGTGACTGACTAATGTGCTGGGGACGGCCTCGCCCATTGAGGGGTTGGAGTGTCTTCCACGCGCCCCCAAACCCCGCCAATGCCGGCCCCGAGGCCGGACTCTCTGCTCCGCCCCACAGGAGGGCGCTATGATGCTCTCGGGACAGGGGCGCTGGGTCAGTGCCTCCTCGCGGCACATCCCCCTCCAGCTGCATCTTCGGGTTCCACACGACCTGTTCACCCGCCCCACCCCCCGCCCCAACCCCCCCCCCCCACCCCCCTACCCCCCTCCCGCCCCCCACCCCCTCCCGCCCCCCTCCCCTCCGCCCCCCACCCCCCTCCCCTCCTCCCCCCACCCCCCTCCCCCATCCCCCACCCCCCTCCCCCATCCCCCACCCCCCCCTCTCCGCGCCAGCGCCCTCGGGTCCGTCCTGCAGGCCCGTCAGCTACTGGGGTGGGGCGGGGTGTCCAGGGGGCACGTCTAGTGCCCCCAGGCCTCACTCTCCGCATTGGCCCCGTTGCACATCCGAGCCCCCACGCCTCCCCTGGTAGCTCCCCCCTCGCCGCTCCCCCCACGGCTTCTCTCTGGGCCCTTGGGTCCCCGCCCCGCCCACCCCGACAACGCCCTCGGGTCCCCCCACGGCCGCCCCATCTCCGTGACATGCCGCGGGCACGGCCGGTGGGGACGCCCGAGAGGGGAAGGCCCGGATGGGAGCCGCGGCCTAGTTGGGGGCAGCGCCGCCTGGCAGCGACGTAGGGGGCGGCGGGAGGGGGGGGCGGGGCCCGTGCTGGGGGAGGGGCAGCGCCCCCTGGCGGCGACGGAGGGGAGGAGTGGGGGGCGGGGGGGGAGGAGGAGGGGGGCGGTGGGAGGGGGGAGGAGTGGGGGGCGGTGGGAGGGGGAGTGGGGGCGGTGGGAGGGGGGAGGAGTGGGGGCGGTGGGAGGGGGAGGAGTGGGGGGCGGTGGGAGGGGGAGGAGTGGGGGGCGGTGGGAGGGGGGAGTGGGGGCGGTGGGAGGGAGGAGTGGGGGGCGGTGGGAGGGGGGAGGAGTGGGGGGCGGTGGGAGGGGGGAGGAGTGGGGGGCGGTGGGAGGGGGGAGGGGAGGGTCTGAGGTGGGAGACCAAGCTCCACCCGCTTCCCCAATTTGCGGGGCACAGGCAGGTGCCGCAGCCACTGCGGTCGCTGCTCAGATACCCCGGGACCCCCACATCGGCTGCCCCGGGCCCACTGGATGCCTCAGACCGTCGCGGACACGGCGGGCCGGACCCCGGACCCTGCTGGGTCTGCGCGGGGGTCTCTGGCCCGTCCCCCGGGGGGCCGTTGCGGCGGGGCTAGAGTCCGGGAGCAGCGGGCGTGGGCGCGACCCCGTCCTGATGCCCTGGGGATGCCCGTGCCATCCCAGGAATATTCTCTCTCCGCCTAGTGTGCAGGAGGCAGACTTGTCAGAGGCAAGAGATCGGGGTGCTCCTCTGGGGGGGCGCCAGGAAAGACCTGTCCCTGCCCCTGTCCGCCTCTCTGCAGGTGGCTGCCCTGTGCGTGGACAGTGTCCGCGTCTCCAGGGTCCATCCACAATGTCACGTGTGGTCTTTTATTCCCGTCCGCGTTTTCACTGACATTTTTTAAAAACAGCAAATACACGTCTGTGTGTAAACACTATAAGCTCTTCATGAAATACAGCCCCTCCCCACATTCTAGAGAGGCCGTGACCTGAGAAGGTCAGAGTGAATGCCCTTCACTGTGGAGCACTCCCTGGGACACCCCGCGGGGCATCCGACAGGATTCGGGTTGGGCGGGGCAGCACTCAGGTGAGAGTAGCTTTAGATTTCCTGTGGGGGAGCCTCTGCTCTGTGCAGCAGGGTGGGGGTACACACTGGACAGCGAGCAGGAGCGCCTGGAGACCCAGGATTGTGAAAACTAATGAGGAAGAGCAGCTGGGACACTGCTCACTAAGCACTAACTGAAGAACTAGAGAGTCGATCACAGAACTTGGGAAAACAGGTGCCTTCAATGCAAATAAACTATGTTTTCTCCCGAGTAGATTTGCACCTTAACGTACCATGAACTGGCAGACATCCCAGCTCGGGTGTGTGTCCTCTGTTCGGATCAGGCCCTGCTGTCCCTTTGTCCCAATGTGGCCCAAGTGACCCTCGTCCCTAGTTCCAGTGCACATGTGGAGGCTCCCAGCAACATCAGGAATTTCCCACTTACCACTGATCCGGGCTGAGGACTGACACCTTGGGAGGTGTGACAAAACCATCAGGCTAGATCTGGAAAAAATTACTTTTTGGTTTCCCAGTCAATTTAAAAAATGTAGGCTCGGCCCTCCCTGGTGGTGCAAGGAGTTAAGCATCAGCACTATGATGTAATCCGTAGGTATACATCAGGTATTCAATCCCCCGCCAGGGAGTTGACCCACATGGTGGAGCAGACCTCCCCTCTCCCCCATTGTCCCCCTCAGCAGTGAATTTCAGTCAGTCGCCTATTCTGCTCCCTGCTCTCTCTGCTGAATCCTCTCAGCCCACCACCTCTGGCCTGTACCCCAGTACTTGCATGCACAAATAAATAAGAATTAAAAAAAAAATAAAAAAGTAAGATCTTTGCCTTTTGATAGGAGACAGTGGCTCTGCAAGTGGATATTGGAATCAATCAACCCTGTGTGTATAAACAATTATTCCCCACATATAACCTTGTTTATTCCTTTCCGTAATTTCAGAAAAAGAAAAGAGAGCCATTAATGTATCTTCAAATTTCTGAAGATTACAAATTATAGGGCCCCCCTGGTGACGCAGGGGTTAAGTCTCAGCACTATAAAGCTAGCCACAGCCACTGCAGGACGAGTTTGACCCTGTCCAGGGAGCTGACCCACATGGCTCAGCATCTCTCTCCTGTCTTCCCAATGGTGCCCTCAGCAGTGTATTTCAGTGGATCTGCCTGTTCTGCTCCCAGCTCTGTCTCTGCTGAATTTTTCTCACTCCCTGTAATGCTGGCCTACATCCCAGTTCTTGTAGCACAAATAAATAAAATAAATCTTTAAAAAATTATAAATTATAGTTTAGCACAAAGGATAAATAAAATATAATTTGCCGGGGACCAGCCTCCGGCAAAATGTGGTGTCAGGGTTCCTGAAAGGATGAGACAGCGTCGGCGAATACGAATGATCTGAAACTTAGGGACTGAGGGGAAGGGAATGAGGAGACACCGACACTTTGTGAGGTGTTAGTATCTTCTGCCGAAAGGCTCAGCAGGTTCTTTATTTATACATTTTTTGCAAGCATTGAGATTACATTATCAGGTTCACAGAAACAAAGCAAAAACAATTAGTGCATCTCCTTTTCCGTGCTCTCAGCAAGAAGGCAACCTTCAAGGTTAATAAAAAACTAAGTCTTAAACACTAAAATTCATTGTTTCAGCTAAACAATAGCTTAACACAATTGATAGCCACCGGAACATTCCCATCAGCTAAAGCCTAAGCAAAGAAAGAACTTTTCTTATTTTCTTGGCCTTCACACCAGGGGCTGGCTGCTACTCAGCTATCAGAACTTCCTCTACCTAGAAACTCCTTAACTCAAATAGCTTCATTTAAAAACTTTCCCAAGAAACTTCAAGGGAAGGCAAAAAAGAACTTACAATAATAGTATTGTAATGCTTGTCAGGCATGTTTAATAAACCATCTCCCATTGTCAAGTGGGCCAAATTGTTTAATAATTAGTTTTTAAGAGATAATTTTCCATGCCGTTTATTTACTGTATATTGATGCATATAATGTAGCGCCTAATGTACTTTTTGGGAAATTTTTCTCCTTTTATGACCAAGAACAAAAAGTGAAGGGATGTTAGATCTTCAGCCCCACGGTGTGAGGCACAAGGAATCTTCAGCCCCATGGTGTGAGGCCCTTTAACTTCGGCCCCACGGTGTGAGGCCCTTTGAGCTTCGCTGCTTGCCAGTAGTTTATCTGGCTGGGGCTACAAGGCCTCCTGCAGCATTTCCCCCTTTTTTGTTTTTGGCCATCATTTGCATAAATCGTAACTCAAGTCGTACCTGATTGATAGCACGGAAAAGCTATTTAGTAAACAATGGGAAGAGAATCAAAACAATCATGGCAACAAGCAAAACAATACCCAATGTAATAAATGATGGGAACCAGGCGGCCTTAGTAGTATAATTTTGCAAGGAAGCCAGGAATGAAGCAGCAACTTCTGCAGGGGTGGAGGAAGGGACATGAGCTAAGCTAATTGCCTTAATATCTTTCTGCAGAGCAATAAGGTCCAGGGAAACATTTGTGTTATTCCATACACCCAGTAAATGATTTTTGACATTATTCCAAGAAACTGAAGAAGAGTTATATACATGTGGAGTGACACAAATCCATTTGTAATTAGAATGACATTCGGTAGTCAAATGTGTTTTTATGTGTTGAATTTGATTGTCAATATGTAGAAGTGATTCCTCAAGAACGTTTAAACGAGCTTCAAATTTGTTATTAATATGGTCTTGGATGATCAAAGCGTGTGTGATGTTACGAGACAAGTTATTAACATGGGAGGCAGTGTGAACTTGTTGCACGAGAGCAGTAGTAGAAACAGCAACAGAACTAA
Source organism: Talpa occidentalis (assembly GCF_014898055.3). Classification (NCBI taxonomy): domain Eukaryota; kingdom Metazoa; phylum Chordata; class Mammalia; order Eulipotyphla; family Talpidae; genus Talpa; species Talpa occidentalis. The sequence continues at coordinate 71,036,754 of NW_023605305.1, read as the reverse complement.
TAATAGCAATAAGCGCCGTAATACCCAATATAAGTGCTGCTACAAATCTTTTGGAGCGACGCAGACCTTGTTCTACAAGCTGAAGCGCATACAGTCCAATGTCATCATACCACGGCTGTTGTAAGCTTACAGGGAGCATGACATAAGGAGGTTGATGTAAGATAACAAAAGTCACTTTAAACAATGAGCTAACAGAGGTAATACAGTTGGTGAGAATGCAGTCAGTACAATTAATATGAAAAACATGGTGATGATAAGTGATGGTTAAATGTCCAGGGCCCTCAATGAGGATGGCATGAGGGGGGCCCACACAAGCCCGTATGGTGAAAGCATGAACAGAATGTTCAGGTTGGCGAAAAAGCACAGGTGAAGTGGCAGCAAGGATGCGAAACAAGTCCGGGTATGCACGGGAACCATTTGAAGTGTTGGTGAGATAGGTGGGAGTAATCCATCCAGTTGAATACCACCGAGTGATGGGTTCCAGAGGTGGGATGAGGCGATTTGACTGGTTGTAGATGAGAGCATTGTGCAGGAGAAACCTATAATCTTTGGGGACATTAGTGGCAGATGTAACTGCTCCAAGAACTGAAAAATCATAAATAGAAAGATTAGTCTGATAAGGCTGGTAGCGAATTCCTGCAGAGGGAAACCTGCAATTATGCCAAGTGGGAAATCCACGATCCGTGTCAATAGAATTTTGGGAATCATCTGAGTTATAAAGTGAACAGGCTGGAAGAGTGGAGGATATTGGAGCTCGAGCTATGTTTTCATTAGTGCTGCGAGGACCAAGGAGAGATAAAAGCAGTACCCATAAATCACGGTTGGATCCGAAGGAGGAAGGCTTTGAAGATTCTGTTAAGAAATATTTGTCGTTAATAGGTAGGCAGCCAGGTAGTTGAGACTTTATATAGGCAGGATCAGATGTAAAACACATAGGAGGAGAATCCATGCGTCCCTGAAAAGAAAAGTTATTAGTGCTTTTAAACAAAACAAAAGAGTCTGAATCACCACCTAGTAAATCAGAAAAATTAGTGAACACACGGAGTGAGGGAAATCCCCAAGGAGTGGGGTGGAAAAAAGGAGGATCCGGGATGTAAGTCCAATAGGAAACAGAAGGCGTGAGAGGAGCAGGAGAAGCTGGTGATACTTTGCATGATAAGATTGTTAGCATGGCAAGGAACATAGTTTCTGGGGTGATGTGTGTGTCTTGCTGTACAAGTAGTTGTCGAGCATTGGAGGCCAGGTTTCTGAGCAGATCCCAATTGTCATGATGAGACGTCTCACGAACCCGAAGATGGTGCAGGGAAGAAGACAATCTTCCAACAGGGGATCTGGAGCGATGACTTCTTGGTGATGAGGTATAGGGTCCCAGAGGACTGCTCCTATTCATTCTAGGGCGACGGTTGCTCGACCGGGGGCGTGTCCGTGAAGGCTTTTGGGACATGATGTCGGATCAGTCTGTCAGGAATCCAAATCGGGCTGTCCGAATCCTGTGGAAAGATACAAGCATAGCCTCTCCCATTTGCTAATAACACATCAGGGCCTTTCCATGTTCCGGAAAGGAGATCTTTCCACATAACTTGAGGTTTAGGGGCCAGTTGGTCAGGGTCCCAATGTCTATTAACTGGAGACAATCCTTGAGAATCGCAATTTAAATAATTGATGACAAACATTGCATGAGTTAAAATATGATGAGCTGAACTATGTTTAAAATCAGATTGTTGTAGTTTATATATCTGAGACTTTAAAGTTTGATGGGCTCTTTCAACAATAGCTTGCCCTTGTGGATTATACGGAATTCCTGTAGAATGAAATTTGAAACGAAGCAATTTGTAGCAATTTGAAACGAAGCATAAAATTTTTTAAAGGCAGATGATGTATATACAGGAGCATTGTCAGTTTTAATAGCACGAGGTTTGCCAGCGTAGGCAAAACAAAACATTAGGTGTTGAGAGACATCTTTAAAAGCTTCTCCAGTTCGGGCAGTAGCCATAATAACATGAGAAAATGTGTCTATGGAGACGTGAACGAAACTGAGTCTCCCAAAACTAGTAACATGAGTGACATCCATCTGCCAGAGGTCATTTGGTCTAAGTCCTCGTGGGTTCACTCCCATTGGAAGTGAAGGGTGAACAGTGGGGCAAACTGAACATTTGCAAACAATTTCTCGGGCTGTTTCTCGAGTCAGATGAAATTATTTTCGGAGTGAAGCGGCATTTTGGTGATGAAGGGCATGATCATTAATTGCCTCTTGTACTGTGAATACCGTTGCTCGAGTCAACAAATCAGCCAGCTCATTCCCACGAGTTAGAGGACCTGGTAATTTAGAATGACCACGAATATGGCCAACATACACTCTATAAGTCCTGGATCTTATCAAAGTCTGTAGCTCCAATAGCTGTGGAGCAATGGTAGTTTTAGCATCAGCAATTACAGCAGTTTCAATGTCAGGAAATAATCTGGTTACATGTTGGGAATCAGTAAAAAGGTTAAATGGCTGATTTTGCAAAATTTTGAAAACTGTGAGAACTGCAAATAATTCAGTTTTTTGAGCTGAGGTTTCAGTTGTCTGGATGGACTCTGGTTTATCATTGATAACGAAAGCAGCTCTACCATTGGAAGAGTCATCCGTAAACACAAGTGCAGCAGGTTCTGGCAAAGGCACAGCACTAACAATGGTTGGAAATATAAAAGCCTGCTTCTTAAAGAAATGAAGTACAGGGTCGGGAGGCAAATGAAACTTTATCTCACCCGAAAAAGATTGCAGGGCTATTTGCCAGTCATCACTTAAACTAAGTAAGTCATTAAGTTGTTCTTTTTTGTAAGGTAAAACAAGAACAGAAAATTCTCGGCCAAAAAGCTCAATACTCCTATGCCTTCCCTTAACAATTAATGCAGCTACTTGGGAAGCATAGGGACAAACAACCTTCTTTGCAGTAACCAGTAAATGTAACCATTCTAGTGGTCCCTTTTGCCACATTTTGTGCTGATCCCAATCCAACCAAAGTAGAAGGTGTAGCTTTTGTGGGCCAGGCAATCAAGCCCTGCTATGCAAGTAACATCAGCACCAGTATCCAACAATCCTTCAATTGCTTTTCCTTGAATTTTTATAACTTTGGTCGGTCTATTATCTTTAATTTGTTGAACCCAAAAAGCCATATCACTGGATTCAAAACTGGAATTACTCTGTGGTTCATTGGATGCAATTTTATTGCCAACTGACATCAGAGGCAGTAAAAGCAATTGAGCAATTTTTTGTCCTAGATGAATTTGTATAGTTTATATAGGAGGCTCCAGCATAACTTTTATTTCACCAGTAAAATTAGAATCAACAACAACCGGTATTACTTTTATGCCTTGCAGAGACGCAGAACCTCAGCCAAAAACAAGTCCCATTGTGCCAGGTGTGGGAGGCCCATACACCCCCGTTGCCAGCATAGTGTAAAATTGATCAGAAGTTAATATTGCGGCGGAGGTGGAATGCAAGTCCAAGTCCGCACCGCCTGTGGCCCTGCGGACGAGATCAGAGATTGTTCGCCGCTCTGGTTGCTCAGATCCCCAATTTTTTGAGGGGCCTGGGTTGGGCCCCTTACCCAGTTTCCCAACTGTGAAGTGCTTTTTGGAAAAACAGCCGGATTGGTGCCCGCAGTAAACTTTTCATTAGGTGGCAACAATGTACCATTTCTATGATATTTAGACCGACAGTCCTTCATCCAATGAAATCCTTTGTTACAACGCGGGCAGATAGTTTTTGGAAGTATCATTTGAAAAGGAATTATACTATTATTTGTTGTAACAGGCAACTGTTGAGACAAGGCTGGAGGCGGCGTAGAGATTACTTTGCTTGGGCAATTCCTACTATAATGCCCTGGCTGTCCACAAGAAAAACAATTTCCAAAATTTTTGGTTATTTTCTTTTCCTTCTGTTGATCAAGGGAAGCGAACCATTGGCTGCTGGTCTGTCCCTTTAAGGCAGCCGCAATAGCCACACCCTGAAGGTACGAGGGTGTCACCTCCAAACAGGCTCGAACATATTCATTAAGATCGCCTGTTCGCACAATAGGTCTTAACAATGTCTGACATGGTATGGTAGCATTTTCAAAGGCCAATTGTTTAGTTATAATGCGAGCCGCCTCAGCATTAGGTATAGTTTTCTGGACAGCATCCATTAAGCGTGACAAAAAGTCTTGATAAGATTCCTCAGGCCCTTGTTTAATGTTAGCAAGGCCAGAGGTTTTCATTTCACCAGCCGGCAACCGACTCCATGCAGCAACTGCAGCTTCACGCACGAGACGAAAGGCCGGAGGTGGGATACGTATCCGCACATTGTTTTCACACCAATCATCCTGACCTAAAACCATTTCGAGCGGAATCTTATCATCTTTCATTCTTATTCCTCTATCATTATATTTCTTTACCATCCTCCGTGCCTCTTCCTCATAATTTGCCTTCCACAACAAATAAGCTCCACCAGACAGACTAGATCTACCCGTCATCTGCCAATCAAGGGGTGTAAGGAAGCGACTGGCCACTGATTCTACGAGTTGCAAGGTATAAGGAGATGTAGCCCCGTAATCGGCAGTTGCTCTTTTCAATTCCTTTAAAAGCTCAAAGGGAAGGGGTTCCCACTGAGGCTGCTCATGGTCATTGTCTACATTGAGCACAGGATAACACCGAAAGGTAAAATCACCCTTCTCTTCTGCTTGCTTCACTGCACCAGCAAAAACAGCTCTAGACATACGAACCGAATCACAAGACAACATTCTCAACACAGGCTGTGCGTTTTCAAAAGGGTCTGATTGTTTGCAGAAGGAGGCTTGAGATCAGTTTTAGCTCTAGCCAAATCACTGATATATTTTTTAACAATTTCAGTCAAGTCCGGGCTGGAGTTTGAATCAGATTTAGGAATAAATTCTTGAAAAGGAGCTGACGCTTCAATAAAGAAGTCAACCTTGGCTCTAGAATCAATTTTTGGCTTTTGAAAAACAATTTCATCTTCCGAAAAATCCGAATCACTTTCTCTAATGCTGCCAGCCAATTTCTGTTTAACTTTCGGTTTAGCATTTTTCCTTTGCCTCCAGCCTGGCTAAAGTGATCTATTTGTTCAGGCAATTGTTTTGTTAATGACGGACTGTCAGCCAAGGACCCGTTGATGTCCTCCAAGGATAAAGAGACAGCAGGCTCAGGCACCCGTAATTCTCTGTGTTTTTTATCTAATTTTTCTAATTCAGATCCTTGATCTAGCATGTCTTGTAGCAGACCCCACAATGAAAAGGCATCAACGGGGACCTTCTCAGGTCCATGGAGAGTATAATAGGTTGTCATATCCTCTCCTACTCTGGCCCAAGTTCTTATATCCAGAGTACCGTCCCTTGGAAACCAAGGACAACACATTTCAACAAAATTTAGGAAACTAGCCAATTGTGCATGAGAGGTCTTCAGGCCTCTCTTTGCGAGAGTATACTTAATTATATCAATAAAGAGTCCTCTTTCCTTAGACTCAGTATGGCCCATCGCTTCTCAACGATAAGACACTCACTCGCCTTATCACATAATAAGACACCCACTAGCCTTATTACGGTTCTGACTTACTGCTCCCCCAAACCTGCTTCCTCTACAGGCGGGTATGCGCTCTACCCTATGGAGCAGATCCTAGCCATCCCCGCACGGGAATGAAATCTTACCTTTCAAGTCTCTGCTTCGGGTGCCACTTGCCGGGGACCAGCCTCCGGCAAAATGTGGTGTCAGGGTTCCTGAAAGGATGAGACAGCGTCGGCGAATACGAATGATCTGAAACTTAGGGACTGAGGGGAAGGGAATGAGGAGACACCGACACTTTGTGAGGTGTTAGTATCTTCTGCCGAAAGGCTCAGCAGGTTCTTTATTTATACATTTTTTGCAAGCATTGAGATTACATTATCAGGTTCACAGAAACAAAGCAAAAACAATTAGTGCATCTCCTTTTCCGTGCTCTCAGCAAGAAGGCAACCTTCAAGGTTAATAAAAAACTAAGTCTTAAACACTAAAATTCATTGTTTCAGCTAAACAATAGCTTAACACAATTGATAGCCACCGGAACATTCCCATCAGCTAAAGCCTAAGCAAAGAAAGAACTTTTCTTATTTTCTTGGCCTTCACACCAACTCCTTAACTCAAATAGCTTCATTTAAAAACTTTCCCAAGAAACTTCAAGGGAAGGCAAAAAAGAACTTACAATAATAGTTGTATTGTAATGCTTGTCAGGCATGTTTAATAAACCATCTCCCATTGTCAAGTGGGCCAAATTGTTTAATAATTAGTTTTTAAGAGATAATTTTCCATGCCGTTTATTTACTGTATATTGATGCATATAATGTAGCGCCTAATGTACTTTTTGGGAAATTTTTCTCCTTTTATGACCAAGAACAAAAAGTGAAGGGATGTTAGATCTTCAGCCCCACGGTGTGAGGCACAAGGAATCTTCGGCCCCATGGTGTGAGGCCCTTGGAGCTTTGCTGCTTGCCAGTAGTTTATCTGGCTGGGGCTACAAGGCCTCCTGCAGCAATAATTTTTATAACAAAATAAACTCCAAAATCCAGCTAGCTCTCTCTTTTGTTAAATCATATTTTAGAGTGTGTTTAGGGAAAAAGAAATCACCAGAAAGGATCTATAATCATAACACACTTGGACATAACCTGATTCCAGTAAGGTAGTAACAGGCCATCTGTCACTTTCTGTGTTTCTGTAGCATCCCTATTTGTGGGTGTCTGTGTCAAATGTGGTAATATCCTCTATTCCTATGGGGTGATCACAAGATTTCCATGGAACAGGGGCAGGTGGTTGATACCAGTGAAGAAGGGGACACATTTTCTAGGTTTGCTCTGGGTGCTGTATATTTTGCGTGCAACTGGGTAAATAGCACATTAAACAGGATGTCACTGATGGCCGAGAGTCACTCAGAAAGTTGAGGTAACGAGAGTAATTAGAAGAGGTGAGCTGCCCTTCCTGGGTTAAGGGAAGACTCACTGTTGAAACACCTGTGTGCAAGGGTCCTGGATAGTATAAATGTGAAATTTCAGAATGACCAAATGACTCCATTAACTGGGTGAAGAAACACAAGGTCACACTATCATAATCTTCTTCTCCGAGTAAGCACAAATATGTGGCTGTCATTACAAGTATAACCTCTGCCTTTCATGACAATTCAACACCTACGTGTGTCACTTAGGTGTGATTAATCATGTGACACACATGATTAACACATGATTTCAATTTTGTCTGGTATCTAAAATTTAAATCAGTCATAATATGTTCATTTTATATCTTGACCCTTTCACTCAACAACATGCAGGCAAAGTGACCCACATATTGGATTTAGCTAGTCTCTCTATTTTCACTGTTTCATAACATTCCACTGAATGCAAAGTAACTTCTCCCTTCTGTTCTACATGTACAGTATATTATTTCCATGCTGGAATAACACTATATTTGCAATTTTATATCATTTCTCTTTCATTTAATGTTGTAACATAAGTGTTTTGCAAGTCATTGATAACTATTCAGAATGACTGTACCTGATTGCTACATTTACTGTCACATATTTGACTGTTTCCTGGAGTTCTGATGGAGATTGTTTCCTGTATGTGTTAGTACAAGAAAGTGCTGGTTAGCATTTTTACGGATATACATTTTTATTTGTGTTCACAGCATTTCCTTAGGTCATTTCTCAAACACTGCATTACTATTTCTTTTAATGCACATGCATATATATAATATTCCAAATTCTAATAGCTGAAGTCAAAGTTCCCCACAGAAGGGCGATACAAAATTTTTCTGAATGAGCGAAAACCCCTATTTCAGCGGGTTCTTGCCTCCACGTCATTCTGTCTGCCCATCTTGAAGGCTCTGAAGTCACACACTCCCTCTTCCTAACCCCCCTCTGCGCGAGCCTCCCCCCTCCACGACTCTCGCGGCTGCATCTCCCTTGGCCGGTCTGACCCGCCCCTCAGCCCCGGCTCCATACCCCCTGCGCCCCCAGTCCTGGCCTGGGGCCTCCGCCCCCCATTATCCCGCTTGGGCGGCCCCGCCCCCTCACCCCCCAGCGACCAGGAGGCGAGCACCATGTACCCGCGCCTGGCTCCCCCTCGAGCCTGTCCTTCCTCGGCCTCGCCCCGCCCCCAGCGTGTTGACATCACGTCCCTGCGCGCTGACGCGGGAGCGGAAGTGGCGGAGACGCGGGGCCGGGAGCGCCCGACCTGGCTGAATGGGCCTGCGGACCAAGGAGGGAGCAGCCCCGGGGGCAGCGCGCAGGCGGGGAACTTGCCGGCTGGTGGCGGGGCGGGGAGAGCCAGGGAATAATGGGGGGGCGGGACGCCCCGTCTCTCCCTCTGGGGGACAGCGGGTTTCGGGCCCTGTGTGGTCGCGGGTGAACAATCCTCGCGTGTTTTCAGTCACGTGGGCGCGACTTGCTGTGGAAGTCGTGTGGAAACTCTATGTTAACGGTGTCGTCGGAGACGCGGGGTGTTAGCCTCCGTTTAGTTTGGTTTTCCGAACTTCAGCGCAGCAGGACGGGTGGGGGCGCCCCGTGAGCACCAGGGGCTCTCCCCTCCCTCTCCTCTCCTGCAGCCCCCCCATCCACCTGCAGCCCCTCCGCACGCCTCACCTGCAGCCGCGCCCCTGTGCCCGCTCCTGCCTCCCCAGCTGCCAGACTCGCCTTGGCACTCGCTTCCCGGGACTCGGGGGTGAAGCTCTTGCCTGCGGGAGCCCAGTTTCTTCAGGAACCACCCGGAGCAAGAGGGAGGTGAGGACAAGTCGCTGCCGGTGGCTGATGCAGAGCAGGCCAGTCAGGGGACCCAGGATGGGGCGGGCTGGGGGTGCAGAGCTCTGCTCCGGTCATTTTGGGTCCTGGAGGAACATGGGGGTCAGGTCGTTCCTGAGTGTGGCCAGCACCCCTAACGGAAAGTGCATCCCCCGTGTTTGCTCCCAGTGCCTCCCTGCTGCACTGATTACCCCTGGGGTGGGTTTGCTTGGCTCCCCGCTGTGCTCCACTGATTTGTGTGTTTAATTTCTGTGTGCTTGGAATATAATTTGGGGAATTATAAGTTTACATGTTGTAATCTTCTCTGGGGCTGACACTGCCTCTCCACCCCAGGTCCAGCAGGCAGGAGGGCAGAGTCGTGTCCCAGTCTCCTGGGGGCACAAGTTCTGACCCAGGGGGTTGTTGGTGCCTGGGGCTCTGCATTTCTCACAAAGGGTCTGAGATGCTGCCCCTGCTGGTCTTGGGCCCACATGTGAGGGCTGCAGCGCTGCTTCCCTATTGTGCAGCTGACGTTGTCATTCAGAGCTTGGAAGAGGGACCTTGGACCCCTGGACACTGCCTCAGGAGGGGACTTTACACTCTCCCTTGAAGAGAATCCAGGCTTCCCGGAGACTTGAGTGACCAGGAGCCACACAGCCTGCCACACGTGACTACAAGTGTTTGGTTTTCTAAAATGGGTTATTATTAACCGACTCCTGCAGTGAAAGCAGTGGCCCTCTCTGCGTCACTAAAGGACACACCCAACAAACCTTTCAGCAGGGTCAGCTGGGTGCTGTCACAAACAGGGAAGGAAACTTTCTAAATGGGGATCATCTTTTACACTGAAGGGTGCTTTCCTAAGCTCTTGAGATCTTTTCTCTATAGATGGTGCTAAAAGTATCCCTCCTATTTCAGGGATTGAGTAAACCACAATGACTCATGGGAACTGGATATTTTGGAGAAAACCCCCTTTATCTGTCTTTTTAAAAGGTTTTTTAAAAGATACTTATTTATGCAAGCACTGGGGTACAGTCAGAAGCGTGGGAGGGTGAGAGAGTTCACCAGAGCCAGAGCGGGAAACAGAACAGGCAGACTGACGAAATACACTGCTGAGGGGAGCAGCAGGCGTGGCATGAGAGTTCTGTTGCACCATGTGGGACCCTCGCCAGTGGCCAGGGATCAAACTGGCGCTGCAGAGGCTGCAGGCAGCTTCGCAGCCCAGTGCTCAACTGCTGTCCCACTTTTTTAAAGCTTTTTTAAAGTTTTTTTAAAAAAAAATTTGCATAGAAACTGCTGTCCCACTTTTTTAAAGCTTTTTAAAAAAATTTTGCATAGAAAAACTTGGGTGCAGGCCAGATGTGTGGGAGGTTGAGAGGATTTACCAGAGACAGAGTAGGGAGCAGAACAGGAGGATCTTCTGAGATACACTGCTGAGGGGAGCAGCAGGTGAGACAGGAGAGGTCTGCTGCACCTAGTGGGTCAACTCCCGGCTGAGGATTGAACTCAGGCAAGTCATGGTGACAGCACTGGGATTTAACCCCTACCCCACCGGCGGGGGGGTGGGGGGAGAAACGCTGCACTTTACTTTTAAATGTCTTGCCACTTCCTCTGTTATGCTTGCTTTGGAGAGAAGTTGAATTTCTCTAGAAAGGAGAAAGGAATTGGCCTTTATTGAGCATCTGATGGAGATTACCTGACCCTGTGCAACAAGTTCATTGCTTTAGTTCTGTGATCTCCATTAATGACGCTATAGATATATTATTCCTACACTGTAGTTGTGGACCCTGTGGTCCAAAAGGGATCAGTAACTTCTCTGAGATGAAAAAATAAGCACAAGGGCCAGATATTTTTGGACTCCCAAATTTTCGTATTTTGTACTGAACCAGAGGATTTATAATGATGGTAAATTATAACCCTCTTGGAGGCCGGGGGAGGGAAGGAGTTTGTGTCCATCCTCAGAACAGGTCTATGGGTGCTGGGCGTCCTCCTCCATAAGGAAGGAGCTTGGGCTAAAATGAGACAGAAGAAAACTTTCAGGTATCATTGTAGCATGTGAGGATGCTGTCATTAATATTGAACATGAATTACTTAATAGTTTTAGAATGGCTCTCATCCCAAACATGATTGCTAGTCATAAGAGACTACAGTTAAAAACAACCCTTTCGGTGGGCCTCCCGGTGGCGCAGCATTTGAGCGTTGGGCTGCAAAGCTGCCAGCAGCCTCGGCAGTGCCGATTCCATCCCCGGCCGCAGGCAAAGTCCCACAGGGCTCATAGACCTCTCCTGCCGCGCCTGTTGCTCCCCTCAGCAGTGTCCTTCATCAATCTGCCTGTTCTGTTTACCACTCTGGCTCTGGTGAATTCTCTCACCCACCCACGCTTCTGACTGTACCCAGTGCTTGTAAAAATAAATAAATCTTAAAAAAAAAATAGCCCTTTTGGGCCTCCGCAGTGGCACAGCGGGTTTAGCACAGTGCTGTGAAGCTGTCCACAGCCTCTGAAGTGCGGGTTCAATTCCCAGCCGGCCAGGGAGATACCCACATGGCACGGCAGACCTCTCCCCTGTCCTTAAAGACCATCTCTTTTTTTCTTCTTTTCTTACATCCTTGTCTAGTTACTGGTTTCTCCCCCAGGGGTGGTCCCAATAATGCTCCCATCACCATAGCAGCTGTGACCCATCACCACAATCCCTTGTGCTCTTCCCTCCCCTCTGTTGAGCCCCCTCCCTCCTGCTCCAGGCTGGATGCCTTAGCTCTTGGTCAGCCTGCTAGGGTTGTCTTTTTCTTTACATTTTGTTCAGTTTCTCTGTATTTCACATCTCATATTTCTTCTCCTGATTTATTGTGGCCAGCATAATCCTTTCCAGCTCCATCCATATCACCAACAGTGGCATGAATGTGCCACAAATGTCTGTTTTCATTGCTGAGTAATATTGCCTTGTGTATCTACACCACACCATTTTGATCCATTCATCTGTTTTGTGGCATTTGAGTTGTTTCCATGGCATGGCTTTTGAAAATAGTTCTGCAGTAAACAAAGGAGTTCAGGTTTCCTGGGGTTTTTTTGTCCGTTGGGTAGATTCCTAGGAGTGGACTCACTGGATCATATGTAGACCCATTTTCAGTGTTCTGAGGAACCTCCACACAACCGTCCATAGTGGCTGGACCAGTTTGCCTTCCCACCAGCAGGGTAGGAGGCTCCCTTTTCTCCACTGCTTCTCCAGCATTTGTTGTTTCCAGGTTTTGTTTTTTTTTTTTTTTAATGTGGAGCATTCTTACTGGAGTGAGGTGTCATTTCTGTGGTTTTGATTTGCATTTCCTTGATACTAGTGATGCTGAACCTTTTTTCTGTGCCTGTTGGCCATTTACATTTCTTCTTTCGAGAAGCATCCTTTAACTTCTGCTCATTTTTTGGACTGGATTGTTTGTTTTTTTGAGATGTGTAAGCTCTTTGTAGATCTTTGATATCAGTCCCTCATCTGTCATCTGGTTTGCAAATATTTTCTCCCATTCAGCGGAGTGTCTCTTTGTTTTGATCATTGTCTCTTGCTGTTCTGAAGATTTTTGTTTATGGAGCCCCAACTGTTTACATTCTCCTTTGTTTTCTTTGCTTCTGGAGAAGAATCCTCAAAGACGTCCTGAGGATTGTGTCATGGAGTGTTGGATTGTGTTCCCTTCTGTGTATTCTATGGTGCCAGGTCCACATGCAAGTCTTTCATCCACTTGAGTTGGTTTGTGTATAGTGTGAGGTAGTGGTCTAGTTCCATTCTTTTGCATGTTGCAATCCAGTTTCCCCAGCACCGTTTATGGAAGAGGCAATTCTTTTTCCAATGTATATTATTTGCTCCTGTGTCATAGGTTAGTTCCTCATTGTTCTCTGTGTCTGTTTATGTTCCAATAAAGATTTCATTATAACAGCTTTGTAATATTGTTTGATGTATGGGAGTGTAATACCTCCTTTCTCCCCCACCCCTTTCAGTAAGAACTATCGCTACTAGAGGTTTTTGTGATCCCATGTGAATTTGAACCATTTTGGTTCCATTTCATTGAAGAACACCACTGTAATTTGTATTGGAATTGCATTGAATTTGTAAATTTCATACAAATAGGAAGTCCCACCTAGGTTTGTTACATTTTTCCAATTATGGAACATTCATAAAACAGAGTGTTAATAAAAAAGTAGGTGTCATTTTCTATAATCTAAAAAGGTGTTATTTTCTATAAATTCTAAAACAGACAAAGTAGGTCTGTTCTCTAGAGATGAAGAATATTTCAGATTGAACGGCAAAGGCATTTTATCATATAATAGATGACAAGTTACTGATTGTATAATATTAGGCTATTCTTCCACTTTTCCGCTGATGGAACTTTAAGTAAGTTCGTCCTTTTCTCATCTGCTTTATGTGCCACCAGAGAAAATGTTGCACTCACGTGCCATAATTGCAGGATAGTGCCAGTGTGATTTATAAAGGAATCAAAGAGAGGAATTAATTCAGGAAATTCAAAACATGAAACTGGAAAACAGGAAATTGATAATGAAGTTAGAGCCATGTCTCTGGTCACCTGTGTCTGTGAAATCCACGATCCTCGATTGCAGGCTGGTCACCAGCCGCTGGACAAGGCAGGGCCAGACCCACTCATCCGTGGACTGTCCTTTCTGAAGCTGGGCCTGGGGTCTGAATTTGTACCTGGAAAGAAAGGGCATGTCGCTGCTGTCCTGGGTGGGCTGGTTCATGTCCTCCTTTCTTTGCCTCCTGGGGAGAGAAAAGGGAGGAACCAGATGTTTCCAGAGGACTGTCTGTAGTCCTTCCCATGGTCCTCGCTCCCTCACAAAAGACAACCTGTTGTGTCACGTCATTTATTTACAGCCTCAAAAAGCTCTTCAGTGGCTCCCACTGTCCGCACTCAGGCTAAAGTCCAAGCCTCCAGACAAGCTTGCAAGAGTCTTGCCATCAGCTCCTGCTGTCTCAGGCCTGCGGCCCCTCTCTGACAACCTCCTGTGTCAGGTGCCCCTTCCAGGGAAAACTGTGGCATCTCAAGCTCCCTATCATAACTCTTGCAGCATCTGTTAAAGTTCCCTGTGTCCCTGATGCCTCCTGAGGGTGCTCTGAGCTGTGGGTTCAGCTCAGCTCGTGTCCTTGGCATCTAGCAGACAGTGGGTGCTTGGCAACAACAGGTGAAGGGGTCGTGTCTACCTGTTGAGTCCAGGGGATACTGGAAACCGAGGCTCAGGTATAGGAGTAAAAATCTATATCCTCCACCCCGGGCCTACCTGAGCCTAGAACCTTCTATTTTGGCAGAGAAGGTCGTCTCAGTGCTCTTGCCAGTCAGCTCCTATCACTCCTTATTCAATGCAGGTGGAAGCACAAACCTGGGGGGGAAGTGCTGGTGCAGCCCTGCCCACCTCTCTCTCAATTGTCAGGGTCCTTGATGCCAGGAATGACCCTGTCAGGCAGGCACTAATCCCTTATGGACAGAGGGGAGGGTGCAGTTGTCGCATCCCCATGGTGGGGCTTCTGTCCATGGGGAGGACGAAGGTGCTCAGAGAGTCTGTGCGGCTTCCATCCCAGGCAGCGACCAGCTCCAGTAGGACCCGGGGTGTGGTGGACACAGCTGCAGGGAAAGGCTCCTGGGTGGACCACGGTGCATTTTTACCTTGTTCCATTGTGTCCTCTGCTCAGAGCACTCAGAGCACAGCAGTGATCAGACCTTCCCATGCCCGTGGGTCTCCTGGGGATCCACTCACAGTGTGGGTTCTGACCCAGTGGGGTGCTCAGGAATGAATCCGGACCTCTGTGCTCCTCCGTGCCCAAAACGCAAACTGCCAGAGCCTGGTGGTTTTCCACATCCAGCCCTCCCTCCCCTGGGTCCTCCTGACCGTTGCCCCCCACCCCCCCGCTCCTCCTTCAGCTACCCACAGGGAGATGCTCCTCACCCTCCCTCTGGGCTCACCTTCTGCCCAGATGAAAGCACAGTGGGTGCTGCCCCACTGGGTTCTGCAGGACCAGGTCCCTCCCCTCCTCCACTACAGGTCCACAGCCCTGACTACGACTTCATTCCAAGTCTTGGGGGAGCCCTGACAGGGGATGACGGGACTCACACACAGTGGTGACACCCATGCACAGTCCTGCTGCATCAAGGCGGTATGGACGTTCCAAGTGAAGTGGAGACAAGTAGCCCACATTTCCTCCACAGATGGTGACAGTCTCAACGCTCTAAGATCCATGAGGAAGGCTCAAGTGTCCTTGGGTGGAAATGTGGGTGAGGATGCCCATTTTATGGCATCTGTACACAGTTCCATTTCAATTTTGCTCAGATGGTTTGAGCTTTAGACTAGAACATTCACTGCCTTTGTTGAAAATCTCCATGTCAAATACAATACAGGGCATGGGCAGACATCACCCAAGTCTTCTGGCACAGACATTGCCAGTGTCTTTGTGATGTTCTTTCGAGGACGGCTGACATCAGTTTGTTTAGAGTTAAATATTTTCAGGTAAAAATAAAATTCCTTTTTTAAAAAAGGGACTTTAGATATTGTTGGTGCGCTTATGGTCCCTTGACATGGCTCTGCTCATTTGCAGAGGTTTTTTTTTTTCCTTCCTCAGTTCCTCATTGGCGTCTTAGCACCCAAATAATTGATGGTACTTATGGCCTCGTAGGGTGGCAAGCCTTCCCGGAAGTCAGCCTACTGCTGCACTTCAGCATAGTGGAGCTCTCTGTTCTGCTGCCACCGTCTTTGTTGTTGACTGGAACCTCTGCTGCCCTCAGGATCTTAGCTCTAGGGGGAGGCAGAAAATGGCAGGGTGCCATCTGGCAGGGCACTGGGATGGCTTTCAACGTGGAACGAGTTCATTGGGAACACAGGAATTTCATTCTATTCTGTCCTATTTTTCTGGTTTGTGTTTTGGTAAAGGCGATGAACTAGTCAGAGCAAGGATCTTCCCGTCATTTCAAATTTTGTGTTATGAAACGTCGTGGCTCCACTCACCATTTTGCC
Source organism: Talpa occidentalis (assembly GCF_014898055.3). Taxonomy (NCBI): domain Eukaryota; kingdom Metazoa; phylum Chordata; class Mammalia; order Eulipotyphla; family Talpidae; genus Talpa; species Talpa occidentalis. The sequence continues at coordinate 71,020,984 of NW_023605305.1, read as the reverse complement.
TTGTACCTTTACACTGGCTTGTGCATGCACAGCTTTTACAGAGCTTGTGTCTGAAAGCTGGACATGTCTGGATTTTGAAAGAGTGTCTTATTTCACTTTTTTTAAACCAAATCAAATCAATATGAAGCTTCTGGGTGAAACAATAAACTTAAAATTTTAGAAATTAAAAAAAAAGGCAAAATGTGTTTATTGGTATTAACAGATGAGCAGGAGTCTAGGTTCGGGCCAGAAACACAAACCCCTTCACTGAAATAGTTGAGATGAGCTTGACTCTCTCTCTACATGAAGCCACTCTGCCCGTGCCTGCATGACTAGCAGGAAGGCCGCATTTTCATCCGTGTGAAAAGTTCTTGTATGACCACAATGGAATGATTTACTTCAATCGTCATGTTACTGCTTCCTTTCCCCCTGCCAAGGATCGGGGATGTGAGTGCCCTGATGATGTGTTCATCCTAAGAGAGAGCTGTGTACCTTCTAGAAAACTTGAAGGGTAGAATAAAACCAAAGTGATCAAGGGTCAGCTATGATTTTTCATCCGAAGAGAAATGCTTTTATGAGCTTGCTGACTTTCACCCTCGTCATTTTCAGTACCTTGAATTGTGAACAGTAATACCCATGTATCAGGGCAGGTAGGATACATGTAGAATTTCAGAATCACAAAATGAACTCCACTGGATGAAGAAACACAAAATCACATACTATCCTCTGCGTCACTGAGTCTGCACAGTAGGTGACCCTCTCAATCACTGTTTCCTTTGCTCACCATGACACGTTCCCACACAATCATATATTATTGAATGTATAATAAAATCATGCTTTTTATTTTGCCTGGTGTTTAAAATATAAATAAATCATATTATGTACATTTTCCACTCTAGGCTCTTTCACCCAACAGTATGTGAGTGAGGCGATCCACAGACTTGGCTGTGGCCAGAGGCTGGTGTTTCCACTGCATAGAATATTCTACTCAGTGCCAAGTAAGTGTCCCTTTCTATGGCACAGGCATGCTGGATCATTCCATTCATATTTTCTATCCAAGCTGGAATAGCACCACCTCACGAACCATGCACGCCCATTTCTTCAGGGATCACGGTGGCAGTTTATGTATACGGAACTCTTGGACTGCTCCTGGGGTTTTCACTGAGGTTATTTCCCAGCATTTGTTCCTGTAGATAAATGAAGTGCCAGGGACATCTCCACAAGTACATATTTTTCGTTTTCCAAAGTCCTTTCCCAAACACTGAACAGCTCTTTCTCCATGGCTGATTCTCAGGCCCCAGCACCACGGGAGGACAGCAGGCACTGCTCTCAGGAGTGAGAGGAGCCCTGCACCCGTGCTTCCCAGCACCGCTTCATCCTCGCCCTTAAGGCTTTGGCACCATCTGTCCCCCATCTGTCCCCCACCGCCAGTCCTGCCCTTCTCCCTGGGTCCCGCCTCTCCTTGCTGGGCCTCCGGGCGCTCCCTGCTCACGGTAGGCCTTGGACACCGTGCGTTTTGGGTCTGGGTCCTCTCCTTCTCCGACAGCTGTGGGGGGATGGCGAGGGTGGATTTCAGCTCCTCGGAGCCCTGTTCTTGTCCACTTTGGCACCGAGCCCTTGGGCAGGGGCAGCTCAGTGCACCCTCTCCCCGCTGGCTCCGTCCACGCTGCTCCCTGTGTTCCTCGGCCTGTCAGGCCAGAGGAAGTTCCCTGAAGATGTGGGGGATGTCTTCCCCGCACCCCCATCGCCGCTCAGGGCCTGGTGGTCCTGGTGGGAATGTCTGGGCCAGGAAAGGGTTGGGTGGGCAGCACCACCCACTGGTTGCCGTGGGCAGTGCCCCGGGAGGAGACAAGGGGGCACAGGAGAAGGCTGAGGGTCTCAGGGCAGCCCCGCTCTAAAGCGGCTTGCTGCACTGTGGTCCTCACCCACCCGCTTCAAAGGGACTCACACTGCAGGCACCCACATAAGGTTAACAAAGGTTTATTTACAAGGGAAGGGGAATGAGGAAATGAATGACTCAGGGAGAAAAGGGAGATAAAGTCTTTAATGCGCCCTACCCGTTCCTCCAACATGGAATCCCAATGACCCTCTGAGACCAAACCTGCCTGGACGAGAGCACGAGCCAAGTCCCCGAGACCCCCTAACAGGGCTGGTTTTATTTACAAACAGAGAAGATGGCCGCTTAACACTTAACCTTAGGTCCTCGCAACTTCCCTTTGGGGATCATGGGACTTGTAGTTCCCAGTGACTTGACGGAGTGGGGTTGGCATCCACAAAGCCCGTATGGAGTTTGCTCAGGACATCCTTTCCCCCTGTAGGGGCAGGAAGGGCACAGAACAGGTTTTCTATGATCCGAACAGACCAGGTAAAGGAGAGCCCTGGAGCCCTCAGTGGGTTTCTCAGGCTTTTATTGAGCATTTACATGTAGTGCAGCTACCAGATAGATACACGGCAGGCAGGGGTGCCATAGGCCTCCAAGCCCCTGGCAAATCTTCACTCTGGCAGGGTTCTCTGGTGTTCTTTTTCCCCTTTTCTCTCCTGCTTCTCTCCTTCTTCCTCCTGCCTCTGCTTCTGCTTCCCTTGGTGACTATCTCTTTACTCCTCCCATGGCCCACAGAAGTAAACAACACAACAATGTAACAACTGGAGGTGCCCTTCAGGCAGGGCAATCCTAATGGTGGGATGGCAGAAAAGCCTGAAAACCATTTACCCTACACCCCCCAATGAGGGGAGTGGGGAGCCAAGCGAGGACTTGAGCCCAACACTGCTTCCCTCTTCTGCAGGGTGCGGGGATGGTGCCCTCAGCCTGCTGGGGTGGCTGCCCAGGAGCCAGCAAAGGCGGCCCCCCTGCAGCTTTAGGCCCCCCCAGGAATGGAGGCCCAATCAACACAAGTGGCCCTGGGCATGCAGGACAATTGAGCCAGATCCCAAGGCTGGCGTCCCCTGGGTCCTGCTGCTTTTCCACCCTATTCTGTCATGTCTTTTATTTCTCAATTCTCTCAGAGTCCTCTCCCCATCCCCGCTCCCTCAGCCAGTCTCAGGCAATTGACACCCAAACAGGGGCCTGAGGGGAGGACAGGCTCCTGCCCCCACAGTGGGGGATATAAGGGCGAAAAAGCCTCAAAGGTTGATAGGCACAGGCCTGAGGCCCGGCTGGGTGGGAAGGACTGGGGGCTCCTGGGGAGCAGATGGGACAAACTGATAGTGAGAAGCCTGAGTCTGTGAAGCTTCTTGGAAGTTTGCTGAGCACCTCGCCTGGTGGTGCGGTGCTTCAGCACTGGGCTGCAAAGCTGCCCACAGCCTCTGCAGCGCCGGTTCGATCCCCGGCTACAAGGGAGGGTCCCACATGTTGCACAGACATCTCTTGCTATGCCCGCTGCTCCCCTCAGCAGTGTACTTTGATGGTCTGTCTGTTCTGCTCTCCGCTCTGGCTCTGGTGAATTCTCTCTGGTTTCTGTTCAGGTAATCTAAAAATCATGATGCTCTTTTACCCTCAGGGTACTTGCTGAGCCTTGTCAGAGGAAGAGAGCTATTCTTAAATCACTCTGAATTTCATCCATTGACAGACTGATGCTGACCACACTGCTGCCAAAAGACTGCATTCAGGGGCGGCTGCGGTCAGAGCACCAGTTTGGTGCATCACATAACTCTACCGGGTTTTTCTTCCCTGTGTGGTTGCCATTTCTCCTGAGTGTGGGGAGGGGTCATCTGTACTTTGATGTAGAATTTGCTCTTTGAGCTGCTGTCCAGGGCACTCCAGGACTGACTTCTAACACGAAGGCTTGATCACGATCAACCCTAAAGTGATACTCCTTTGTAAGTCACACTCTGTGTGACTCCTTTGTAATTGCTCTCACTAAACTTACCCTGTTTTCAAAGCCTTAGGCTTGTAGGGTGACGACTGGAACCTGTGATTTCTGCCAACAACACTCCGCATTTTTGGAGTTTGAGATTTTTTTTTCTCCTACGCCTATGGAGAAAAAACTGTAGTTGTGCAAAATATTCCTCCTGGCATAACTAAGAAAATGGCCTGTGTCTGCATGTTGTGTCTGCAGGGCCTTTCCTCGTGCCTGTCTTGGCCTCTAAAAGGCTGTTGACATTCTGAACGGAGAAATGTGATAAAACTAGCACAAGTGGTATGTTCCTTAATCCCCTTCCTCCCTGACAGGTCTGCGCCTGGACACCCCACAGCAGCTGCCCCCCCCCACCCCCTGGCCTGGAGCCTGTGACCTAGGCATTGGGGCCTGAGGACCCGTTTTCTGCCACTGGGTTCTAGCATGTGGGTCCCACGACCCACTCCTGAGAGACAGGCACCTGTTTTCTTTTGTTGTTCTCGGGGGCCTCTGGCCTTCAACGCCTTCATCACTCTGAGCGCATTCCCCCCACCCTGCCCGTGGTCCCCCGTGTCCACCCCCGTCCTCGCCCTGTGCCGTCCCCTTTCCAGCTGGGGTCCTCAGGCTGTGCTATGGGCAGGTCTGGGCGCCTCCCCAGCATATCTCTCGTGCCCAGGCTCCCGCCAGCAGGCCCCCCGTCCGGCCGGGCCAGGCCAGGCCATCTTTCTCCGGCCCAGAGCCCGGGCGCAGTTGGGGCCAGGCTTCCTCTCCGGGGCCTGTGTCCCCGGCACCATGTCCTGGGTGCCTCTCCAGCGAGGCCCGTGGGCAGCGGTGACGGGCCCTCCCCTCCAGGCAGGCGATGCCCTGTGCGTCTGCAGACCCATCTGAGTCCACGAGGTCAGGCTGCCAGTCAGTCTCAGGCGCCGACCCCGAGGGGCCTTCCAAGTCAGCTGGGAACCCCGGCTGGGTGGCCGGGCAAGGCGGGCATCAGGGGCGAGGAGGCCCTGGAGCTGCGCAGTGGACGCCTGGGATAAGATGGGAGCCAGGCGCGCTGGGTGCGGCTTTGGTCACGGCAGCGAGGCCTCAAGAGGAGCCGATGGGGCTGGGGCCGGCACTCCCGATGAGCGCCCGGTCTCCCTCCCTCTTTCCTGCCTCCTCCCTCGCGCCGCGGGGACTGTCCTGCCCGCGAAGGGCCAGGCCTCGCGCCTCAGCGCCTCCCGCGTCCTGCAGTCAGGGTCACCAAGCAGCAAGGCCCGAGGCTTCTGTGCATTGGGTCTTCCCGAGGCCCGTGGGGATGGGGGGGCCGAAGACCCCAGCAGTGGGGAGCCGGGCAGGACACGGGTGGACACAGGGAAGGACGCGGGGACACGGGGTGGGCCGGGCGGCTCCGCCCCATGGAGCCCCCCAGGCACTCGGGAGGCCCGGCCTAAACAGTGCCCTCCCGGCACCCCAGGCGGCGGTGGCCAGCCCTGTCCGGCTCCGGCCGGCCCGCCGAGGCCACCTGGCAGCTGGACGGGGTGGCTGGCTGGGGGTGGAACTCATGCTGCCATGGCTGTGACTGGCTTCGTAGTTCTGCATCTTAACCCCTTGGGCCACCACGGAAGCCCTGATGATGATGTAAACTTTTATGACATGGACAGTACATGACATTTATATTTTAAGCACTTTAAAATATTGCTTAAAACAAGTGAAAGCTTCCCTAATCAAAACTGTTGTAATCAGTTTCCTGATGGAGAATGAGAAAAAGTTCACATGTGAAATCAACAGGACATGCAAAATGTACTGCTTTTTGGAATGTTTTTGTCTTAGGAATGGTTTTGGTCAGCCAGCAGCCTTCCTGCCATAAACAAAACAGTTTCAGGAACTTAGGATACAAGTGGGAAATTCCATTCTAAAGTAAAACTCTGAGGACATGTTCATATGATTTAGGTGCAGATGCTACTGGGAGGATAGAAGAGAATGTGGTTCAGAAACTAAATGTGCCACATTGGCCTGTATGCTATCAGAAATGACATGTGGGACGGGACCAAAGCAAGGTCATAGTGCTAGTTAGAACAGACACTGGGGGAGGAGGGATTCTGCAAGAACAAGAGCAAAGGCCCCATGTGGCAACAGGATGTGGCAGAAAGAAGGGCAGCTCATTTGGGGTGGCAGGAAACAGGGAGAGGTTAGCAATAGACAGGGCTCAGACATGTGAGGGCAATGAAAACGTTAAGAAGGGGCTTAGGTTCAGTTCCAAGCATAGCACTGGAAGGTTTTAGGCAACAGAATGATGATCTGATTTATGCTTTCACTCTTTGTTTTTAGGATGGTTGATGATTAAGGGAGGACAGAAGAAACCAGTTAGGAAACAACAGTCCTGATGAGCAGGACTCACAGTAGGGCTGTAATTGGGGAGCTGTGGAGACTAAGAAATGACTGGTGGCTTTTGAAATGTAGCCAAAAGGTAATGATGGCTTGGATGTGGGAGATGAGGAAGAAAGGAACCAAGGCAGACATATAGGAACTGGCCTGAGCAACTGGAACATGATGGGGAATAATGAGATGGGCTCTGGGGTAATGAGCTGGAGGAGCTGGTAGGCAGTGGACATTTGTGGTTTCATAGTACCCATGTGATGCTCGACATGCTGATTGAAACACCCAAGTGGAGGTGATGACTAGGCAAGTGGTTCTTCAGAGCTGGGGTTCTAGGGAGTGGTGGGTCAGACATTTTGGAGTCATTGGTTTCTAGAGGATGTTGGAAGCCAAGGAAAGGATTAGTTCAGTTAAGGACAACAAAGGAAATGACACATGCAAGCATGTTTGAAAGAAAAACTGGAATAAGCATTGGAATCAGCAACTGAAACAGAAGAAGTGGCCAGTGACACAGCTCTGTGCAGCAGCTCAGGAAACAGAAGAGTATTTGCAAGAGGGAGGAGCAGAACTTCTCAAAGCTACTGATAGATCAGGTTCTCTATAAGGAGACATGCAGCAGGAAGCCTGCCCTGTGCATCTTCACCCCCTAAGACAAATCATCACCCTCCACTCTTCATACCTATGAAATGAGGCCACTGGAGCAATACTCTTCCAGTTCTGACTTTTCAGTCCTGACACCCCTGAGCCAATGCTTCTGAAAGTTGGGGATTCTGGCTGTGCTCCAGGGTCCTGGCTTTGGCTGCTCAGGTGAGACACAGTCCTCACCTGATACTGTGAGTGAATGATCAGGGTAGGCCTGGGAGGTGAAAGGGAAGTCTGCAGCTTGAGTAGCAGTAGAACCCCTACTGTTCACATGTACCCACCATTTGCAGATCACAGGGCAAGTTCCTGGAGGGCTCAGGGTCACAACATCTAAACCTGTCCTTTGCCAACCAACTGGCCCAGTTTGTGCAAGAGGGAGGTATTTCTAAGCCAGAAACCTGTAGTGGTGGCTGACCACCCCCAGCTGTACCAGCCCCATCTATGTCAGCTTAGAGGGTGTCCCACAGCATGGGGCGTCCATGGAAGGCAGCACACCATGACAGGCACACACCCCATGTTGAGCTGGCTGGTGACAACTCTTGACAGTGTGAGAAGGGCCTCTGCACTTGCACTAGCAGGTAAGACAGGAATTTAGCAGACGTGGGGAAAAGGAAATCTACAGGCTGTGAATTAAAGCACCTGCCAACCTGCCAGAGTTGCCCCTGCCTCTGGCCCTGCCAGGTGGCTGAGAAACGTGCTCAGCTCATTGGCAAAAAAAGGAGGAAAACTATGTCCTAGATAGTTTTAAATGTTAGGATGCGAAGAACAGACTTTGTTGCATCTTATGCTCACAATATTCTACAGTTTATAAATGTCAGTTGATTTTGTAGCATCACTTCTGAGATGCATCAGAGTTTAAGGGAGTGACTGTATTGAGATCTTTAAAAGCCAAACTCTATTGCGGTTTTCTCACCAGAAATGAAACAGCCTCTGAAGCATTATATGGGTTTTAATTAACTTGGTAAATTTCAATCTCTAATAAGTCATATAAACAAACCTCTTAGCAGTAGCTTATTTGTTAGGACTGAAAACCACTGGGGTTTCCCTCTGACTGTGGCTGTTGCCTCTGGCTCTGACCTTGTAAGGAGCCACTGTGATGGCACCAACAAAGCCTATATAAGCCCTGCCTGGACCCAGGCTGTGTCCTTAAGAGCTGAGAAGCTTTGCATGGTGACATGTGGACTCAGAGGTAGCAAGCGTGCGATCTCTTCTGCTTTGGCTTTTTTTTTTTTTCCCTTTTGGTTTATTTATTTATTTATTTATTTATTTATAGTTATTTTATTTCTTTGCTTTTTTTCGCTTTTTAGCATTTACCTTTGTTTTCTTATTTTTTTCTTTTTTAATCATTTTCATTTTGGGGGTTGTCTTTTCCTTTACTTTTAAATTTTCTTAATTTTTCTTCTTAATTTTTTAATTATTCTCATTTTTCCTTCTTAGCCATGTATTTTTCCCAATTTCTCCTTTGTATTTTTTTTAAAAGATTTATTTATTTATTTATTATTTATTTATGCAAACACTGGGTACAGTCAGTAGCGTGGGAGGGTGAGAGAATTCACTAGAGCCAGAGCGGGGAGCAGAGCAGGCAGAAGGACCGAAGTACACTGCTGAGGGGAGCAGCGGGCGGCAGGAGAGGTCTGCGTGCCATGTGGGACCCTCCTCCGGTGGCCGGGGAGCAGCCGGGGATCAAACTGGTGCTGCAGAGGCTGCGGGCAGCTTCACAATCCAGCGCTCAACCGCTGCGCCACTGAGAAGGCCCTCCTTCGTATGTTGTTTGTCCTTTTTCCTCATGCCTGTTTTTCTACCTTTTTATTTTAGTTGTTAGTTTCTAATTGTTTTCTTTTCTTTTGTCATTTGTTCTTTGTTTTTTTCTTCTTTTTTTTAATTTCAGTGGTTAGTTTTTAATTTTTTCCATTTTAAAATTTTTGTTTATCTCATTTTAAATTTTTTGATTGTGATTTTCATTTAGTTTTTTGTGTTTTTAGTTAGTATTTAGTTGTGTATTTAGTTGTGTTTTAGTTAGCATTTTGTGTAGTTAGTTAGTATTACTAGTAAGTTTAGTATTGTTAGTATTGTTGGTATAGTTAAGCTAGCACTGTTAGCATTTTGTTTAGTTAGCTTAGTGAGTACTTTTTATTAGCATATAATAAACAAAGCATCCTGGCACAGTTAGTACTGGTTAAATACTTAACTTAGTGGCAGTTAGCATAGTCAGGCTGCTGGTCAGGATAGTGAGTGCAGTAGGCGGTCAGTATGCTGGGCACCCTAGGTTCTAACGACACTATAATGGGAAGTTACCAGATGCTCCAGACCCTGGGTGAGGGCTCCTACACCAAGATGAAGCTTTCCTGACACACGCTAACTGGCACTGAGGTGGCCATAAAGATCATCCAAAAGTCACAGAAGAGAACAGAGGTTCCCTGGCCCAGGAGGTATGCTTCAGAGCCACCTGCACATTGTCCAGCTCTTCCAGGTCCTGGACACCAAGGGCGAGCTCCTCCTGGTGAAGGAGCACATGGAGAACTGGTGCACATGGAGCACATGGAGAGCTACTCGACTACCTGCAGGACCATGGGAGCCTGATAGAGAGCAAGGTCTGCAGTAAATTCCAGCAGATCCTCTCTGCCCTAAGCTGCTGCTACTACTAAGGAATTATGTCCTGGGACTTGAATCCTGAGAACCTCTTGATGGACCTTCAAAAGAACATCAAGCTGGTGGACTTCAGCCTGAACATGCAGTGCTCCAACACTCAGCTGAGTACGTCCTGTGGCAGCCCCAAGTATGCCGCCCCTAAGATCTACCCTCTGCAACACTGTGATGGGGGACATCTGGAGCCTGGGAGTGGTGCTGTACTTGATGGTGACTGGGTCGCTACCCTTTGTGGGGGACAAGCTTTGGGAGCTCAGGCGGCATATCTTCAGCGGCTCTTTCCATGTGCCCGACTACCTGTCGCACCAGTGCTGGGAACTGATGAGCAAGTTGATGGCACTGAACCCCTGGAGAACAAGAACAAAACCATCCTTCAACACCCCCAGGTACAAGTGACAGAGGAAATCCTGGCCTTCAGGGAGCGGTCCTATGTCCACCACAACCCGGCCATTACTAAGGCCTTGGTCACCATGGGGTTAAACAGAGACCATATCCACAGCTCGGTGTCACAGAGTAAGTACGACTTCATCATGAGTACATACCTTATGCTCCACTGAGGACAAAAAAGTCCCAGGGAAGTGAGCAGCTGATTTTTGTTTTGTTTTGTTTTTCCTAACAGTGGTATGGAGCTGTAGAAGGCCTGTTCTGTGGTCAGCAGGAGCTGCAGGCTCCTCTAGGCTCCCTGAGGAGTCAAACTTCTGGGAATCCAGAGGAGGAAGATTGATGGTGAGAGCAGCAGCCTGCGGGGAAGGGAATGGAGGAAAGATGGGTTTTCCAAGGTAAATGGCTGAAGGTCGCATTTCCATTCTGAGTTTGTTCTTAAATCAGAAGGGATTCAACAAAAAAGAATGCAATGTACAAAAATAATTCATCACTTTTTAAAATTTACCAAGTTCTAGATTATGACATCATCAGCCTGTGTTGTGTGTCCACCCAGCTGATGGTGGAGTAAAGTGGAGCTGGTGAAGGGCCAGGAAGGCAGCAGAACTGGTGAATGGGTGGAGCCTCTGGAGGCCCCAGGGACAAAGGCCTCCAAATTCAGGGCCTCACTTCCCTATCTTAGGCTCTGTCTGGGCAGACTGGCTGGGCATATTGCAATGATGTAAGAGAACACAGTGAAGCTCTTATATCTGAGTGGTGTTTTCATTGACTTACATCAAAGGAAGCAAGTCTCCTTGGCTTTGGACCATTTTAAAAACTCAAATTCAATCTTGGAAAATAGCTCACCTGTGTAGATAATGGGGGTCCAGAAAGGGCCTCCTGGGTTCCAAACTGGGCACAAATGTCATGGAGAAGCCCTGGAAGCATCCTCATGGAGCCTGAAATGGCTGCTCTCCCTCTACCCATAACCAGAAAACACCATGTGAGGATTCAGAGGGGAAAGCTGCTGTTTGATTGTTGACTTCTTACTAAGACTTTATGAATGCAGGTCACAGAGGATGGCTGCGACTGAGGTGGCTCCTGATGAAATGATGGGCTCCCATCACTGCTGGACTGAACTTTCAGATTACCTGCTCTTCCTGTGGGAGCTCTGGAGGCTTGGAGGCATCTGAATGCTGTTTTTCCACTTGATGAAGACAGTTGGAAATGGATCTTTTTGTTAAAATTTCTATCCAATGAAACATTAAATCAGTGTTTGAAATAGACTGCATATACTTGTATGTATGAATGCACACACAATTCTAATACATGGTAATCACATACTTAAATTTTCTTTAAAATCCCTGTGATCAGCAGTGAAAATTTTAGAAATTGTAGAAAGTCACATCCATAATAGGGTGATATGAAATGGCCTTGTAAATTCATACCTGTGAAACAGACTGACCTGGGAAACAGACCTGCCAATGTCTATGTAATTAGGTATTTGGGCTCTTCTATTTAGGATCATGTGCATGTCCTTGCACTGTGACTGTGCATGTGTGTGCACCTGAGGATATGTGTGCATGTGTCTATGCATGTATGTGCCTGTGTGTGTGGATGTGTGAATGTGCATATGTGCATATGTGTGCTTACATGTATGTGTTCAGTTTTCATTTTTCTTCTGTCATCTGAAAGACATGTAGAAAGCTGTAGAGAATTGGTATAATTTCTTTAAAAGTTTCATAGAATTCACCCATGAACTCCTGGTGCTCTCCATTTTAGAATTATATTATTCAATTTGGCATCTATTTAAATGCTCAATATTCAGAACAAGATAGCCTTATTTTGAAATAGAACATCTGTTTTTTTTTTTACTATATTTGAATATTTAATAGAAGCAAAGTAACCTTGAACTATTTTTTAGTTTGGGACCAACAAATGCTTACATTGATGTTGATGAAGTTTTCAGATAATTACATTAATGTTGATGAAGTTTTCAAATAATTAGAAAAAAATTAGAGTAAAAGGGGTATTTTTGATATTAATATCATAAATTGCTTATTTAAAATCTTTGATAAAAATAAGACAGAGATTGTTATATATGTTATTACAAATTCATTGCAGATTTGTCTATTAGTAGGTTAGCATATTTTAAAATGGTATCCTGTACAAATCACAGACTCTATTTTTTAAAGACTTATAAAATCATTTATACCTTAGACAATATCTCAACATTTAAAAATTAAGGATATTTATTAATAACATCCCATATAAAATTCAATAATATTGTATATCTCCCCACTTTTCTCCATTTACTACCATATAATGTGGCATATACCATATAATATGTGCTTATCCCATATAATATCTACTATCTGTGTAATACATGCATCCTACTATATAAGCAATACTGAGGGGTTTTTTTTGCATCAAAATGATATTTTATAGGGCCTCCCCGGTGGCGCAGCGGTTGAGCGCTGGGTTGCGAAGCTGCCCGCAGCCTCTGCAGCACCGGTTCAATTCCCGGCTGCTCCCCGGCCACCGGAGGAGGGTCCCACATGGCGCGCAGACCTCTCCTGCCGCCCGCTGCTCCCCTCAGCAGTGTACTTCGGTCCTTCTGCCTGCTCTGCTCCCCGCTCTGGCTCTGGTGAATTCTCTCACCCTCCCGTGCTTCTGACTGTACCCAGTGCTTGTATAAATAAATAAAACAAAATAAATCTTAAAAAAAAAAATGATATTTTATAAAGTGGGTATAATAATTTACTATATTCAATTAGATTAAATGATACATAGATATAAACAGAAAAAATAGAGTACATGCAGATACTTTTAACTTGCTTCATGTGATTATCCAGACTAACTTTTGAATACTGATCAAAATGAATTTATTTCCATAGACTAGACTTAGTCTGTCTTGAGAATATTGCTGTCATTTTTCATGTTGTATAATTTACAGATACACTTCAATAAAAATGTTAAATGGACATTATGCAATGCTTAAAGACCTAACCTTGTACTGCACTTGCCTTGGATTTCAAACAGAATTTTATGTCACAGAACATTAATTTCTATTCTGAATTTTTGTACTTTGTTGTTTACTCACTTTCATTATTGCAATAAACTAAACTAAATATGGTGTTAGCTGTTTGGCTCTAGGCTACAGTAATTTCACCAAACATCTGCAAGACATACAAATGAATGCAGCAGACTATTGTTTCATTATATTTATTGACTTGAGTGTTTTAAAATTCTGATTTATTTTTGAACAATAATGTATTTGCCTATAAATTGATTAATGGATTATAATCCTAATAATGAAATAGTGGAATCTACAGCTAGCTAAGAAATATGGTTCTTTCAAATTATTTCAATTACAGAAGCCAAGTATTCTGCATTCCCCACTTAACAGTAAGTGTTTTGCCAAGAGGTTCTTTAATCATTAACTTGTACAACACTGGTAGAGCTGTTGGAAGTGTGACTACCCATGTCCAACATGTCACATCCCCAAATGCAATTGCCAAATATATAGTGTATCTGCACAATTATTCCAAGCCAGGAACTATAGCTGAAAAAGTTAGCATGTATTTATACTGAATCATTTGCATGTTTAACATGCTTTTGAATAATAGAAAAGGCCTGTACTGAATAGCAACTAGAACATTAAATTACTGTAGGATTTTATTTTTTTTTCTTAAAGATTTGTTTATGTGTACAAGAACTGGGGTAAAGGCCAGAGGTGTGGGGGTAAGAAGGTCACCAGAGACAGAGTGGATAACAGAACAGGCAGATTGACTGAAACACACTGCTGAGGGGAGCAGCAGGCGAGTCAGGAGAGGTCTGCTCTGCCATGTGGGTATCTCCTTGGCCAGGGATCGAACTCGTGCTGCAGTTGCTGTGGGTAGCTTTATAGATTGTGTCTTAACCCCTTGCACCACCAGGGAGGCCCTTGAAACTTATTTTTAAAAAGATATATCACCATGAGGTGTTGGGAAGTGAGCTAGCTCCTTTTTTCTGATACAAAATCCCTTAATATTATCTTCTTGACCACCAAAACCCTACTTCCCATAATTCTACTTAATTTGAGTACCGGCTTATGCTGTCTCATGTGGGTAGCTCCCTGGCCTGCAGGGGATGGAACTCATGCTGCCATGGCTGCTGATAGTTTCACAGTGCTGTGCTTAACCCCTTGCACCACCAAGGATGATAGGATTTTATTGTGTGAAGTTATTCAAGTTAAAACCACATGCAGCAGGGAAAGGGGAGGGAGAAGGATCAAAACGGGGAAGGGGAAAACCCAAGAGACTATGGTGAGGGTTCAAGGTGACTTGGTGGTGGGGATTTTATGGACATTACAGAGAGGGGAAATCAAACATTGTATAAAAATGAACAATGATGAACAAAATCTATACATTTAAACAAATATATTTAACAAAAATAATAAATGCAGTGAGAGCAGAAAAAAAATCATCTGGTCTTTCTTTATTGTCAATTTATGTTATTTTAAAATTTAGATAATAATGATCAGATTTTTATGATCTTATATCTGTAAATAGGATAATTATTAAGTTTTGATCTGTTTTATAATTATAATGCAGAAATTTATTTTCATCTTACAGTAATTTTTAAAGAAAGAATGGATGATAGGTAACTTTCTTTCATATATAGATATATATTATATATATACACTTATATACATATAAAATTCTTAGATAGATAGATAGATAGATAGCTAATAGCTAGATAGTCATATTCTGGTAGTGGGTGAAAGCATTAAAGTCACTGATTTACTAGTAGAAGGAAAAGTTTGTCTATAATTTTAATTTTTAATTATTTTTTTATTTTTACATCATTGTTCATTTTTAAACAATATTTGCTTTACTTCACCCCCTCAGGTGTAGTCCCCATAGAGTTTCCTTCACCAATGCACCTGTGCACCATCACCTCAGTCCCCTGTGCTCCTCCCTTCCTCCCTCTGATCCCTCTCCCTCCTCCTCCCCTGCAGGATGTCTCTGATTTATAATTATCTGGTTTTGCTTTGTTGTGTTTTGTATTGTTAATATTCTTTTACACTTATGTCTTACTTGGTTCCCCTGTATTCCTGCTATAAGTGAAACCATCCAATATTTTTCTTTTTCCTTCTGGTTTATTTCACTGAGCATAATTCCTTCCAGCTCCATCCATGCTGCTGAGAATGGCATGAGTTTATCTTTTTGATTGCTGAATAATATTCCACTGTATATATATGCCACATCTTCTTCATCCAGTCATCTATTTTTGGACCTTTGGGTTGTTGTTTCCAGGTTTTATCTATTGTAAATAATGCTGCAATAAACATAGATGTACAGGTATTCTTTTGAATCAATATGTTTGTATCCTTTGGGTAAATCCCTAGGAGTAGAATTGCTGGGTCATGTGGTTGCTCCATTTTTAGTAGACTAAGGAACCTCCCAACAGTTTTCCATACTGGTTGCACCAGTTTTCACTCCCACCAGCAATGTAGGAGAGTTCCTTTTTCACCTTTTCTTAAGGTAGTATCTCAATGTGGTTTTGATTTGCATTTCCCTGATTATAAAGGATGTTGAACATTTTTTTATATGCCTGTTGGCCATTTGCATTTCCACTTTGTAGAAATGTCTTTTAAATTCTTTTGCCCAAGCACTATTTACAATAGCTAAGCTATGGAAACAACCCAAATGCCCAAAAATAGATGACTGGCTCAAGAAGATGTGGTACATATACACAATGGAATATTACTCAGCAATCAAAAAAGATAAATGCATGCAGTTTGCAGCAACATGGATGGAACTAGAAGGGATCATGCTCAGAGAAATAAGTCAGAAAGAAAAAGAAAAATACCAGATGGTCTCACTCATAGCAGGAATTTAGGAAACCCAACTAAGGGACCAGGAAAAAGACTAATTAATACAACATAAAAATCAAAATCAACAAGCAACTATAAACCAGAGGTACACCCCGGAAGGAGGGGAAGAGAAGAGGAAGGACTAGGGTCAAAATAAGGGAGGGTGCAATTGTATGGGGAATATAACTAAAATGATAATGCATACATTGTGCAAAAATGAAAAATGATGTAAGAATTATATAAAATAAAATATTAATTTAAACTAAATAAATAAATAAATAATTCTTTTGCCCATTTCTTGACTGGATTGTTTGCTTTGTTTTTGTTGAGTCATGTGAGTTCTTTGTATATCTTTGTGATCAGTTGATTATCAGTCATATGGAGTGCAAAATTTTTTTCCCAATCAGTGGGGTGTCTCTTTGTTTTGGTTAATGTCTCTTTCACTGCACAGAAGTTATTCAGTTTGATGTAAACCCAGGTGTTTATCTATTCCTTGACTTTCCTTACTTTGGGTGATGAGTTTTAAAGATGTCACTGAGATGTATGCCTTGTAGTGTTTTACCTATATTTTCTTCTATATATTTTATGGTTTCAGGTCTTATGTCCAGTTCTTTTAACCATTTTGAGTTGATTTTTGTGCATGGTGAGAGGCAGTGGTCTAGTTTCATTTTTTCACATGTGGACATCCAGTTTTCCCAGCGCCATTTATTGAACAAACTGTCCATGTTCCATTTCACAGTTTTTGCTCCTTTGTCAAAGATTAGTTGTCCATATAAGTGTAGTTTTATTTCTGGGCTCTCTATTCAGGTCCATTTGTCTGTGTGTCTGTTTTTGTTCCAGTACCAAACTATTTTAATTATTATGGCTTTGTAGTATAGCTTGAAGTTTGGAAGTGTGATACCTCCTTTCTTCTTTGTTTTCATCAGTAGGGCTTTGGCTATTGGCAGTTTCTTTTTTTTGTGGTTCTATATAAATTTCATCAGCATTTGTTCTATTTCTTTGAAGAATGTCATTGAGATTTAATAATGGTAATTCTTCCAATCCATGAGCAGGGTATGTCTTTCCATTTCTTTGTGTCTATATGCGTCCCCTTTTTCATGCTTGGGAAGTTTTCTTCAATAATTTCTCAGATCCTTTGTCTGTCTCCTCACCTTCTCGAATGCCTATAACGCTTATATTTCCTTTCTTCATGGAGTCTGATAATTGTCTAAGGGTATCCTCATTTTTCTTCCTTTGCACTTCCCTTTTTCTCTTTTGGTTATTTTTATTTCTGTATCTTCAAGAGAACTGCTCCATTCTTCCATTTCCTCGATTCTGTTTTCAATGCTTTCCCAAGAGCTCTTTGTCTCCTCCAGTAATCTTTTAGTCCCCTCCTTTTCTTTCATTTCCTTTCTTAAGGTCTCATTTTCATTCTCTACTTCATTGATTATTTGTCTCATATCATTATACTTTTAAATCATGGTGATTCTTAATTCTCTATCTGACAGGCAGAGAAGTTCTACCATGTCATTGTTGTGGATTTTTGGTGACTGATTTTCTTTTTGTTGTATGGTCTTCTGCAGGTTTTCTTGGTTATTTATATTTTTTCCTTCCTGCTGTTTGCATTCTAATTAGTTCTATGAGTTGAGACCCGAGGAGTCCTCATCTTCCTCTAATAATGCCTGGAGCCGTTCACTCACCCCTGGGTGATTCCTGCACAGTTCTCTATAGTTCCTGCTCACAGGGTGCAGTGCCTACAGTAGTTCCTTTCCACTCACTGTTTGGCTTTATCTCTAGTTTGTTCTTGGGTTTTTTTTTCCTTCTCCTTTCTTTTTGTCAGAGTGTGCTGGCTTTATGGGTGGGGGTGGGTAGCAGGGTTCTGAGCTTTCCTCTCTTCTCATGCTGTTTTATTGCACTTTCCTCTTTGGACAGTTTGCCAGAGTTGCCCATTTATCTTCTGTGTCCTGGTTCTTGCAGAGACCTGCCACCTTTCCTCCCTATTAATCGTTTTTATGGGAGAAGTGACTTGTAGTATTTCTCTGCTGCCATGTTGATCAAAGCCCCACCATTTCTTTCTAAATTTTTCTTTGACATCTTGGGAGGTTTTGATTCAATCTCCTTTCATATTATAAGTCTTTCTATTCTTCATAACTCATGTATGTTTTATATCTTCAGGATTCTATCCATTTCTTCTTTGTTAGCCAATTTATTGATTATTACTCTTACTAGTCTCTTTTGATGTGTGTGGTATCAGTTGTAATGCTGCCTCTTTCATTCTGATTGTGAGTCTTTCTCATTCAGTCTAATTAAAGATTTGCCAATTTTGTTTTATCTCTTAAAAACATTTCTTTTATTAATTTTTTTCAACCCATTTTTCTCTATTTCATTTATTTTTAACTAAATATCTTCCCTTCCCCCAGCATTTCATATAATATTTGTGGAACCAAACTCTGTGATTTAAAAAAATACACAAATACCACCTTCTTCTCAAAGCATTGTGTTAATGATTACTTTTGTGAGTTACAAGTATAAATTTCAATGGTAACTAATTCACTGGGATTCATCCCGATGGGGTTTTTGTAGAGTGCTGGGTCCTTGGGTTCACTCTGGGAAAGGTTTCACCAGAGCGCCCAATTCGGCGGCATGTGACAAGTTTCCCAGGCAAGTTTCTCCATGAGACAGAGACATTAGTGATATTTAAAGGGAAGGTTTATTAGGGAAGGGATAAAACAGTTAAAGGCACTTGAATTGCCACAAGCAGGCAAGAAGAGCTGCCCCAGAAGGCAGCTTGAGAGGCTTACATGGTTGCAGGTAGGCAGCCTTGACAGGTCATGGGCAGGCAGGAAGGCTGCTGCCTTACAGGGGGAGAGAGTTGGTGAAAAAAGGCACCTGCATAGTCACAGGTGGGCAGTGGGAGGGCTGTCCTGAGCCTGTGCAGAGACTGCATTGATAAAGTCTTTTTCTCTTTGGGAGGGGTCACTGCTCCATGGAATGGCCTGCTTGTTGCTGATGTTGGGTAATAGGCAAAACTGAAAAGTACCAGAGATTCCAGAATGGGCCCAATCTTCATATCTTTACCCTCAGGTCTATGCTCTACTCCCTACAGCAGTCTAATCCTGCTTGGATCTTCTGCCTTGTGATAAGGCACTGGTGCCTAAGGGTCTGACCTCCACAGCTGGTTTAATGGTCATGTTATTCCCCTTGAACCACACCTCCTTGTGTGAGTCAGGTTTTAGTCTTGTGAGACCTACTTTCCAGTTTTTCTATTCTTGACCTCTATCAATCCCACACAGCTACAGATAAAATTTATGTTTTGTAGTAACATGTAATTTTGGAAAGTTCAATCATAGTAGAATCCACTCATTCACTCACCACATCAATACACAAGGATAGATGATTTTCCAATATTGGTTCTTGTTATTCCCACATCTTATTCAAAATAATATGGCAAATGCAACATTTATATATTGCATACCTTTTAAAGTTATAAAACAATCACCAAACATTAATTTAAAGACTGTCTTTAATTTCAGAGTTCAGAAGATAGAAAGCGGTTATTTTTTGTCATGTAGCCATACTCCCTTAGGCGACAGCATTTGATTCCCCACTTTGCTGGAAGGCAGAACCAAGGGAAGGAAGAGAGATAGCTAAAGGAATTTCTACTGTTTATAACTGCCTATGGTCATTTAGATATTTTGAAAGATTTATTTATTTATGCATACAAGAGCAGAGGTGTGTGGTGGGGGGAGGTGGTGAGAGGATTCACCAGAGAGAGTGGAGAGCAGAACAGGCAGATCTACTGAAATACACTGCTGAGGGAAGCAGCTGGCAAGACAGGAGAGGTCTGCTGTGCCATGTAGGTTGTTCCCTGGCTGGCTGGGGATGGAACTAAGTGCTGCAGTGGCTGGAGATAGCTTGATAACACTGTGTCTTTAACCCCTGTGCTACCAGGGAGGCCCTCATTTAAATATTTTTAATGTAACCAAAAGGGAGTGGTGTTAGCTGCTGTTAGATTGCTACTTTTGTTTCATTGAAAAATTTTCCACTAGTTTTCATGGAAGATTGACTGGGAATAACTTGTCTTTTTTTGGAGGTTTTCAATTACACTCAACTATTTACCTGGCATTTTCTGTGGATCCGGAATTTTTTTCTTCAAAAATAAAAAAGGAGCATTTTCAGATCTCAAAATGTTAGCTTGTTGTTAGGTACATTTATATTGAAGAATTAACCCCTTTATCATTTTGTTTATCCCTCTTTTTCACTGACTATATTCCTTTTCCTGATGTTTGTCTAAAATTTTAATAATTGCTCCAGCTTTCTTTAGTATTTAGTTTTGTTTAGTGTTCACATGATGTATAATTTTCTATGATTATACTTTGAAGTTTTATGCTTGAGTAGGTTTGCAGTAGATAGCATATTGTTGGGTTAAGTTTATTTATCCAACCTGACATTTAATGAGTTGTTTAGATCATTCATATTTAAAGTGTTGCTTGATATATTTGGATTAAACTATACCATCTTACTAGGTGTTTAGTGGCCATTTTCTTTACCTCCTTTATCCTTTTATTCTGCTTTCTCTGATTTTAATTGAGCACTTTTCAAGGATTATATTCTATTTTGGACTATTCTATTTTATTTTCTCTATTGAACTACCATTTACACCTATTACTTTTCAATGCTTGTCATAGAGTGTACAAAGTAGCTCTTAAAATAACCTGCATCCGTTGTTGCTAGATTTTTTTTAATATGTGCCATTCTCACTGGTGTAAGATGGTATCTCATGGTAGTTTTGATTTGCATTTCCCTGATTACAAGTGATGTTGAACATTTTTTCATATGCCTGTTGGCCATTTGCATTTCCTCTTCAGAGAAGTTTCTTTTTAGCTCTTCTGCCCATTTTTTGACTGGATTATTTTCTTTGTTTGTGCTGAGTCTCATCAGCTCTTTGCAGATTTTTGTGATCAGTCCTTTATCATTAGTGTTGTGTGCAAAAATGTTCTCCCAGTTGGTGGGGTTTCTCTTTGTTTTTGTTATTGTCTCTTTTGCTGTGCAGAAGCTCTTTAATTTGATGTAGTCCCAGCTGTTTATCTTTGCCTTCACTATCACTGCTTTGGGTGATGTGTCTGTAAAGATGTCTTTGATGTGAATATCACATAGTGTTTCGCCTATATTTCCTTCTATGTATTTTACAATAGCTAAGCTTTGGAAACAGCCCAAATGCCCAAAAATAGATGACTGGATCAAGAAGATGTGGTACATATATACCATGGAATATTACTCAGCATTCAAAAAAGATAAACACATGCAATTTGCAGCAACATGGATGGCGCTGGAAGGGATCATGCTCAGCGAAATAAGCCAGAAAGAAAAAGAAAAATACCAGATGGTCTCACTCATAGCAGGAATCTAGAAAACTTAAATAAAGGACCAGGAAAATGAATAACTATAAGAAAGTGAAAATCAAAATGAACAAAAAACTATGAACCAGAGACACTTTTTGTGGGGAGGGGAGGGATTGGGGTCAGAATGGGGGAGTTGCAATTGTATGGGGAATATAAAAATAAAATTTATTATTTAAAAAAAACAAATAAAATAACCTGCATTCCCCTCAAATAGCATTATAATACTTCATGTGCAATGAAAGGACTATATAACAGTATATTCCCAATTCTTCCTCCCATCCCTTGTGAATGTGTATGTTTCATTTTCCCAAATACTATAAACTCAAATGTTTGTATTATTGTTGCTTTAAAGGATTGATGAAATTTTAAAACAATTAAAAATAAGAAAAAAATTCACTTTACCTTCATTTGTTCTTTTTCCAACACTCTTAATTTTTTATGTGAAGATCTAAGTTTGAGACATATCATATGTTCCTTCTATTGAAAACCTTCCTTGAACATTTTATCATTCATTTTTCTTTTCTAGTCTTTTATTATTCAATCTTTGGGTTCATAAGCCTTTCCTCAAGCCTACCAATTAGATGATCAATTTTGTTACTATGTGTATGTCCTCTATATAGTAAATTTTGTCACAAGTGCCAAGTATCCCTTCATTTTATGGCTGAATTGTATTATACACACACACATATATAATCATACACATTTATTCCATCTTCTATATGCATTTATTCATTGATGAATATTTAGGTTGTTTTCATATCTTGACTATTGTAAATAATTCTATAATGAATATGGGGTGCTTATATCCTTTCACACTAGCGTTTTTATTTTTGACAAATATATTTAAAGTTGTTGAATTGCTAGACCTTATGCACGTTCTATTTTTAATTTTTTTGAGGAATGACCTGCTGTTCTCCATAAGGGTTGCACCAATTTACATTTCCATTACCAGCACACATTCCCACTTCCTATTCTTCATATCTTCACTAACAGTTTTTTGATAACCACTATCCTAACAAGTTGAGGTGATATCTCATTGTTGTTTTGATATGCACCTCCCTGATGATTAGTGACATTAAATATTTTTTCATATACTTGTTGGCCATCTGCATGTCTGTTCAAATCTTCCCATTTTTATTTTATTTTTAAAGATTTATTTATTTATTTATGCATACAAGAACTGGGGTACAGGCCAGAGGTTTTGGGGGTGAAAGGATTCACCAGAGACAGAGTGGGGAACAGAACAGGCAGATTGACTGAAGTACACTGCTGAGGGGACCAGCAGGCAAGTCAGGAGACATCTGCTGCGCCAGGGTATCTCCTTGGCCAGGGATCAAACTCATGCTGCAGTGGCTACAAATGGCTTCATAGGTTGCATCTTAACCCCTTGTGCCACCAGGGAGGCCCAATTCTTCCCATTTTAAAATTGGATTATTTAATATTTTGCTATTGAATAGTATGTTTTTTGTTGTATATTTTGGAAATTAGCACCCTTATTAAATGCATGATTTGCAAACATTCTCTCCCATTCAGCAGGTTGCCTTTTAATTTTGTTGATGGTCTCCTTTGCTTTGTAGTGGCTTTTTTAGTTTTATGAAGGCTCACTTACTTATTTTTGTTTTTATTGCTTTTGCTTTTGGTGTCAGATCCAAAAAAGCACTACCAAGATATTTGTCAAGGAACTTACTTCTCAGTGTTTTCTTGTAAGTCTTTAATGATGACCCTAGAAATAGAGATAATTTTTACATGGATTTTTAAAATTATTTCACTCTTTGTAACATTACTTTTATAATTATTCTCAAATATTGCCTGATATCACTTATTTTATGCAGAATAAAGCATCTGTGTAGACAAAAAACTTATGGTTTCAGGTCTTGTCTTCAAGTTTTTAATCCATTGTGAGTTAATTTTTATTTATCATGTGTGCATTAATTAAATTCCTGTCCCTCAAGTAAGATTTTAGTAAAAGCCGATAAGCCTCTTTCACTTTAAGTCTGAGCTCCATCAGATGCCTCTGAACTGGGACCTGGGACAAGTATGAGCACTTTAAGATCTATTTCTCAGATCACTACAGTCTTGTGGAAATGAGTTTTGTTAGTTGCTAAAGCTAGATGTTTTGGGGTCTTGTCTCTAAAGTACAATCTTAAAGGTTGGGTGTGGCCAATGTCATGCTTAAACTTTTCACTACTTGGAGAATTTCTGGGTTTTGAATTTCATCTTGTTTGGAGTTACAGTGCTGGGAGTGGAGTTTATAACGACATTGTGTCCGGCCTTTAGTTGTTTCTTCTTGTTTTTTGAGTCTGATGGAGAGAAAGGAGAGGGGGGAGTATTATCTTTGCACAGTTGTCATTCTTTTCATTTCCCATCACTCTCATTTTAATAAGACCTTTGAATCTAGACAATATTTTCATACCAGTTTAATGTGGTCAATCAGAAGATCAAATTTCAGTGGGAAGCAATGCAGAATGCAA
Organism: Talpa occidentalis; assembly: GCF_014898055.3. Lineage (NCBI taxonomy): Eukaryota > Metazoa > Chordata > Mammalia > Eulipotyphla > Talpidae > Talpa > Talpa occidentalis. The sequence continues at coordinate 70,997,457 of NW_023605305.1, read as the reverse complement.
GACATGTGTTGGTTAATTTTTTGACTGCAATAAAAAGGAAAAAAAATCTGCTGGAAGGCAGAAAAATCAAGATGGCCACAGAAATATTTTAAAACAGAAGAGACATTTTTGTAAGAAAGTGTAAAGCAAATATTTTATAGTTGAGATTTTTAAGTACAAAGACAACATATAAAAATTCTTTTTATCCTTGTCTTTACTGATGAGCTCTGGAACACCCTGCTAATCAGAGACAAGACCGTTCTCTGCTTCTGTAGTGTCAACCTTACCTTATTTGACAATAAAGGAATGTTTCTTTTAAAAAATTTATTCCTTCAGTACATTGAGTAAATGTATAAAAATCTCAGCATATTTTTATGAACTTTAACAAATTGGATATAAATTTATATGAAAATGCAAAGGACCAAGATTAATCAAGATTATTTGATAAAGGAAACTAAGACAAGACATGCTCTACAAGATAGCAAAACTTATTCAGTTACAGTAACTGAAACAATATTGTATTGGTGCAATCATAAACAGAAAGAATAATGAAACAAGATAGCTCAGTAATGTATCTTTTTCTATATCTTTAGTTTATGACAGTTAAGAGGAGTAAGGGAAAGGAAAATACTTACTGAAAGCATGCGATATCCTTATGGTAAAAGATTAACATTTACTTCTCTCTCACCTTGGACCCAAGGTGACTATATTCTTTTCTAGAAGCTTTATTAAGGCATGACCAATTTTGAGTTATTCCCACAAAATCCCAAATCCATATGATCTAGAATGAATATATGAATATTCCAAATTTAAAGGTGTATACATTAAATTAGACTGACTTTTAGCTGCATTCTTAAAACTGGTTCTATTAAGGGCTTCCCTGGTGGTGCAGGAGGTTGAGCATGTGCTGTGAAGCTGTTCACAGACTCTGCAGTGCGGGTTTGATCCCTGCCGGCCAGCGAGAATACCACATGGTGCAGTAGACCTCTCCTGTCTCCCCTACTGCTCCCCTCAGCAGTGTATTTCATCAGTCTGCCTGTTCTGTTCCCCACTCTGTCTTTGGTGAATCCTCTCACCCGCCCACACATCTGGCCTCTACCCCAGCTCTTGTATAAATAAAATAAATCTTTAAAAAAACTGGTTCTATTAAATGTCCTGTATCCTGAGACCAGTCCCTCATCTAGAGTGGACATGTGCTGTTTTTGCCTACCCAGATCACAGAAGGAATGTTCTAGTATTTATTTTGCAGACGATGAAGGTGAGATATAAAGTGATTGAATAAGGACCTCCCTGGTGGCACAGGCAGTTGAGCGCAGCACTGTGAACTTGTCCACAGCCTCTGCAGTGCAGGTTTGATCCCCGCCGACCTCGGAGCAACCCACATGGCACAGCAGACCCCTCCTGCTTTGCCCGCTGCTCCCCTCAGCAGTGTATTTCGTCAGTCTGCCTGTTCTGTTCCCCGCTCTGTCTCTGGTGAATCCTCTCACCTTCCCGCACATCTAGACTGTACCCCAGCTCTTGTATAAATAAAATATTTTTTTTAAAAAATAAAGTGATTGAATAAATTGCTCATAGTCAAAAGTTAGTGGTGATTCTAGAATTTGAACACATTTGACTCACAACGTGTCCTAGGATCAGAGCTGTCTCATTGCAACATGTGCCAGTGGGATGAAAATGTCCATGTCCAGGACAATGAGAAGCCTAGAGGGACTACACCAAGAAAGGGCAGCCCAGCTCCAAGTGCAGTTTCATTTTTATTTAGAATCAGACAAAAAATAAAAAGATCAAAGAAGCAAGCAGGCAAACAGGGAATTCACAAGTGTATGGGGGATGCAAAACCAGCTGGCCCCAGCCAAGGTTAAGAAATAAGGAGAGGGCCTCCCCGGTGGCGCAGCGGTTGAGCACTGGGTTGCGAAACTGCCCGCACCTTCTGCAGCGCCGGTTCAATCCCCGGCTGCTCCCCGGCCACCAGAGGAGGGTCCCACATGGCACCCAGACCTCTCCTGCTGCCCGCTGCTCCCCTCAGCAGTGTACTTGGGTCCTTCTGCCTGCTCTGCTCCCCGCTCTGGCTCTGGTGAATTCTCTCACCCTCCCGCGCTTCTGACTGTACCCAGTGCTTGTACAAATAAATAAATAAAAATAAACCTAAAAAAAAAAAGAAAGAAGGAGAAAGTCAAGGAAAATCTCAGTGTTTATGTTACCCTAGCCATAACAAAATAAAGGTTATAATTGGATTGGGTGTATTATGGTTTTTGTTTTCTTTTAGTGCTAAAGGCCCCTGTCACTTGCTCATGCTGTTTCTGCACATGCTGTTTTCAGCATGTATACATCCTCATACCAAGACTTTTGCCCTTAGAGGTTCCTTATCAACATTCTCTTTTTCTGCACACTGAGAGGCACAGAGTAGTCAAAGCAAAAAATGATCAAGGCAAAGACACAGAATACTTGAAGCACAAAATAATACAAGCTCCCACATTTCCCCCTTTTTTTGTTTTATAACAGGTCAAAATCAGGAAAATCAGGAGAGTCAGGAGCAGCACAGGAAGGGGTTGATATTGTGATCACTTAGAAGGGTCAGCATAGCCTCTGCTTTTTCAGTCCTCGGGAGCAAGTGACAGAGGACTTTAGCACTAAAAGAAAACACAGAAATCATAATATACCCAATCTGATCATAAGTTATATTCTGATATTGAAACCTGAAAACCAATTTGTTGGATTTAACCAATGGGCTAGATCATTTAAATTGCTTAAGGGCTTTTTTTGCCTCTTGTTGGAGTTGAGCCATTTGTTGCTGAAGTTTGTTTCTGAGATCTAGCATATCTTGTCCCTGATGTTCATGGAAGGCACAATGAAGGCACCATTGAACATCTTCTCAAGAGGAAGTAGTGTTAAAAGGAACAGGAGTAACACACATAGAGCGATACTCAGCATCACAACTATGTTTGGTGCAGGTCAGGAGGGCTTGTTGATGTTCACCAAGCCAGGACACTGCAGCCTTGAGGCCACCTAATTGCTGTAAGATTTCCTGATCAATGGTGGTTTGAGTCAAGAGTTCAGAAGTAACATTTTGAAAATATCATTTCATTTGGTGTGCAGTTTGAATGGAATGAGATAGTGTGACTATAGCAGTAGCAGCAGTGGTGGCCATAGCTATGGCAGTAATAATAGCAGCTATGAGGACACCCAAACATATTTTTGAGTGAGTATGTTTTAAAACATTGGTAATTTGTTTAAGAGCACATTTTTCAATCCACTCATGGGTGAGATTAACTGGCCTCGGATTAACAAAGATTAACAAAGACCTCAGCTCTTTGTTTTAGAATGAACATATGAGTAATGTTAAGGCTAATGATAGTATAGTAAATGATACAAGGGGTTAACCATGTGGCATTGGCATTAAAGGTGGTGTTAAAACATTTAACCTTTTGTTGACTTGAATCAGAATAAGTAGTCACTGTAATGTTAGGTGTTTTGGAGGCCATAATGAAAATATAGGTCTAGAAGTACAGATCATGACCTGAGCTGTAGTGTCATTACTGGTCCATGCAAGACATCCAGCCTGTTTTTGATAAGATCCTTTACATATCACGTGGGGGGTAAATGGTTAAGGCGATGTGCCAAAAATGTTTTTTTAAGGGAGACATTTGAAAGTGATGTCTGATTCTTAATAAAGGCCCAGATAAACCTGGATTCCTATGTCCAGCATAGCCATAATAATTAAATGGAAGGGCCCTATTCCAGGTTGTGTTAGTTTTCTGGACCAATAAATTTTGAAGTGAGGTCCCCAGTTTTTTAGGGACCAGTTAGCAAAGAATTTATTGTAAGATTAGTTGATCTACAGATGACCCAATTTAGGTCTAGGCCTTCTCCAAGCAGTACCTCAGGATGAGAGCAGATGGGGACATTAGGTTTAGGAAGTTTTTCCCAATATTGATGTGCCTCCTACACTTGCCATTTGAATGAAAATTTGATGGTTAATTATTTTACTGCCATTTTCACCATCCTTACTGAGATAAATGTGATTCATGTACCACTGAGGCTGAAAAGGGGATACAATAATTATCAGAACTATGGGTAGCAAGGGCACAAATGGGCAGATCTGTGAAGAAAAAACATGCATGAACAAGGAAATGCCATCCACTCTGATAATTTTCTTGGCTACATTTAGTACTACAATTTTTTAGTAGATCCGAAGGAGGAAGCCAGTTCCCTCCAGCAAAAGCAGAGTCATTGGAGGATAAAGTAGATTCTGGGTTCCCCCATGTGAATAAACTAAACGCTGGTAGATTTAATATATATGTTCAATAGGTGGTGTTACTTATAATAGGTGGAATGAAACATAATAGTCTTAAGAATAAGAGCAGCAATGTTAAGACCTTAAGGCCTTTAGAATTTATGGTGATGTGAGCTAACATTGACAAGAACAAATTTGGGGGGGTGTTGGGTGTTCCCATGATCTTTAAAGTATTTTTTTGCTTCACTTGTTAACTTTTTTAGATCACCCCAGGTCAATCCAGCAGACTGCTTTGTCGAGTCCAAAAGATCTGTCTTCTTCCTTTTTTGTCCCCTCCTGAGATGTGGATGTAAGTGTTTGAATCTCTGGAACAGGTATTCAACTCATGGTAAGGGTGTACAGCCTTTGCTGGTATCCAAAGAGATCTGTAGTAATGTTAGTAATTTAACAGGTTCCACTCCCAAAAAACAAAAGTCCAGGCCCAGACGGCTTCACAAATGAATTCTACCAAAAGTTCAGCAGTGAATTAGTGCCTATCTTACACAAACTTTTTCAAAAAGTTGAAAAAGAAGGAATACTACCAAATATGTTCTATGAAGCCAACATTACACTAATACCAAAACCAAACAAAGACAACACAAAAAAGAAATTTACAGGCCATTCTTCCTAATGAACACTGATGCAAAAATCCTTAACAAAATCCTTGCCAACAGAATCCAATAATGCATTCAAGGGATAGTACACCACGATCAAATGGGATTCATACCAGGGGCAAAATGTTGGTTCAACATACAAAAATCTATCAGTGTAACCCAACACGTCAACAAAAAGAAAAATAAAAACCATATGATCATATCAATAGATGCTGAGAAAGCATTTGACAAAGTCCAACATCCATTTATGATAAAGGCATTGAAATTCTCGGGATAGAAGGAACATACCTTAACATGATAAAAGCCATATACGACAAACCCACTGCCAATATTATTCTCAATGGCAAAAAGCTGAAGGCCTTTCCTTTAAGGTCAGGAACAAGAAAAGGATGTCCTCTCTTACCACTGCTCTTCAGTATAATACTGGAGGTCCTAGCCAGGGCAGTAAGGCAAGAGACAGATATATAAGAAATGCAAATAGGGAAAGAAGAAGTAAAACTATCACTATTTGCAGATGATATGATAATATACGTAGAACCTTAAAAACTCCACAGAAAAACTCAAAATAATCAACCAGTTCAGTAAAGTAGCAGGATACAAAATCAACATACAAAAATCAGTAGCCTTCCTTTAAACAAACAATCAATCTGAAGAAGAAATCAAGAAAACCATCCCTTTTATAATTGAAACAAAAAATATCAAATACTTGGGAATAAACATAATAAAAGAGGTGTAAGACCTATACAAAGAAAATTATAAAACAGTGTTAAAAGAAATTGAAGAAAACACAAAGAAATGGAAAGACATCCCCTGCTCGTGGATTAGAAGAATTAACTTTATTAAAATGGCCATCCTCCCAAAAGCAATTTACAGATTCAATGCTATTCCAATAAAAATCTCAATGACATTCTTCAAAGAAATAGAACAAATGAAATTCATGTGGAACAACCACAAAAAAAAAACACGAAAAGCCAAAGCCCTACTGATGAAAACAAAGGAGAAAGGAGGTATCACACTTCCAAACTTCAAGCTATACTACAAACCCATAATAATTAAACAGTTTGGTGGGCCTCCCCAGTGGCACAGTAATTGACCGCTGGGTTGCGGAGCTGCCCGCAGCCTCTGCAGCACCAGTTTGATCCTGAGCCACCGGGCAAGGGTCCCACATGGCGCGCAGATCTTTCCTGCTGCCCGCTGCTCCCCTCAGCAGTGTGCTTCGTCAGTCTGCCTGTTCTGCTTTCCTCTCTGGCTCTGGTGAATTCTCTCACCCTCCAGCACTTCTGACTACCCGGTGCTTGTATAAATAAATAAATAATTTTTTTTTAAAAGTAAATAAAATAAACTTTCAAAAAAATAAAAATAAAACAATTTGGTATTGGAACAAAAACAGACACACAGACCAATGGAACTGAATAGAGAGTTCAGAAATAAAGCCACCCTTATATGAACAACTTAAGAAAATGCAATGGAACATGAACAGTTTGTTCAATAAATGTTGCTGGGAAAACTGGACCTCCACATGCGAAAAAATGAAACTAGACCGCTACCTCTTACCATGCACAAAAATGAACTCAAAATACATAAAAGAACTGGAGATAAGACTTGAAACCATAAAATATATAGAAGAAAATATAGGTAAAACACTACAAGACATACATCGCAATAACATCTTTAAAGACTCATCACCCAAAGCAGTGATAGTGAAGGCAAAGATAAACACCTGGGTTTACATCGAACTGAAAAGCTTCTGTACAGCCAAAAGCTTCTGTATTAACCAAAACAGAGAGACACCCCACTGATTGGGAAAAAATCTTTGCACTCCATACAACTGATAATCAACTGATCACAAAGATATACAAAGAACTCACATGGCTCAACAAAAACATAATAAACAATCCAGTCAAGAAATGGGCAGAAGAATTGAAAAGACATTTCTCCAAAGAAGAAATGCAAATGGCCAACAGGCATATGAAAAAAATGTTCAACATCCCTTATAATCAGGGAAATACAAATCAAAACCACACTGAGATACCACCTTACACAAGTAAGAATGGCACATATCAAAAAAACAAACAACAACAAATGTTGGCGAGGATGTGGTGAAAAAGGAACTCTCCTACATAGCTGGTGGGAGTGCAAACTGGTCCAGCCACTATGGAAAGCTTTCTGGAGGTTCCTCAGTCTGCTAAAAATGGAGCTACCATATGACCCGACAATTCCACTCTTACGGATCTCCCCAAAGGACACGAAAACTTTGATTCAAAAGAACACCTGTACACCTATGTTTTCTGAAGCACTATTTACAATAGGTAAAACCTGGAAACAACCCAAATGCCCAAAAATAGATGACTGGATAAAGTAGATGTGGTATATATACATAATGGAATATTATTCAGCAAATAAAAAAGATAAACTCATGCCATTCACAGCAAAGTGAATGGAGCTAGAAGGAATTATGCTCAGTGAAATAAGCCAGAAGGAAAAAGAAAAATATCAGATGATTTCACTTATAACAGGAATATAGGGGAGCCAAATAAGACATCAATGAAAAAAAAAATAACAGTACAAAACACAACAAAGCAAAAACAATTACAAATCAGAGACATACTGCAGGGGAAGGGGAGGGAGATGGATCAGAGGGAGGGAGGGAGGGAGGAAAACAGGAGACTGTGGTGATGTGGCATGGGTGCCCTGGGGAAGGAAATTCTATGGAGACTCAACCTGAGGGGCTGGGGAGAAACAAATATTGTTTAAAAAAATTAAAAAAAAAGAAAGAGAATGAAGTAAGGATTGATAGCCAACACTATAATCTTAAGGCAAGCAAACTTCGAATTTAACCATTAAGTTTTGGACTACTTTTTGATTACCAAAATTTAGATCGTAATCCCAAAAATTGGGATTTTTTAAATTAAAATTTATATAGGCACCATTTATAATTAATTAACCCTCCAGAGGCATAAGAAAATGATAGACACAGAGATTTTTTTTTTTTTCATTAGAAACCTGAGGTTTGGAATTTAACTAATGAAAGCTCCAGTTTTACTCTACAGTTTTTAACAGATTAATTAGTTTTAACAATTTTTTACAGACCCAATGAGCAATTTAGAAGTTTGTTTTTCTTTCCAACCATTAAGTATTCTGTATAGTATATTAGCAAGTCCAAAGTAACTTAACAATTTTTACCTTAAACAGTAAGATTATAGGATTAGAAAAACAGGGAAATATATATATATATATATATATATATATATATATATATATATTATACTGATAGAATACACCAGAACAGTAGCACAAGGTGGACAAAAGAAAGGTCCAGTGTTTGGGCCTTCCTGGTGGCATAGTGGGTTGAGCTCAGTGCTGTGAAGCTGTCTGCAGCCTATGTAGCATGGGTTTGATTCCCGGCTGGCTAGGGAGATGCCCACATGGTGCTGCAGACCTCTCCAGTCTCGCCCACTGCTTCCCTCAGCAATGCTTTCAGTCCATCTGTCTATTCTGCTCCCCGCTCTGTCTCTGGTGAATCCTCTCACCCTCCCATGCCTCTGGCCTGTGCCCCAGCTCTTCTATAAATAAATAAAATCTTAAAAAAAAAAACTGTCCAGTGTTTGTAGAGGCCAGAGGCAGCTCACCCACCAGCCACAGCCAGAGCAGTCTATTGGACCTCAAGGCCCACCACTGGAATTAAACAAATACAGAGGGAGGAGATTTTCAGGGACACTGACCATTAACATATCCATAGTACCACTGCTCTACTGGACATCTGGCATAACAATATTGAACTCGATTGGGCCACCAGTTTCTGACATCCCAGAAAGAGCACACCAAAGAGATGCCAGCCAGTACCAGTGACACAGTTTTCCAAAGTATAGGACAAATTAGAAAATAAGCAGCAGGGAGAAGGAAAAGCTACAAGCAACCAAGCAAGTCCCCAGGGAAAAGACACACCAGAAGAAGAAAACCAACTACCCGAAGGCAACAACAGTGACTTAGAAGAACTTCTGGTCTTCCCTATAGAGAATTTAAAATTGTCATGTTTAAAAAAACTGAAAGAAGTTGAAAATGATATGGAAAAATAATTAATGATCAGAAGAATGAAATTGAGTCCCTAAAGTGGAACTGGAAGAAATGCAGGAGATCAAAATATTAAATGGAGAAGCTAAAGAACTCTGGGAAAAGAATGAAAGCAAAATAGAGGAAATGGAAGAATGAATAAGCACTCTCAAAGACACAGAAATAAAAAGAACCAAAACAGAAAAAGAAAAGAGAAGCACAAAGGAAAAAGAATGAAGAAAGACTTTGGGAACTACCCAACTCCATGAGGAATGGAAATATGAGAGTTAAAGGAATCCCAGAAGGAGAGGAGAGAGACAAAAAAACAGAGAAAATATTCAAGGAAATAATTGAAGAGAACTTCCCAAACATGAAGAAGGAGCTGAAAATAGACATACAAGAAGCAAGAAGAACACCAAACTTCCATGATGAAAGGAAAAACACAGCAAGACACATAATAGCAAAGTGCCCAAGAATCCAAGACAAGGAAAAACTAATGAAGCTGACAAAAGGAAAGAAACAGATAACATTCAAAGGAAAACCAATCAGGCTGACATCAGACTTCTCTGAAGAAACACTACACGCAAGGAGAGAGTGGAGGGACATAGTCAACAAACTCCAAGACAACAAATGCCAACCAAGAACACTTTATCCCACAAGAAAACAAATGCCAACCAAGGACACTTTATCCCAGACAAACAGAAACTCTGGAATTTCATAATGACTAAACCACGACTCCAAAAAATACTAAAGGAGTCCTAAAGTTAGAACAAAAAGAGGGATGAGTAAGAATGAAAGAAGACATAAAATAAAACTACAGAAAAGACAAAGAAAATGGCAAACACAAATGCTAACATATCAATAGTAATCCTATATGTAAACAGACTAAACTCTTCAATTAAAAAACAGTGTCACAAGCTGGATTAAGAAATAAAATCTTTCCTTTTGCTGTCTCCAGAAAACTCCTTTAACTACAAAAGATAAAAATAGACTGAAAGTAAAAGGATGGAAAACAATCCTACAAGCAAAAGGACCAAAAAAGAAGGCAGGAACAGCAATACTTATATCAGAAAAAAACAGATTTCAAATTCAGAAAGATAAAAAGGGATCCAGATGGTCACTACATCACGATCAAGGGGACAATACTTCAAGAAGACATAACACTCATTAACATATAAGGAAGGAGCACCAAAATATATCAGGCAACTATTATCATCTCTGAAAACAGATAACAGAGAAATTACATATGTAGTAAAAAACTTCAACACAACACTATCAACAATGGATACATCAATGAAACAAAAAATAAGTAAGGACACTAAAGCTCTAAATAAGGATCCAGAGCTCATGGGCTTAACAGACATCTATAGAACACTAAACCCAAAAAAATCTGAGTACACATTTTTCTCAAGTGCACCCAGATCATTCTCCAGGATTGACCAAATATTGGGACACAAGACAAACATCAAAAGATGTACTAAGATTGGAATCATATCAGACATCTTCTCTGACCATGAAGGCATCAAACTAGAAATAAACCATAAAAAGAAGACAAGGAACCTTCCTACCTCATGGAGATTGAAACCCACACTACTGGAAGGCCACTGGACTAACGAAGAGATGAAAGAAGAAATTAAAAAATAATTTTAGTTGAGCAACAAGGAGGACACCAATTTCCTAAGTGTATTCAATGCAGCCAAAGCAGTATTAAGGAGAAAATATATAGCAATACAGGCTCACATCAAGAAACAACAAAGGACTCAAAGAAACAATCTAATCTCACATATCAAAGAACTAGAAAAAGAACCAAAAAACTCCTAAAACAAGTAGAAGAAATAAAATAATAAAAATCAAAGCAGAAGTAAATGAAATAGAAATTAAAAAAAATCCAAAATATCAATGAAAGCAAAAGCTTGTTCTTTGGAAAAATAAATAAAATAGACAAACCCCTAGCTAGGCTCACAAAGGAAAAACAGGCAAAAGCACAAATAAATAGGATCACAAATGAAAGAGGATAAATCACAACAGACACAGCAGAAATCAAAAGAATAATCAGAAACTACTATGAACAGTTATATGCAAACAACTCAACAATCTAGAAGAGATGGAAAAATTCCTACAACTTTACAATCACCCAAAACTAGATAAATAAGAAATAGAACACCTAAACAGACCAATTACAAGCAGTGAAATTGAAATGATAATCAAAACCCTCCCCAAAAACAAAAGCCCAGGACCAGATGGATTTACAAATGAATTCTACCAAACATTAAGAAATGAATTAGTGCCAATCCTTCACAAACTCTTTCAAAAATTGAGAAGGAAGGGATAATACCAAACATGTTTTATGAAGCCGACTTTACACTAATACAAAAATAGAATGAGGACAACACAGAAAAATAAAACTACAGGTCAATCTCTCTAATGAACACTGATGCAAAAATCCTCAATAAAATCTTAGCTAACAAAATTCAACAATGATCCATAAGATAATCCACCATGACCAAGTAGTATTTATTCCAGGGACTCAAGGATGGTTCAACATCCAAAAATCAATGTAATCCAACACATCAACAAAAAAATATATAAAAACCATATGATAATATCAATAGATGCTGAGAAAGCTTTCAACAAAGCACAACACCCATTTATGATAAAGGCCCTTGAAATTCTTGTGATACAAGGAACATACCTCAACATCATTAAGGCCATATATGAGAAGCCCATAGCCAAAATCATTCTCAATGACGAAAAGCTGAAAGCATTTCCATTAAGATCTGGAACAAGACAAGGATGTCCACTCTCATCACTGCTTTTCAATATAATACTGGAAGTCCTAGCCAGAGCAATAAGACAAGAGAAAGACATACAAGGAATCCAAATAGGGAAGGAAGAAGTCACACTATCACTATTCACAGATGATATGATAATATACATAGAGAACCCCAAAAACTCCACAGAAAAGCTAATTAAACTAATCAATCAGTTTAGTAAATTAGCAGGATACAAAACAAACACACAAAAATCAATAGCCTTCCTATACACGAACAATAAATCTGAAGAAGAAAAAAACCAAGAAAACCATCCCTTTTATGATCAGGAAAAATAATTCAAATACTAGGGAATAAACCTAACAAAAGAGGTGATATATACAAAGAAAATTTAAAACACTGTTAAAAGAAATAGAAGACACAAAGAAATGGAAAGACATCCCCTGTTTATGGATTGGAAGAATTAACATTATCAAAATGGCCATCCTACCAAAGAAATTTACAGATACAATGCTATTCCAATAAAATTTCAATAACATTCTTCAAAGAAATATAACAAATATTGATGAAATTCATATGGAGCCACAAAAAACCCCAAATAGCCAAAGCTCTCCTGCAAAAAAAAAAAAAAAAGGGAATGGAGGCATTACACTCCCAGACTTCAAACTATACTACAAAGCCATAATAATCAAAGCTGCATGGTACTGGAATAAGAACAGACACACTGACCAATGGAACTGAATAGAAAATCCAGAAATAAGCCCACAGATTTATGATCAACTAATCTTTGACAAAGGGGCAAAGAATATGCACTGGAGTAAAGAAAGTTTGTTCAATAAATGGTGCTGGGAAAACTTTGTTGCTTCATGCAAAAGAATGAAGTTTGACTACTACCTCACACCATGCACAAAAACCAACTCAAAATGGATTAAAGAACTAGACATAAGACCAGAGACCATAAAATATATAGAAGGAAATATAGGCAAACACTACATGACATACAACTCAGTAACATCTTTAAAGACTCATCACCCAAAGCAGTGATAGTGAAGGCAAAGATAAACAGACAGGGCTACAACAAATTAAAAGCTTCTGTACAGCAAAAGAGACAGTAACCAAAACAAAGAGACACCCCACTGATTGGGAGAAAAATTTTGCACACAAACTAATTATAAAGGACAGAGCAGAAAAATCTACAAAGAGCTAATGAGACTCAACAAAAACAAATAACCCAGTCAAAAAATGGGCAGAAAATCTAAAAAGAAACTTCTCCAAAGAGGAAATGCAAATGGTCAACAGTCATACGAAAAATTGTTCAGCATCACTTGTAACAGTGAGATACCATCTTACACCAGTGAGAATGGCACCTATTACAAATACTGGCAACAACAAATGTCAGCAAGGATGTGGAGAAAAAGGAACTCTCCTACATGGCTGGTGGGAGTGCAAACTGGTCCAATCACTGTGGAAAGCTGTGTGGAAGTTCCTCAATCTGCTAAAAGTGGAACTTCCATATGATCCAGCAATTCCACTCCTAGGTATTTACCCAAAGGACACAAAAACATTAATTCAAAAGGACACCAGCACCCCTATGTTTATTGCAGCAATATTTACAATAGCTAAGCTATGGAAATAACCCAAATGCCCAAAAATGACTGGATCAAGAAGATATGGTACATATACACAATGGACTATTACACAGCAATCAAAAAGGATAAACTCATGCCATTTGCAGCAACATGGATGGAGCTGGAAGCGATCATGCTCAGTGAAATAAGCCAGAGAGAAAAAGAAAAATACTGATGGCGTCACTCATAGCAGGAACACAGTGAACCTAAATAAGAGATCAGGAAAAAGACTAATTATAATAAAGTAAAAATCATAATCAACAGGCAACTATAAAATAGAGACACACGCAACAGGGTGGAGAATGGAGTAGGATCAAAACAAGGGTGGTGGGAACTTTACGGGGACTATAACCAAGATGAAAATGCATACAATGTACAAAACTGAAAAATGATGTAAAAATAAACAAAATTTAAAAAAATTAAAAACATAAATATTTTGACATATGTAAAATATAAAATGCCTTGGAAAAGCTGAGGGTAGTAAAGAGACAGAATTTTATGGAAGTCAGGGCTTCAGGACATTTTTATCATGTCAAAAGATTCTTGAAATGTCCTTGTAATGCTCACTAACTTTGTGGGCAGAATGTACTGGACTACCAAACTATTTTCATAGAATCAAGGCATCTCAGAGATTGCATTGTTCATGGTCCTTAAGTTTTGGATATATTTGAATAGCTCTGTCGTGGACTAGAATGTCAAGATATCATTGCATAATAAGAGTATTAGGAATCAGAGGGTCCTGGAGGAGCAGAGAACACTAGGCAGGGATAAGAATGTCTACGAAGTCACAATGTTTTGTCAGTTCAGGAGATGTGGGGTATGAGTGTCTTGTACTTAATGATTTTCTTGAGAAACCAGGATATCTTGAGAGATAGAATAATCTTATGGATTTAGGCAGTCCTGTTCAGTCAAAGTCATGAGGGTATTCTGTATTTTGGGGATAGGAGGAGAATGGCAGTGACTACATTGCTTGTTAAGAAGTCCAGGGTTTAGAGTGCACTAGAAGGCTAGTGTCCTGGCATCAGCTGTTCTGACTGGCCAATGAATGTCAGATGGTCTGAGGACCTTGGAGGATCAGAAGATGTCTTTACTCAGTCCAAGTGTCTCATGGTTCAGGCCTGTGTGATCAGAGATCTCCTTGGTTGTGGTTTGAGAGTTCAGTGGTTATTCAGTGTTAGCATGTCCTTTGCAAGATTGGGGGCCAATCTGTGTTCTGAATGGACTGGAAGAGAAGATGCTCTTGAATGTCTGGATCCTTTCAGGTCAGGAAATTCCTTGTAAGTATCAGTTTCCAACTCTCACCTTACCAATGTGGATTTGGGTGTACTAGAGTCATTGTGAGTTCATGCTATCATGCTAACTATAAGGTATTGAAGCCCATCTTTCATGATGGCTCCATGTCCTAGAGAATGAACACATCCTTTGTGTCCCAGGAATTCAGAATCTGACAAGGTCAGAATGACTCTGAGGCTAGAGTCTCCCAGGAATCATGGTAAGAATAATAATGATAAGAAATTAACATTTTTATGTGCTTATTAGGTCAAGGGAAGTCCTAAAGTTTTCACTTTTATTTACTTTCAATCAGTACAAGTTCATCAGGTAGGTACTATCAATTCTCATATTTGTAGATTCCATATTTGTGAATTCACCTACTTACTAAAATTTGAAAACCCCTCCCCAAATCAGTACCATTTGACAATGTTCTTTGACTTTTCTGGGGTTAGTTACAGTCATATGCAAGTACAGAAAAATGAAAAATTTTAGTTACTGTATCCCCAGCTTAGGCCAAACAAGGGAACTGCTATGTCTTCTTGTTTCAGCTCTCATATTGCAAACTGGTGCTTTGTTGTTGTTTTTTTTTATTGTCTATTTAGTGCTACCATTTTCACATTTTTTGCTTTTTGTGGTACTTCCCACTGTTTAAAATGTTCCCAAGCACAGTGCTGAAGTGTCTTCTAGTGTACTTCTGTGCAGGAACACTAAATGTGCTTTACGGATGTAATAAATTTTGTTCAGGCATGGGTTATAGTGCTGTTGGCCATGAGTTCAGTGTTAATGAACTGATACATTTTAAATAAGGTATCTTTAAACAGAAACACACATCCAACAAGATTTTTGATTAACTGACAAAAAAGTGTGGGCAGAGACTCGGGGAAACATAATTTCCCTAGGCATAATGGTTAAGTTTTCACTAATACTGTGTTTGTGGTAACCTTATGAAACATAACTACTTCAAGAGAACCAACTATTATTATCCCCAAATGATAAAATTGAGTCACAGAAATGTTAAATATTAAGCCCAAGATCTTGAACCCATGGAAATCTCTACTTTCCTCACCAAACTTTCCTCCACTTAATGGGTACAAGGATGCTGGATATCAGGTTTCTTTGAAACTCAAAGTTGGGGGTGGGAAGATTAAATGCCTCTACAAGTCCCAGCCTCCTGAGGGATTACATATTCTAGGTTGTCAGGTCAATCTTGTATCAATTTCCTTAGGGAGCAAAGATAGTGGGTCAGAATTTCTTTGTAACTTCTGAGTGTCTTGCAGGCTGTCCTGCCTCATCAGAAATCTCTTGTAGGTTTAGGGTATCTTGAAACAGCAGATATATTAGAATTTGGCATTTACTGGAGGGTCCAAGTTGACTACACAATACTGAGTCCTGGTACATCAGGGCTGTCTGGAGCTCAGTTTAGGAGATCACTGTATATCATGAAGTAGGTGGGGAAAGGTGGTGTCTTGGATCATGCTTCTAGACTTTAATGTAGTTATTGACTGAATGTTTGTGTCTTCCCCCAGTTCATATGTTGAAGCCCTAACCCCAATGTGAGTAGATGGTATTTGGAGTTGGGGCATTTGGGTGATAATTAGGGCTAGGTGAGATCATGGGGGCAGTGTCTTTCTAAGAAAAGGAAGAAACACTTGAGTTAATTCTCTTTCTCCCCAGCAGCAACTGTTTGCAACCTGGGAAGAGTTCAGCAACTGAACCAGCAGACACTTCAAACTTGACTGCTGAGTCTTCAGAAATGTGAGAAATAAATGTCTACTGTTTAAGTCATTCAGTCTATGGTATTTTGCTAATACAGCTTGAGCTGATGAAGACAAAGGTATTTTCAGTTCTTCTGGAGATCTTTTTGTAATGTAGATTTTGATTTGGCAAGACTGAAATGGGATACAAGATTCTGCATTTTTAGTAAACTCTCATGTGCTGCTGATGCTGCTGATCCATGGTCCATGTCATAAGCATCAAGATCCTGAAAGATTGATTTTTCTGTCTTAATTTGTCAGGGTACTTTTAAAGAATGTGTTTGAAAGGTTAGCATGATCTTAGAGATCAGACTGTCCTGTAGATTCCATAGTATGTTCCAAGGAGGTTAGAGTGTTC
Organism: Talpa occidentalis; assembly: GCF_014898055.3. Taxonomy (NCBI): domain Eukaryota; kingdom Metazoa; phylum Chordata; class Mammalia; order Eulipotyphla; family Talpidae; genus Talpa; species Talpa occidentalis. The sequence goes on along the minus strand of NW_023605305.1, from coordinate 70,980,758 downwards.
TCTTTGAGGCAATGTATCCTGAGACCTCAGAATTTCATGGCAGGAGATAAGGGAATCTTCTTATAGTGATGACATGTTATGGAATTCAGTATGTCTGAAAGGATCCTAGAGTTCTGACATGTTCATTGTCTTTAAAGGGTCAGGATATCCTAGGGATGTCAGAATGTACTTCCAGTGTCTCTGTAACCTCAAGGAGCAGAGTACTACGGCACTGGGGTGTTCTGACTGCTCAAAGATTCTGGGTGTGCCAAGATTTTTTTAAAAATCAAAATGTCAGGATATTATGGGAATCTCAGTCTTCCAAGAGCCCTGAGGTTGAGGGGGATCAGGATGTCCCTGGAATTCAGATGCTCTTGTGCATCAGTGTCCTCTGAATGGTGGGCATCTTTGGAAGGCCATGGAATTCCGGGGATCCTGGATGAATGAGGAGGGGACCTTTGGGGAGGGAAAGCAAAGTACTTGAGAACTACAGTGTCCTGGAAGACTCAGTCTATGGATTGGGTTCAGGTTTGTGCTGCAGAGGTGTTTTAGTGTATTCTAAGAAGCAAGGTATCTAGGAAGGACCAAAATGCACTAGAATCTTGCAGTTATCTGGAAACAGGTCCTTGGATGTCACCCACATGCTGAGATGCCAGGCAAGCCCTGCTCCTGGCCCCCATTTGTACTCCCTCTCCACCCCCATCCGGGCCCCACAGTGGGGTTCCAAGGAGGTATCTAAGGAGGAATGCATTTTCTCTTCTTTCCTGTGCCTGCTCCCAGAAGGGGATTAACCTGACAAAAGAATTTGGTCCTCTGGGAATATGAGCTCTTGGCCCCAGTCCCTGGACCCTCCAACAGAGTACCTTCCCTCCTCTGGCTTGTGATTAACCCCCATCACCCCCACTCCCACCCCCAGTGAAGAGGGCTCTGGTGACCAGGCAATGATTGGATGGGCCCACAGGGACAAGCAGGAGGTCCCTCCCCCAAGGCGCAGAGAGAAAGGGGTGGTGTGGGATTGCACACTGGGAAAGTAGACAGCTGAGAGAGAAGGAAGAGAAGAACATCTCAGAGATAAGGGACAGGGAGAGAAAAGTAGGGACAGAAATAGAGAAATGAGATTGAGGGCAAGATAGAGAGAATGAGATGATACATGAACTAAGGATGGAGAATTAGGAAAAAGTGGAAGAAAGGAGATCGTGAAAAAGACAATGATATCTATCAAAAGCTACATTGACATAGAGAAAAAGAATCAGAGAGAAAAATAAATAAAGGGAGAAGGAGCAAGATAGCAGGCACAGAAGGGAACAACAGAAGGAGAGAAAGACTGACCTCAGGGGACACAGAGACTGGTTGTCTTGGGTATTGTTTGTTAGCCATGGAAGCAGATGGAAGGAGCAAACAGGACAAGCAAAAGAAGGGGCGAGTTTGCAGCAGCCTTTGGCCGGAGAGCTACTCAGCCACTGGGACTCTGACCTCCATGGAGGGTGAGTGAACCTCTGGGCTTGTCCTGAGGAGGCAGTAGGTTAGGGCGCTTCCTATCTAGACTACGAGCCATGGTTTGTCAGGTGGAATGTGATGAGGAAAAATAAAAAACAGAATCCTGTAATGTTAAAATTGTGGGAAGCTTAGAAGGCACAGGGCAGTCCAATTCCTTTGCTTCAGACTCAGGACAGAGGCCCTGGCATTGGAGGGCTGTTGGACAACACACACCATGGTGGGTGTTGCTGAAACTGTCCCCTCATGCCTGACCTCAGTACCCACCCCAGTGCTTTATCTGGGGGAAGGAGTTAGAAGGCCAGGACTTTATCTGAGGAAAGCAGGGACCAGTGGCTCCATACCTGAGTGTCCCCAAGGTGGACAAGGAGTGCTGGGTGGGGGACCCACCCCTAAATCCCCATGGGGATGGGCATCTCAGCAACAGACATCTCTATTTTCAGAGTGTAGCTTCCAGGTGTTTCCTTTTGCTCCCTGTCTTCCCCTCCCCAGCTTTCAGACTAATTAATGTGGGGGCTTAGTGAGCTTGTGGGGAGAGGCAAGACTTTCCCACGAGCTCAGGTTCCTGCAATGTGGTGGCAGAGTCAGGGCCTGGATAAAGAAGATGAAATATGTGTGAGGGGGTGGTATGTCAATGGAAGAGGGGGAATTCTTCATCTTTCTATATGAGGGATGGGGAGGATGGGAGCAGAATAAAGAAAGTTAAAGTTGAATATGAATCCTAACAACAGGGACTAAGTGACAGGATCTTAGAGACCCAGAGAGCTTGTTAGGGTGTCTGAGCTAATAAGAATGAGGTGAGTACAATGTGTGCACAGAGAGGCCTGAGACACATGCAGTGGCACACACCACATGGGAATGCATCTGAGTGTAAAGGAGCAGGCAGTCAGTGAAGAGTGAGGCAGACAGCAGGATCACCCAGAAGAGAAACAAGTCTGAGGGGTGTACTCCTGTGGAGAGCAAAGCCTGTGTTAGGGGACCCAGAGGGGAAGCAGGGACTTATTGTGAGCTGGGCCCAGGAACTGGGTTCAGCTGGTTATAAAACTAAAGAATTTCTGTTTGGGACAGAGTGTATGTGCAACATTGGGGTGCAGCTTATGTGGTGGGTACATTCAGCAGCAACCTCTCCCTTCCCCTCCTTCCTCAGACATGAGCACTTGGTCCCACCGAAGCCTCTCTGGTGTAGGAGTGGGGAGACCAAGACTTTCCCCACAAGGAGGTCACCCACACTCCCGGCGCCGCCATCGCACCACCTTCAGTCCAGGACAGTTGGAACAGCTGGAGTCAACCTTTGAGAGGAACCAGTACCCTGACATTTGGGCCCGAGAGGCCCTTGCTCGGGACACAGGCCTCAGTGAGGCCAGAATCCAGGTGACACCCCAGGATTCCTCCTTCTCCCAGAAGAAATGGTTCAGTTCTTAGGGACTATGGCGAAGCAAATTTCCATGGGCATTATAACCTTAATCTAAATCTCACCAGAACTAGCCTCATGCAACAAATGATGTAACTCAAGAGTTTCCCTTGAGCTTAATCCTAACTCAAACCTAATCTACTTGAATTTCAACACCAACCCCTAACTTTAAGAGCAGTGTGAATTCCAACAGAAATTCAATCCTAACTGTTCATATACCTATGTAATCTTGTCCATAACCATGACCTTGAAACTCAACCAGCCTCATGTTCCCTCAATCTTAACCAGGGACTTAATTAATCTTAAGTATAAACCCCACCCTAGGTCCAGCCTTGTCTTAAACTCGTTCATAGTCTTAATCTTGCATAACACTAGGAGAAATTTCCCATTCTCTGAGGAAGGACTAAGTCATCCTGTCATAACGTATCTCTTGTTGAACATTGACAATTCTTGCTCACAAAAAGTCACAGTCTGGCACATTTAGATGCAGGTTGGGAGTAATGGTGTGGTCTTGCTTTGACAGTAGGCCTGGCCCAACCATGCCTTCTGGAAGAGCTTCACTCCCTCTGTGAGGGAGGTCTACACCTTATGCCTGTACTTTCTGTCATTAGGGGTAAGGGGTTCCTGTGACACTGCCACTGGTCTGAGAGGCTCTGATGTGGCTCTTCTTCCTCCTCCTCAGGTCTGGTTCCAGAACCGAAGAGCTAAGCAGAGGAAGCAAGAGAGGTCACTGCTTCAGCCACTGGCCCATCTGTCTTCTGTCACCTACTCTGGCTTCTTGCCTGAGACTGCTGCTTGCCCCTATTCCTACCCATCACCACCCCCACCCATGACCTGCTTTCCTCAACATTACAACCATGTTCTACCCTCTCAACCCTCCACAGCTAGTTCTTTTGTTCAACCTCACCAGTCTGAAGATTGGTACTCCACCTTGCACCCAACCTCTGCTGGTCATCTGCCTTGCCCCCCACCTCCACCCCTACTTCCCCTCACCCTTGAGCCACCAAAGTCCTGGAACTAAGGTCTAACAAGTACTAATAAGGTAATTCCCCAAACTGTGGTGCTCTTGAAACAGAGAAACCTAGGTGGCTTCCTTTACTTCCAAGAGTAAAGTAGAAATATGGTGAGGGACAGCTTAGATATTGGGATTTTGGAAATGGGAGATCATGATGGAGGCTCACTGCAGTGATTCATTGAGAGAATTTGGCAAGGTGAAATACTGGAATACTAGATAAAAATCATCAAAATAGATGATCTGTGAAAGAGTAATGGAAGTGATTGTTGCTTCTGATCAATGGAAATGATTGAAGGAGCTAGACCTTTTGGGGGCTTCATTCATTGAGATTATGATGAAAGAACTTCACCCCAGATTTTTCTAGCTGATTTCAATAAGAAGACTTTTGATTTAAAGTATACCAATTACCCATCCTCATCACCCAAATCAGTCATTAAGTTTTGTTCATTATGTTGAAAAAATAATCTCTTGAAGCTGAACTATCTCTTGAATGTATTCCTCTCCCATTCCAGCAGACACTTTGCTTTTTCTGGTTCCAAATCTCCTAACTAATCCTCACTTGTTCCCTTGGCCCCAGACTTACCCACTTCCAACAGACCTTGCAAATCTGATCATTGAATTTCTTAAAATAAATAAATAAATAAATGAAATCTGATTAGGTTGGCTTGTGAGAGTCCTCAACACTATCTTCAACCTGGCTTTAAAGTCAACTATGTGTTTTAATATGTGTGTTTTTTGATAGGGAAGAAGTAATTTGATTTAAGCAAACTTTTTCAAGAGCAAACTATGAGTTGTGTCTCATAAGAGCTCATATCCAGGAAAGAACCCGCTGCGAAGCACTGTCCCAGCTGGAACAAGATGTGGCCAAATTTGTAGTACCATTTCCATGCCACAATGCTTATAATATACTTATTTTACTCAATAAAAATATTTATGTATTGGTCTGCCTTAATTATTGGCAGATCAAAAGAAGAATTCTGAGTAAAAAAAAGGTTTTGGTGATCAAAACTTATGTTGTTTTCAGTTTTAAAAAATGTATAATATAAAGAGTCTACCCAATTGAAACCTCTGCATTACACATTTGCATTCCAGACTGCTTTCCAGACAGATTATACCAGTTCTATGCCTCCAAAAATACCTGAGTGAGGTATCATCACATCCTTGTTGACCTCTACCACTTTTTAACAGTTTGTTAACTAAAAGTGATGGTGCCTTGTTGATTATCTTCAAGTTTTCATTTGATCAAGTACTAGTGAGAGTTAAAATAATTTCATGTTTATTGATGATTTACATTTTTAATTTCTGCATTGCCTGTGAGCTATTTGTGTATTGATCTAGTCATTTTTCATTAGTGCTTGAAAACTCTTTGTGTATTAGGGAAAGGGGTACCTATTCATATATGGTGCAACTATTTTTCACCATTTGTTATTTAGCTTTTAGTCTTTCTCAACAAGGGTTTCCTGGGATAATGTTGTAGGCATCTATTGTCTGTAATGAGTTAGCTTCTGTTTTAAGTATCTAGTATTTCATCGTCCTGCGGAAGAACTGGTAAAATTGAGAAAGGAGTCACTCTATTTTGTGTTTCAAGGTTTGGATGAAGAACTCCAGGTGAGAAATCTCCCTTTGTTTTTATTGAATTCACCAGTAAAATGTTTTCTTCATTATTTGGATCAAATGTTATGCAAAATGTTATTTGAATCAAATGCTACTCAATTTCACATATCATATGAAGTTTATTGTATTGTGTATAGGAAAATAGTCACATAATTTCCTCTTAATCAGCTAGTTTCCCCAATATAATATACTCAATAATCTAACTTGGCCCCATTGATTTATAAAATCATATTTTTTTTCATATACTGTTATAATACAAATACAGAACAATTGTACACTCTTAATTCTGTTCTATGAATTTATTTCTTATTCTGGCACTAATATTGCATTTTTTAATTACAAAAATTTTGAGACATTGATATCTTTAAAATGTTAAATTTCTATATGGGTTTGTGCTATCATTTTTCATACTTTTCACATCTCTCAGGAGAGTTATATTTATAATAAAACTTAATATATGTAGCCTATGTAACAAGTTAACTCAGAAAATATTTTATATGTATATTAAATTACATATGTAAGTATATATTACATGTACATATATACATACCTGTATATTAACCTGGATTAATCATCAAAGTCTCATGTTGAGATAAAATGAAATCAGAAAAATATCTTCAATACTTGATACCATTGGCAAAAAGGTTGCACATTATAACATGCCAGATAATTTAAAAATGGTAAAAATTTAAATTTGTATATTATACGTGAGAATGCATCTTTATGAAGTAAAATTGCACAGGGATGATAAGCAGCAATTTCAGGAGGGAAAAAAAACAATATAATTCAAGACATGTACACAGAAATATTCAATTCTCTTGGGACACATTTGTGTTTGTTGTATTAGTTAATCCTATTGGTTAGTTCTAAGGTTTTGTTGAATGTCTGAATTATTTCACAATGATTTTGCCTATCAATCCCTGTCCATCATGAGATGAACAACATTTCAATATTATCTGTCCACAACTTATTTATGTTTAAGGAAAAATTATAAACCTACACATATAAATGCTTTTCTCCATTTTAAAAGTGAAAGTAGAATCTTAGATATTACTATATGCACATATATTATATATTCCTTATAATATATATTCCACATAATATATAATATATATTCTACATAATATATATTCCTTAATGTCTTTTTAGAATTAATAATCAACATCATCTTATTAGAATTAATAACCTATAAGACACTTTCAAATGTATCAAATTGATCAATGGATTTCATTGTTTCACTGCCATTGAGGCAGTTCCATGTGCCACTTAATCATCCTCTTATCATTGAAGAAGCAGAGTTGGTTTGGTATTTTGTTTTGTTTTACCATCATAAATGCCATTGCTGTTTCATTAAAGGATAATTCTCCAAGAAAGGTAAAATCATGACTCTATCATAGCAATATAAAATAAACATGTACTGATTGTTTTGTTTAACTAGTTATTATTAAGAGAATGATAAAGATCAGTTTAAAAGACAATCCAAACAATTGATATGTTTATAGATAAGGAATAGTGAAATGCAAGTGTAAATAAAGGCAAAAATTGGCTTCTTTCACATTTGGGAAAGTCAGTTGAACCTCCAAGGGTGGGATTTATTTTCATGTATATAGACAAGATTTATGTTACATTACTATCAGTTATCTCTATACAATACACACTTGTAAAACATCTCAAGTACAAAGAAAGCCTCAGAACTCCCATAGACTCAAAATCAAGTTATTTGAAAAGATGGGTCTAAACAATGCATAATTTTCTATTGAATCATATTTTTTCCCTATACTTTTCTCAAGTACAGGTGCTTTCACTTCTGTAGGACAGATAGCTCAAGGTAAGATTTTTGGGCTAGGGTTATATGCATTTAAAATTAAAATTAAAAATTCCTGAATAGTTTACCAAAAAGTGTTAGTTTGGGATGGGAGCCAATTAAATATATATATATATATATATATTAAAAACCTAAAACTATTTTCCCTTAAAATTTATTTTTTTAAATGATTTATTATATTTATTTATGCATACAAGAGCTGGGGTGCAGTCCAGAGGTGGGGGTGTGGTGAGAGGATTCACCAGAGACAGCGGGAAGCAGAACAGGCAGACTGACTGAAATACACTGCTGAGGGGAGCAGCGGGCAAGATAGGAGAGGTCTGCTGCACCCTGTGGGTCAGCTCCCTGGCAGGGATCTAACTTGCTCTGCAGTGGCTGTGGATAGCTTCATAGTGCTGAGACTCAACCCCTTGAGTTACCAGGGAGGCCCTCCCCTAATATTTCTTTAATGGTTTAATTTTTTAAAAATCCTATAAGTCAGGAACTTAATTTTGCATATACTTGTAAGAATCAGGGAACTGAGTTTCTTCTAGAAGGATAGTCAAATATACCAGCACTATTAAATGATCTACCTTTCTCACCTTGAATCAAATTTCACATTGAATCAATCACATTGCTACCTTTATCATATCATAAATTATTAATAACTTCTGAAAGGATAGGTGCAGTAAAGAGGAGAGCCAGGCCAAGTTTCTCACAGGCAGGAAACTTTATTGCGCCCCCAGGCAAGGTTCATCGACCCCCCACACACACACACCCCTAGGGGTTGGAGAAGTCTTGTCTGTTGTGGGGGGAGAGATGTCTTTTTATAGGGTGAGGAGAGGTCAGGCGGGAAACTGGGTTTGCAGGGCGGGGAAAAGTTTTGCAGGGCGGGAAAAGGTTTACAGGGTGAGAAAGGTTTATTGTCTGATTTTTTTCTATATGGGCTTCCTGCCCCTGGTGGGCTTACGCATTCCTGCTCCCTGCATGGACCTTTCAGCTTCCCATGGGCGTTAACATCTGTTCCTGGTTCCATCTTTTTAGGCTCTGGCAAGCAGTTTCACACACTCAGTGCTCCCATGTGGCTCCTCACACTGCTTCCTAGTTGGGATGGGAAGGGCCAAAGAGGGTCCATGAAGTTTTCTGTGCCCTTGGATTCGCTTTCTCCAGCCCCAGTCAGCATCTCTCCCCCAACCTCTTCCCTTTGACCCACTTGGGGAGAAAAGGGGAAGGAGAGAAGGAAAGGAGATCCTCCACAGCACCTAGATTTAGCATATAACCTAAATTCGATGCTCTGTCCCTGGAATGTGGGGTGGGAGGGGAGGCAGGCAGATGGAGGGGAAGAAATGTGAGGGCCCTGATAGTCCCTGCCCAAGACTGATCTCTGCATAAACCTTTGGCCAAAGCCCTGGGAACCCAGGAGCTCTGAACACAGAACCTCTGGGTATACACCAGCCACCTGGCAGGGGGATTTCATTAGGATGCAGAGTGCCTGCAGTGGAGGCATCTGGGTTGATCCAAATAACCCCCTCGGGGCTTCCCAAGGCAACTTTCCTTTCAAATTATCCCTGCCCCAACCCCCCAGCAGGGCATCTCTGTGCTGCTGAATGGGGTTCTAGGGGTTCACAGCTGTGTTGTGTGGAGCCTTATACATGAGACTAGCAGACTAGCAGTTAAGCTGCAGTCAAGACACAGCATGTGGGGGTGACTCAACCTCTGCCCAATGAGTAAAGGAGAAAGGAACTTAGGTGAGTTAGATCATAGTCATCAAACACCCTTTACTCATTAACCAAGCAAAGCAAACAACAACAAAACCAGAAAGCTACTTCAGCAGCTCCCCTCCCCTCAGGAATTCAGTGTTCCCAATACAAATTTCCCCAGGTCCACAGACTGTAAGCTGGAAAGAACGCTTTCCAAACCACCTCTCCTCTCAGAGCAACAGGTGCCTAGGCATCCTCCCTCAGGGCCAAAGGCCAACCCACAGGAGTGATTTTTCCATTCTGCTGGAATCAGATTTAAAAACAGACTTAGGTGATGGGAAAGTTTATGATCCCGTTAGGATTACCAGAGATCAACCACCCCCTCACCTGCTCCACTGGCCTGGAAGGTTTAAATCTTTGCTTCCTTTCCCTACCTGGTGGTCAGGCCTTATCTCTGTGGATTCTTGCTACTGATACCCTTTTGACCTGGGGCTGGGGCGACTGCACTTGTCCTGAAAGTGGAGTGAGGTGGGGTCCATTGTCCATACCTGCTCAAGACACCTTCTGCCCCTCATTCCCACCCTGCTGCTGGAAGTTGCTAGATGCAGCAGGTCCTAAGAGTTTATACAGTGTGGTGCTCCTGGAGCTCTGCCCCTCCTGGGTGAAGATATTAGAGCCCCAACAGGTGCCAAAGCAACCCTCTTTGCTGGGTTGTTTCCATGGCAAGTCTTTTTTTTTTTTTTTAACCTAAACGGATAATTAAGAGGTGACTATTGCTTTTCGAAGTTGGCAGAGTATCTATTTAAAGTGAGCATTAATAATGACTGTAGTGGCCTAACTGCTCCTTTTTTGACCTGCAGAAGATCGGTGGCCTTCACCCAGGCAGAGAGCATGGCCCAGTGCCATGGTGGTGGTTTTCGGGGAGGGAGGGGTTGTTGGGCAGGAATCTGGGATCTGTGGGAAAGTAGCCAGAACCAAGACCTTGACACTGACCCTTTGGTGTGGGCTGCAGTTGGTTTCAGGAACCACAGAGGGTTCATGGGGAAAAGGGTGTGAGAAAAGGGGGCTGACTGAAGGCTCAGTCTTCCCTACTCATGTACCCAGAACTGTTATGACCTGAGGATTACAGATGGTAGGAATTATTTTTACTCTCCTTAAACTTGAGCCATTCAACCCATTTGAGGATAATGAATGAAAATTGGTGCTTGGGCTTCAGATTGATAGGACAGGATCTGAGAAGGCTTACTGGAACCCAAATTTGGATTTGTAAACTGAGTTTATCATAGGTCAGGAGATGGATGTGTTTTAACTTTAACTTTCTTTTTTTTTTTAAATTTAAAAAGGGGTTATAGATACATGGAAGGCCTGATATTTACTCTGGAAAGCTATTCAGGCAATTATGCCCAGATATGAGCCACTGTCTCCAAGCCAGAATTTGGGAAGAAAGAAGTCGGTCAAGACTGGGAGTTAGGGCTTTTAGTCTCTTATTTTTTGAACAAATATGTGAAGGATAAACTTTAAGACTAAGATTAAATCCAGTATTCTCCTTGCTGGTTTCTGTTTATATGATTGATTTTTAAAAATCATCTCTTCAATCCTTCTTTCTCTGGAGTTTGTCCAGTCTACTCTGGGGTACAAAGTCCTAGGCACAGCCTCTTATAGAGCTTTCCAGAACCTAGAACCCACCTCTATCCCTGCATTGATCTGACTCTGCAATCCTATTCCATGAAACCTGAACTCTTGCCTGTCCATAGAGCAGAGCTGTAGTTAGAGGACTTTCAAAAAGTCTAGTCTGGAATGTCTTGGGAAGACAGAGACCATGAAACAAAATAAGTCTCTTGGGAGAGATTGGGCATGGTTCTCTGGTCCAGCAGAGGGAGGCCAGTGTCCTTACCCCCTGTGTAGGGGCAGGAAGGGACAGAGCAGGATATCTATGAGTCCTAGGAGACTTCAGTGGCTTTCTCAGGCTTTTGTTGAGCTTTTACATGTAGTGCAGCAACCAGGTATACACCAGGCAGGGGTGCCAGAGGGCTGGGAGGCCAGTAGGCCTCTCAGCCCCCTGCAGACCTTCACTCTTCATTGGGCTCTCTTTGGTGTTCTCTCCCCTTCTCTCTCCCTTTGCCTCTGTTTCTCTTGGTAAATAATACTGCAACCATGGCCCACAGAAGTAAACAATACAAATAAATATAACAATGTAACAAAATGCAGGTGCTCCCATCAGGCAGGGAAATCCTAATGGCTGGAGGGCAGAAAAGCCTGAAAATCATTTACCCTACAGCATGGAAAGGGGTACTTGACTCCAACCTATTTTTGGAGTACGCTGCCTTTGGGCAGCCTGTGTCAGATCTCAGAAACTTTTCTGGGGAGGTTCAGTGGGGGCCATCTGAGTTATGTCTACTATGTAAGTTCTCTGGGAGGAATGGGTCACATGAATGGGATCCAGGGGCTGTCTCATCTGTGATCATCTCTCTTCCTCACTCCCAACTGCACCTCCTTCTTGAAGGATATGAGGGTTTATCACCACCTGACATTCATTGTTCATCACCACGCTTGGCCAGCTTTCCTAGGGGGAAGCACTGGCCACTCCGTGGTTGTTCCTTGCTTCCTATTCCTATTCTCAGTCCACAGGGTATAGTCTGGCCTCACCATTCTCCCCAGAACTGTATGGGTCTTGCTTCCTGGGCCTTGAGAGAGTGTGGGGAAGATCCTAAGAGTCAGGGAGAAGCTAGTTGCCAGGATTTCCAGCAGCTACCATGTCCTGGTGCAGTCTTGGGGCACACAACCCCCGCTCTCATTCTTAAATGTGTTTGAGATAGTCCATTCTGAGGTAGATGCTTGGGGTTGTAAGGACAGGACACACTTTTCTAGTCTCCCACCCCAGATAGAATAGCTCTAGGGTATTAGTGACTTCAGTCCCCAAGTGCTGAGGCGGAGGCATGCTTCAAGGCTCATCCTGCTTCAAGGGTAGGCCCAGTGAGAGGCTTGGGGCTCCAGACTATACCTCTTCTTTGGCTGTTGCAGGGCCCAGTAGGGCTAAATCCCCTTTGTGGAAGATAGAGCTACTGTGGAGCCTAGAGAGATGGTGGGTGGGGGTAATAGGGATCACAACCATCTGCTTGAAGAAGAAACTCTTCAAATTTTCTGGATATTGGCAACCTGATTGACCCCATTCTTGTTACAGGGCAGGGAGAGGGGCAGCCCAAACCCCGTGAACCTGCCTATTCTAAATGGGTTCTGCCATCTGCCGCATCAACACAAAACATATGAGACTTTAAGGGGAAGGAACTTTAATACAATTAGGAAACAATACAGGAAAGGCAAAGAATATAGTTTCTAAATCAAGCACCCAATGTTACCCGTCCCCTAGTGGGTAAAAGTCCACCCAGGCAGGATTGGCCCAGAGCAAGGCCCCAAAGCCTGCCACAAGTCCAAAGCATCTTCCAGTGGGGACCCACAGAAAAGGGTCAGAAACAACCAGACAAGCCCGGAAGGAAAAGAGCAAAATCAAAACCAAGATAAAAGCTGCCATTGTCACCTTCCCACGGGTCTCTCACCCACATCTGTGTCACCCAGTCCATGACCAAAAGGCAAGCGCAGTTTCTTCACATGTCTCTTGGCCCCATGTGCCTCCTCCAGGTCTCCTCCTGGATCTCCATCCTGCTTTTCTTCTTTTCTTAGTCTCCCCTGCAGCTTTTCTCCCTGCTCAGCTCCACCCTCCATTTGGGTGGGGCAGGGAACCTGGAACCTCTCCCTTTCCTGAGGACCACCCTGTTACAGTCTGTAAGGGCCGGACTGGCCACAGTGCAGGTTTTCTGATCCCATGCAGACCGGGTAAAGGAGGAGCCAGAGTCCTCAGTAGTTTTGCAGGTTTTTATTGGGGTTCACCAGGCATATGGCAGGCAGGGGTGCTGGCTGGGTGCTGGCCTGCCAGCCTCCCAGCCCCCAGCAAGTCTTCACTCTATCTGGGCTCTCTAGCGTTCGTTCTGCTGTTTCTCGGCTTCTCTTTCGGCTTCTGCTTCGGCTTCTACTGCTGCTGCTGCTGCTGTCCCTGTGACGCCGCCCTTAAAAGCACAGTCTTAACTCAGCTGAATCCCATCTACCTATGCCCACACCCTATTCCAGGTGGCCGCCATCAGGCATGCATTCAGGACAAGGATCCATCATCTATCCTGATGGTGGAAGGGCAGAAAAGCCTGATATTTTCTTTACCCTACACAGTCTGACAGTAAATATTCACTTGAATATAGAGGTAATGTTACGGAGCAGCCCCGATATAAAACGGGTTGCCTGGCTGTGGGTCCTAACCCACCCGCTTAAAAGGGACTTATTAATACTCCACTACAGGCACACACAGAAGGTTAATAAAAGGTTTATTTGCAAGGGAAGGGGAAATGAGGAAATGTACAACTCAGGAAGAAAATAGGGAAATAAAGTCTTTAATGTGTCCTACCCGATCCACCGACCTGGAAACCCAAAGGCTCTCTGAGAGCTGGCCGAACGCTTCAAGCTGGCGGAGAGCCAAAAAGGGAATCCCCCCAAAGCCCACGTGTCTGGTTTTATGCCAAACCTGGCTGCTTAACCACACCCTCAGGTTCCAGCAACCTTCCCTTTGGTGGTAATGGGACTTGGAGTTCCCAGTGTCTTTTGGCTTTGGTCTGGAGTTGGGGGTGGAGTCCACAAAGCCTGTATGGAATTAGCTTTAGGACATCCTTTTCCCCCTAATGGTAAGAATTGTAGATATTTAAACCTCACATTGCCAAATCCTGCTTTTTATTGTCGTTACTTTTTTCTTCTCACACATTTTTGTTTACTTCATGATTCTCTTTTTGTTGTTGTTTGGTATCACATATATGGTCATTAACAAGCTGTAAGGGCAGGACTGGACCACAGCGCAGGTTTTCTGATCCCATGCAGACCAGGTAAAGGAGGAGTCAGAGTCCTCAGTGGTTTTGCAGGTTTTTATTGGGGTTCAGCAGGTATGTGGCAGGCAGGGGTGCTGGGGGGCTAGGAGGCTGGCAGTCCTCCCAGCCCCCAGCAAATCTTCACTGTATCTGGGCTGTCTGGCGTTCTCTGCTTCTGCTTCGGCTTCTCCTTCAGCTTCTGCTGCTGGCGTCCCCGTGACGCCGCCCTTAAAAGCACAGTCTTAGCTCAGCTGAATCCCATCTACCTATGCCCACACCCTATTCCAGGTGCCCGCCATCAGGCATGCATTCAGGACAAGGATCCATCATCTATCCTGATGGCGGAAGGGCAGAAAAGCCTGATATTTTCTTTACCCTACACAAGCTTTTCATGTTTTATTTTTATTTATTTGTGTGTGTGTGCGTGTCTCTGTGTGTGTGTGTGTGATGTGTTGACCTCAACCTATTGATAATAATGTTATTGAATAGAAATGACTAGGGGCATTTCAGTGGGCCCTGGTGAGTTTCCCATAGACATTTCCCCTTTTAAGCCAATAGATCATGCAATCAGCCATTGGGATTCTTATGATTTCAAGATGCTCTTCAGAAAACTTTGAAAAAATAGAGGTTTATTACTTCGGAGATATGGAAATTACACAGAACACCTGGACCATACTAAGGTTTCCTGTCGGGGCCCAGACCTGGGGCCCAGACCTGAACATCTGGGTTCTTGCCAGAAGCAGGTACTGAATGTTAGCTCCAGTGAAGGTTTCAAGTTTCCTATTGTGACGACTGAACCCTTCCCCCTGCTTGCTCCTTGTGGCTTGTTTGCATTGGTGGTCTCTCCTTGTTCGAGATAACGAGAGACCTCCCCCTCTGAACCCTATATAACCTTGTACACATTCCTGAATAAATGAGACTGGCGATGATCCTGGCTTTGTCTCCACTCCTCGCGTACCCCTGTCCCATACCAAGCCCCTGCTTCCTCCCCCAGGTACCACGTTGATCTGCCCAGCTGGCCCGGACATTTGGCGCCCAGCGTGGGGCCTGGGTACGAGGAAGAACTACAGAGGGAGAAGACGCCCGAAAAGGAAGCTAGCTAGCTCAGGAGGAAGCCTTACCAACGTGGGACCCTGCTACGTCGTGGATAAGGTAAGCTCAGGTACAGCATCTGAATCATGGGACAGGCAATAAGCCAGCATGAGATATATGTGAAGCAATTAAAAGAGGCACTCAGGACGCGAGGAGTCAGGGTCAAAAAAAAGGATCTACTCCACTTTTTTGATTTTGTTCAAGACCTGTGTCCTTGGTTCTTTCAAGAGGGCACAATAGATCAAA
Source organism: Talpa occidentalis (assembly GCF_014898055.3). Lineage (NCBI taxonomy): Eukaryota > Metazoa > Chordata > Mammalia > Eulipotyphla > Talpidae > Talpa > Talpa occidentalis. Next base: position 70,965,502 of record NW_023605305.1, on the reverse strand, counting down.
AAATGTGGAAACGGGTAGGAGATGCTTTAAATGACTTCTATGAAGCCTTTGGCCCCCCAAAAATTCCAGTGACGACATTCTCATACTGGAATCTAATTAATGATTTAATTTCAAAAAAGGAAGCCTACCCTGATATTAAAGATACCATTTGCCAAACAGAACAACTGCTTAGAAGTGCTTCCCCCAGCACTGCCGGGGCCCCATCCCCCAACGATCACTGTGAGGACTTTAATTCCATTTCACAGTGATGTGGAGGACAATCCATCCAAAGAAGAACAAAAAGAACCCTTAGGAAAAAATGAAAGGGCCTCTCCCGACCGGCCCAAAATAGAAAAGAAAAACAGAATTTATCCCTCTTTGAGCAAGTTTACTTCTGTAGCTACAAACCCTCCTTGCTCATCTGAGGAAGAGGGCGGAGTTTTTCCACTGCTTAACTCCAAAAGCGAAATCAAAGTTGCTTCGCAACCTCCCCCCACCCTCGCAAAAGGGGAGGATCCTGAGGCAGGGGAAGTAGATTGGAGCAACCTGGAGGAGGAGGCTGCACGTTACGATCCCCACTCTCCTCCTTATTACACGGCCGCTGTTGCCTCTGCGCCCTCACAACTCGCTGACCCTAATCTCGACCTTAAAACCAAAATCGCCCACCTTGAGGAGCGCATGCGCCTACAGGCTCGTTATCATAAACTTTCCCTTCAACCGATCCAATTAACTTCTTCATCCAACTCAGATCCCGCTCCGCCATTATGGGGGAGGGGTGACGCCGAGGCCACTTCAAAGCCGCCGTTAAGGAGCGGGCTTGAAGCCGATGTCACCTTAAAGCCGCCATTATGGGGTGGAGTTAGCGCCTACGCCATTTTATCTCCTCCCCCCAAGGCTCCCGCTGCTTTGTCTGCTTTCCCGCCTCCCAAAAAACTCTTATCCGTGGCTTCTGTCTTTCCTGTTATCGAAGCTCCAGATGCTCAAGGCCACCTCCGCCGCTATCACCAGCCACATAATTTACAACATTTAAAGGAATTAAAAACTGCTGTTACCCAATATGGTGCTAGTGCCCCTTTCACTCTCACAATTCTTGATTCTATCGCAGAAGGGTGGCTCACTCCCCTAGATTGGCAAACTTTAGTAAAGGCTGCCCTTGACGGCGGAGATCATTTACTTTGGAGAACTGAATTTCAGGATCTCTGTAGGGACCTGGCCCAAGAAAATAAACGGGCTGGAAACCCATGGACTTTTGAAATGTTCACAGGCTCTGGGGATTTTGCTACGTCGGAAGCTCAACTTGTGGCTGATCCCGGGCTTTTTGCTCAAATCTCTTCTGCAGCCACCAGAGCATGGTGCAAACTTCCTGCGAAAAACAATACTGGAATCCCACTGATTAAAATAAGACAGGGTACTGGGGAGTCCCTCTCTGATTTTGTTGACCGTCTACAGATTGCAGCAGAGCGCTCCCTATGCTCCACTGCTGCCACTGCTGAACTGGTGAAGCAGTTGGCCTTTGAAAATGCCACTCCGGCTTGCCAAGCGGCTATCAGGCCCATTAAAAGACAGACCTCGGATGTTTCTGATTACATCTGCATTTGTGCAGACATTGACCCTTCATATCAACAGGGTTTGGCCATGGCGGCAGCATTTAGTGGTCAGACTGTGGCTAATTATATTAAATCAAAAGCAGAACCCTCGCGGGGCTGTTATAAGTGTGGCAAACCTGGCCATTTTTCAAAGGCTTGTCCTTTGAACCCCGCACAAGCCCAGCAAAAGGTCCCTGGGCTGTGCCCCCGCTGTAAGCACGGCAAACACTGGGCATGAGACTGTAGATCAAAGACAGACGCTCAGGGACAACAATTCCCGTCCCAGTCAGGAAACGAGAAGAGGGGCCAGCCCCAGGCCCCGAAACAACCTCTTGGGGCAATCCCCTTTGTTCCAGCGACACCCACAAATCCTTTTCAAAACTCCGCAGAGCAACACCAAGAAGTGCAGGATTGGACCTCTGTGCCACCTCCAATACAATATTGACCCCTGATATAGGGCCCCAGGTCTTAAGGACAGGGGTTCATGGCCCTTTACCACAGAGTATGTTTGGCCTTATCATCGGCAGAGGCAGTGTGGCTTTACACGGTCTTAAGATTTTCCCGGGTGTTGTTGATAATGACTTTAAAGGTGAAATAGGAGTTATCGCTGAGTCAAAAAATGTTCTTTCTATCGCTAAAGGTCAAAACATTGCTCAGCTAGTGCTGTTCCCCTTGGTGCCCACAGATCATGTCAGCCTCTCCCCCTTTAGAGGGAATAAAAATTTCGGCTCCTCAGAGCTTTTTGGGTTCAGCCCATTACTGCTAACAAACCCTCACTTACCCTTATGTTAGATAATAAGCCTTTTACAGGAATAATTGACACAGGAGCAGATGTCACCATCATTAGGCAGGAAGACTGGCCATCTACCTGGCCAACTGTTGCCACCATAACCAACCTTCGGGGTATAGGCCAAAGTCGCAACCCTTGCCAAAGCTCAAAATATCTTTCTTGGAAAGATCCAGAGGGCAATTCTGGTCTTATAAAGCCTTTTGTTCTTCCACACTTACCGTCAACTTGTGGGGAAGGGACTTGCTTTCTCAGTTGGGGATGGTTATGTGCAGCCCTAACGACATTGTCACTGCCCAAATGCTCAATCAAGGTTTTGTCCCGGGACATGGATTAGGGAAAACGGGCCAAGGTATTCGACAGCCCCTCCCTGCCACTGGACAACAAGACAGAAAGGGACTAGGAAATTTTTAGTGGGGGCCACAGACAAGCCTGCACCCCTTAGACATGCCGATCCCATTGTTTGGAAGTTGGAAGACCCTGCCTGGGTTGATCAGTGGCCCCTTTCTTATGAAAAGTTACTTGCAGCCTGCCGGTTAGTGCAGGAACAAGTGGCGGCAGGTCATGTCGTGCCCAGTTCTTCTCCCTGGAATACACCTATTTTTGTTATTAAAAAACAATCAGGGGCATGGCGACTCCTCCAAGACTTAAGAGCTGTCAATGCAACCATGGTTCGCATGGGGGCCCTTCAACCAGGCCTCCCTTCCCCGGTTGCCATCCCAATGGGTTTCTACAGGGCGGTGATCGACCTCAAAGATTGTTTCTTCACCATCCCTCTCCATCCTGAGGACCAAAAAAGGTTTGCATTTAGTCTTCCTTCAATTAATTTCAGAGAACCCTTGCAACGGTTCCATTGGACAGTTTTGTCCCAGGGCATGGCTAACAGCCCTACTCTATGTCAAAAGTTTGTGGCACAGGCTCTTCAGCCTATTCGTGATTCTTGGACCCAAATGTACATAGTCCATTACATGGACGACATCCTTGTGGCTGGTGCTGATGGCCAGTCGGTTCTGCAATGCATAACCCAATTGCAGGTTCATTTGACAGCTGCAGGACTACAAATCTCTCCTCATAAGGTCCAGCTTCAGGACCCGTATACCTATCTAGGTTTCCAACTTTCCGGGCCCACCATTACTGTCTGCAAGGCTGTTATCCGCAAAGATCACCTTAAGACTCTTAATGATTTTCAGAAACTTTTGGGTGACATCAATTGGCTGCGGCCATATCTAAAACTTACCACGGGTGACCTCAAGCCCTTATTTGATGTTTTACAAGGAGATTCTGACCCAAAATCCTGTAGGGCCCTCACCCCTGCAGCAGATCGGGCATTACAATTGGTGGAACAGGACATAGCTGATCATTTTGTCTCAAGCATTAATTATTCTCAGCCTTTTGTGTTGCTGATATTCAACACTACCTTTTCGCCCACTGGACTTTTTTGGCAAGATAACCCAATTCTCTGGGTTCATCTACCTTCCTCCCCTAAAAAGGTTCTCCTTCCATATTTTAATGCCGTGGCAGATCTCATAATTCAAGCTAGAGAGAGCAGCTGCAGGTACTTTGGGAGGGAGCCCTCCTCGATTGTTCAGCCATACTCCCGTGCTCAGGTGAATTGGCTTTTACAAAACTCAGACTCCTGGCTCATCGCATGCGCTTCCTTTTCAGGTGAAATTGACAATCATTACCCTCCCAATAAACTCCTGCAATTTTGCAGGTTGCATGATTTCATATTTCCCCGCCTAGTTCATAATGAACCCCTCAGTGATGCGCTACTCATCTTCACTGATGGATCTTCTACAGGCCAGGCTGCTTATGTCTGTGAGGGTAAGGTCACATGCCTGAGCACCCCCTTCTCTTCCGCCCAGTTGGTGGAATTGCAGGCCATTATCACGGTGTTGTCCACTTTTCCAGATAAATTACTTAATATTTACACTGACAGCGCCTATTTGGCGAACTCTATTCCCCTGCTTGAAACGGTTTCCTATATCAAACCAGTTTCTTCAGCTGCACAACTGTTCTTGACCTGCCAACAACTTATTCAAAAAAGGTCGGTTCCTTTTTTTCTGGGCCATATCTGTGCTCACTCGGGCCTGCCTGGCCCCCTGTCATAAAGGGAACCTGTTGGCAGATGAAGCCACCAGGACGGTGGCTACAGTCCTGACTTGTAATGTTCAGCAAGCCCAGGCTGCTCATGACCTTCACCATCTCAACTCTCGCTCATTACGGCTTTTATTTAAAATTACTCGTGACCAAGCCAGACAAATTGTAAAAGCCTGCTCCACCTGTGCGACAGGCCTTCCTGTGCCTCATCTTGGTGTTAATCCCAGGGGCCTCGTCCCCAACGCCTTCTGGTAAATGGATGTAACCCATAATTCTCAATTCGGTAATTTTAAGTATATTCACATTACTGTGGATACCTTTAGTGGGTTTCTCCTTGCCACCCTTCAAACAGGTGAAACCTCTAGACATGTTATTGCACACCTGCTCTACTGTTTCTCCATTTTGGGGATCCCAAAACGTATTAAAACTGATAATGGCCCATGCTACACTGCAAAGGCCTTCAAAAATTTTTGCTCTACCCTGTCCATTCACCACACCACGGGCATCCCTTTAATCCTCAAGGACAAGGCATAGTTGAGCGTGCCCATCTTTCATTAAAAACCACCATCCAAAAGATTTTACATGGTTCCTGGTACCCCTCTAAAGGTAACCCCCGCAACACGCTAAACCATGCTCTGTTCATCCTCAATTTCTTAAGGCTTGACACTCAGGCGAAAAGTGCGGCCGATCGTTTCTGGCATACGGAAACACAAAATCAATTAGCAATGGTAAAATGGAAGGACCCTTTGGACAATGTTTGGTACGGCCCTGACCCAGTTCTGATCTGGGGAAGGGGATCTGTATGTGTCTTCTCACAGATTCATGATGCAGCCCGATGGTTGCCTGAACGGCTTGTCAGACAAATTGATCACAAGCACCAATCCAGGGACACTCAACCTCCCTGAGGTATCTTTTACTTTTGATTTGTTACAGTATGGTGACCGCTTCCTGGCTCATCCTCTGTGCTGAGGTGCTACTTTTCTCCTCGGCCTTCGCCGGCTTCGGAGACACAGGCCAACTGATGTCCTTGACTGAAGCACTGCAGGAGAAATGCTGTTTCTATGCCAACAAATCAAAAATCATCTGCAATAAAATCCAACAGTTACAAGATGACCTGGAAAGAAGACGCCAGGAGCTAGCTGAAAACCCACTCTGGACTGGTCTCAATGGACTCTTACCCTACCTCCCCTCATGGGTCCCCTATTAACCCTTTTGATATTGGTTGCCCTGGGTCCTTGCATTTTTAACAGGATAATCTCCTTTGTAAGACAACAGATTCAGGCCCTTCAGGCAAAACCCATTCAGGTACATTACCATAAGTTGGAGATGCGAGATAATGGAGGCTCTTACTCAGACTTATGCTCAGTCTGAAGAAATAAGACCCCCTTCCCCTGTGCGATGGACTGGTCAGCCAATGACGGGTAAGATCGGGGGCAAACTCAAAATGGCTCGAGGTGCTAAATCGCCACACGTCTGTGACTCCTGACGACCTAAGACAGGCGCAGTCCCCGAGGGGTTTTGTCTTTTCGCTCTCTCATTAGAAATAATAGAAAAGGAGGATCTGTCGGGGCCCAGACCTGGGGCCCAGACCTGAACATCCGGGTTCTTGCCTGAAGCAGGTACTGAATGTTAGCTCCAGTGAAGGTTTCAAGTTTCCTATTGTGACGACTGAACCCTTCCCCCTGCTTGCTCCTTGTGGCTTGTTTGCATTGGTGGTCTCTCCTTGTTCGAGATAACAAGAGACCTCCCTCTCTGAACCCTATATAACCTTGTACACATTCCTGAATAAATGAGACTGGCGATGATCCTGGCTTTGTCTCCACTCCTCGCATACCCCTGTCCCATACCAAGGCCCTGCTTCCTCCCCCGGGTACCGTGTTGATCTGTCCGGCTGGCCCGGACAGTTTCCTGGGGTCATTGGGGGTGTAACAGGGTTGTCCCCAGGAAAGGGGGAGGTTCCCTGCCCCACCCAAGGGAGGGTGGAGCTGAGCAGGAAGAGAAGCTGCAGAAGAGACTGAGGAAGGAAGCAGGATGGAGCCAGGAGACCTGGAAGAGGCGCATGGAGCCTAGAGACACGTGAAGAAACTGCTTGTCTTTTGGTCGTGGACTGGGTGACACAGATGTGGGTGAGACCCGTGGGGAGGTGACAATGGCAGCTTTTATCTTGATGTTGATTTTGCTCTTTTCCTTCCGGGCTTGTCCGGTTGTTTGTGACCCTTTTCTGTGGGTCCCCACTGGAAGATGCTTTAGACTTGTGGCAGGCTTTGGGGCCTTGTTCTGGGCTGATCCCATTTGGATGGAGTTTTACCCACGAGGGGACGGGTAACTTTGGGTGCTTCATTTAGAAACTAGACTCTTTGCCTTACCTGTATTGTTTCCTAGTTTTATTAAAGTTCCTTCCCATTAAAGTCTCATATGTTTTGTGTTGATGCGGCGGATGGCAGAACCCATTTAGAATAGGCAGGTTTGCGGGGTTTGGGCTGCCCCTCTCCCTGTCCTATAACAGGGGGAGAGAGAGAGAGAGAGAGTCTGGGTCCTGCTTTTATTGTTAATGAGGGCCATGTTGGATTTCATGGGCTTATTCCTTATTGGTAAATTTAAATACTAAGAATGAGAATTTAAAGACAGAGAAGAGAGACAAAAGAATGAAAAAAGAAAATGACAAGTCACTCCTACCTGATTAGTTATTTAAATCAACCAGAATCTGCAAAACAACAGTGTATTGGGGGTGGGAATGGCCTGGCCCACTTTACCAGTTACAGTACTGGTAAAGTGTATGTCTGAGATAGTCCTTTTTGAAGTGGATGCTTGGGGTTGTCAGGCACTCGCATTCCAAAAAGAAAAACTAACTGTCAGGTATAAACAAGTGTTTACACCACTATTAAAACATACTTTTGCAGGTGGTTATGTTTCCAAAAGAGGACAAGATCTTAATCTTTACTGAATAGGAAGAGGAAGAGGAAGTTTTGTTCCCTTTTAGTTTATGGCTTTGATTTTTAGAAGTTCCTTCCTCTTTAAACTTACAACTTTTTAAATCCTTCTGGAAGCTATTTTCCAAATTCTTGGTTGTGGTGAATATGTATTGAATCATTTGTAATTGGGTCTGTCAGCCATACATGCATGCATGCAGACATCTCATTTCTGTGTTTCCTATTCCAAAGGAAGACTATGAGTCCTAAATAGAGCTTATGTAGATAAGCAGTAATTGTGGTGGGGGGGGGGCGGGGTAGAGGAGGTAGTAAGAGGGTGTAATTTAGAGATCAGATTGGGTGATCAGAAAAGTCATTATATTCATAGTTATAGTTCATCACAGCAAAGAGATACAGATTAAAATCAACAATGGGAAAATGTATTTGATCATTGTCTAGGGGACAGCTGGTACAAGCTTCCAATTGTCCTTTTTTTCTGTTATTAAGGCAGGGCTAAATTATCTCAGCAATGATGTGTCACATTGTGCAGAGACATTCAATTCACTGAGCTAGGGTGTGAAAGGTCAATGTAGGAGACCGGAATGCAAAAGCCCACCGGAAAACCATCTGGGGACAGGAATGCGGAAGCCTGCCTACAGAATTTAGACAATGAAACGCCCCCACGCCCTACAAATCTTTTCTCAAAGAACCTCCCCCTCTAACCCACCCTATGAATCTTTTCTCACCCTACAAACTTTTTCCTGCCATATGAACTGGGTAGTTTCCCACCTGATCTCTCCTCACCCTATAAAAGCCTGCCTCCCCCTGACCAGGTGCGCAACTTCACCAACCCCCACCTTTGGTCTGTGAATTCTGCCCAGGGGCAATAAATTTTCCCTTCCTTTAAGAAAGCTTGGCCTGGCTCTTCCTTACCATGCTGAACCTTTCAGGGGGTATCTAAATAAAATGAGACCAACAATAAGTATACCATAGTGAAACTTCCAAGAATTCAAGACAAAAAAAGAATGTTGAAGCTGGAAAAGGGGAAAAAGCTGATGACTGATAAAGGAACCCAGATAGGGCTAGCATTGGACTTCTCAAATGAAACATTGAGGGTAATGAAAGAATTGAAAAACATGATAAAAAAAACTTAAAGATAAATACTGCCAATTAATAATACATCCTGCAAGGCTCTCCTTAGATATGAGGGAGAAATAAAGGCCTCCTCAGACAAAACTTGAAGGAGTTTTCAAAACCTAGTTCCCCACTTAGAAATATTTAAAGGTACTCTAAGCAAAATTGAGAAAAACACCCAAGGAACTGAAAAACAAGCAATCTAAATATTAACAGACTAAACTTGCCAATTAAAACACACAGCAAATCTGGTTGGATAGGGAAAAGAATCCAACCTTCTGCTCCCTCCAGGAGACTTACTGAGCTTCAATGATAAACATAAGCTCAAGTTAAAGATGGAAGGCAACCCCACAAGTGAATGGTATGCAAAGGAAGTCAGGGACAGCCATACTTATGTCAGAGAAAATAAATTTCCAGTTAGAAAATGTAACAAGAGATAGTTACGTGTCTTGGGGGTGAGAATGGCCTAGTTCCCACTTTACCAGTCACAAGACTGTCACAGGACTGGTAAAGTGTGTGTCTGAGATAGATAATGTTGCATAATATAACATTGTGCAATTATATAATGATTAAGGGAACAATATATTTTCAGACATATGTCCACACATAACATTCAAATGAAGAAGAACCAAAACACATTAAGCAACTACTATCAACTCAGAAAACAAACATTGGAAAATATGTATTTGTGGTAGGTGACTTCAACACACCACTCTCAACAATGGACAAATCAATGAGACAAAAAAGGAATAGGAACATAATAGCTTTAATTTTTTTATTTTAATTTTTAAAAATTTATTTTCTTACATCATTGTTCATTTTTGTAAAGTAATTGGTTTCTCCCCTCAAGTGCAGTCTCCATAGTCCTCCCACCACCCATGAACCATTGCCATATTCCCTTGTGCTCATTTCTCCCATTTTGACTTCCCCTCCTTCCCCACTCTCTTGCTCTATGCCTCAGACCTATGGTCAGCTTGCAAGTTCTGTCTTTTTCTTGACCTTTTGTTCCATTTCTTTATAGTCAATAAATAAGTGAAACCATCCTATATTTATCTTTTTTCCTTTTGACTTATTTCAGTTAGCATAATCCTACCAGCTCCATTGATGTTACTGCAAATGGCATGAATTTCTCTTATTTTTACTGCTGAGTAATATTCCATTGTTTGTCTATACCACAACTTTTTTTTTTTTAAAGTAAGTTCTCTTTCCTTTTCATTTTTTTTTTTTAAGATTTACTTATTTATTTATACAAGCACTGGGTACAGTCAGAAGAGCAGGAGGGTGAGAGAATTCACCAGAGCCAGAGCGGGAGCAGAGCAGGCAGAAGGACCGAAGTACACTGCTGAGGGGAGCAGTGGGCGGCAGGAGAGGTCTGCGCGCCATGTGGGACCCTCCTCTGGTGGCCGGGGAGCAGCCAGGGATCGAACTGGGGCCACAGAGGCTGCAGGCAGCTTCGCAACCCAGCAAGCGCTGCGCCACCGGGGAGGCCCTATACCACAACTTTTTAACCCAATCATCTGTTTGGGGGCATTTGGATTGCCTCTACGCCCTGGCCATTGTACACAGTATCACAATAAACATAGGAGCACAAGTTTCCTTTCAAATTAGCATTTTTGTGTTCTTTGGGTAGACCCTTAGAAGCAGAATCACTAGCTCATATGTTAGATCCATTTTTAGTGTTTTGAGGAATTTCCAAACAGTTTTCCATAGTGGCTAGGCCAGTTTACATTCCTGCCAGCAGTGTAAAAGTGTCCTTTTTCTCCACATTCTTGGCAGCATTTGTTGTTTTCAGTTTTTTTGTTTGTTTGTTTTTTAAAATGGACCGTCCTCACTAATGTGAGGTGGTATCTCATTGTTGGTTTGATTTGCATTTCCCTGTTAATCAGATAATCAGTGATGTTAAACATTTTTTCTTATACCTGTTGGCCATTTCCATAACTTCTTTGGAGAAGTGTCTTTTTAGTTCTTATGCACATTTTTTTTTGACTGGGTTGTTTGCTTTGGCTTTATTGAGTTGTGTAAGATCTTTTGAGACCTTTGATATACTGATATCTTTTACATGGTGTGTGAATATTTTCTTCCATTCTATAGGATGATTCTTTTTTTTTTTTTGGTTACAGATTCTTTTGCTGTACAGAAGCTTTTTCTTTTGATTTAGCCCCAGTTTTTATCTTCTCCTTTGTTTACCTTGCTTTTGGAGATGATCCTCAAAGAAGTTTCTGGGGCTTATGTTATGGAGTGCTTTGCATATGTTCTCTTCTATATATATATTATGGCATCAGTATTACATTCAAGTCTTTTATCCATTTTGAGTTGATTTTTGTGCATGGTGTGAAACAGTAGCTTAGTTTCATTCTTTTGCTTGTGGCAGCCCAGCTTTCCCAGCACCAATTATTGAAGAGATCTTCTAGTGTATATTCTTTGCTTCTTTGTCATAGATTAGTTGGCCATATAAGTGTGGTTTTATTTCTTGTCTTTCAATTCGATTTCATTAGTCTGTGTGCCTGTTTTGTTTCATTACCTGCTGCTTTTATTATAATGGCTTCAAAGTATTGTTGGACGTCTGGGAGTGTAACACTTCCATTCTCCCCCCTTTTAGTCAGGAGAACTTTTGCTATTTGGGTTTGTTTTGTGATTCTATATGAATTTCAACAATATTTGTTCCTCTCTTTGAAGAATGCCTTTAATATTTTATTAAAATTGCATTGAATCTGTAAATTGCTTTTGGTAGGATGGCAATTTTGGGAACAAAATAGCTTTACATGAAGAATTAGACCTTATGGACCTAACAGATATCTATAGGATCTTACACCTCCAAAAAATAGAATATGCAATTTTCTCAAGTTATTGGGTCCCAAGACAAGCATCAACAATTCATGAAGATTGAAATCATAGCAATAATATGCTCAGACCACAAAGGCATCAAATTAGAAATAAACTATAAAAAGAAAGCAGGGAAATCCTCTGGTAGAAGGAGACTGAGCAACATATTACTAAAAGACCCCTGGATCAATGAGGAAATCAAAGAAGAAATTTTTTTTAAATATCAAACAATTGGCAATGAGGACACAAACTGCCAGAACATATGACACAGCAAAAGAAGTACTAAAAGTGTAGTCTATAGCAATATGGGACTACATCAAAAAAAGAAAAAAAGGGACCAAATCTTGTCTATCATCTTGGTGAATTAGAAAAACAGACATAACCAATAGAAGGAAGGAATAAATGTTAAAAAAAAAACAGTCCAAAAGATCAATGAAACCAAAAAGGCTGGTTCTTTATTGTTGTTGTTGTTGTTTTATTTTTTAACTTTTTTCATGTTTTTATACCTTTATTTTTTATTTATATTTTTATTTATATATTTTATATTAATTTAATATATAAGTATATATATATTTTACACCACTGTTCATTTTTAAACAAAATGTTTGCTTTTTCCCTTCACCCCAGGTGGAGTCCCCATAGAATTTCCTTCACCAATGCACCCATGTACTAGCACAGTCCCCTGTGCTCCTCCCTCTCCCTCTCTGATCCCTCTCCCTCTCCTCCCCTGCAGGATGTCTCTGATTTATAATTGTCTGCTTGTTTTTTGTTTTGTTTTGTTATGTTGTGCTTTGTATTGTTATTATTTTTTCCCCCTGATGTTTTACTTGGTTTCCCTACATTCCTCCTATAAGTGAAACCATCCAACATTTTTCCTTTTCCTTCTGACTTATTTCACTGAGCATAATCCCCTCCAGCTCCATCCATGTTGCTGCAAATGACATGAGTTTTTTTTTTCTTTTTGATTGTTGAATAGTATTCCATTGTGTATATATACCCCATCTTCTTGTTCCAGTCATCTATTTTTGGGCATTTGGGTTGTTTCCAGATTTTACCTATTATAAATAGAGCTGCAATAAACATAGGGGTACAGGTGTTCTTCTGAATCAATGTTTTTGTGTCCTTTGGGTAGATCCTTAGGAGTGGAATTGCTGGGTTATATGGTAGCTTCATTTTTAGTAGACTGAGGAACCTCCAGACAGCTTTCCATAGTGGTTGGACCAGTTTGCATTCCTACCAGCAAAAGGAGAGTTCCTTTTTCATCACATCCTTGCCAATATTTGTTGCTGGTTTTTTGGATATGTGCCATTCTTACTGGTGTAAGGTGGTATCTCATTGTGGTTTTTATTTGCATTTCCCTGATTATAAGGGATGTTGAAAGCTGATTCTTTGAAAAAATAAAGAAAAAATATATTTCTAGCTAGGCTCACTAAGGAAAAAAAGGGAGAAAACTCAAATAAATAGGATGAAAAATGAAAAGGGAAAACTTGCAACAGGCCCTGCGGAAATTCAGAGCATAATAAGGCACTATGAATTACTATGAATTAAACAGCCATCCAAAACTGAATAGGGAAGAAATAGAAAACCTGAACAAACTAATTATGAGCAAAGGGAATTGAAACAACCAATCTCTCCCAGTAAACAGAAGTCTAAGACTAGATGGCTCCACAAGTGAGTTTTACCAAAGTTTCAAATATGAACTAATACCTACACTGCTCAAACTTTTTCAAAAAATTGAGAAAGAAGGAATAATTCCAAACACATTTCATAACAGCAACAAACAAAAATGGCATACAAAACTACAGGCCAATTAGACCATGAACACAAATGCAAAAATCATCAACAAAGGGCCTCCCCTGGTGGTGCAGGTGGTTGAGTGCCACGCTGTGAAGCTGTCCATAGCCTCTGCAGAGCTGGTTCTGGTTCCATCCAGGCCGGCCGGCGAGGGTCTCATATGGTGCGGCAGACCTCTCCTGCCATGCCCACTGCTCCCCTCAGCATTTTATTTCGTCAGTCTGCCTGTTTTGTTCCCCGCTCTGTCTCTGGTGAATCCTCTCACCCTCCCATGACTCTGGCCTGTACCCCAGCTATTATATAAATAAAGGAAATCTTAAAAAAAAATAATAAGTAAAACCCAAATGAAGGCCTCCCTGGTGGCACAGGGGTTAAAGAGTGCTGTCAAACTATTGCCAGCCACTGCATCATGAGTTTTATCTCTGGCTGGCCAGGGTGCAACCCATGTGGCACAGCAGACCTCTCCTGTCTCACCCACTGCTCCCCTCAACAGTGTATTTCAGTAGATCTGCCTGTTCTGCTCCCCACTCTCTCTGGTGAATCCTCTCACCCCACAACCTCCCACATCTCTGGCTTACACCCCAGTTCTTGTATGCATAAATAAATAAATCTTGAAATAAAAAAGTAAAAATAAATGCCATATGATCATATCAATAGATGCTAAGAAAGCATTTGATAGGATTCAATATACATTGATGATGAAAACACTTGAAAAATTGAAGAATAAGTGGGACATATCCTCACATAATTAAAACCATACATGACAAACCAACAGATAGCATCATTTGCAATGGTGAAAACTGAAAACTTTTCCATTAAGATCTGGTTCAAGCCACTGATATTCACTATTATTACCACTATCATAAATACAGTATTAGAAGTCCTAGCTATAGCAACAAGGTTATAAAAGAATAAGCAAATTTATTATTATTTCCAGATGATTTGATAATGTAAATAGACAACCTTAAAGAATCCCTGGAAAAACTAATTAAAACAATTACCCAGTTCAGCAAAATGGCAGGTACAAAAAATCAATACATAAAAATCAGTCATCTTCCTATATGAAAACAATGTACTAGAAAAAGAAAAAGTAAACAAAACCATTCCATTAACAATCACACCAAAAAAAAAGTTCTAGGAATAAACAAAGGAGATGAAGACATGAAACTCAAATGGAACCACAAAGGACCCTGAATTGCCAATGTGCTCCTGACAAAAAAATGGGGAAAAATTGGTATTAAACTGCCAGACGTATCAAACTATATTATAAAAACATAATAATTACAACAGTATGGTACTGGAACAAAAGCAGGCACACAGACCAGTGTAATAGAATTAAGAGCCCAGAAATAAAACCAACCATTTATGGACAACTAATCTATGACAAAGGAGCAAAGAATATACACTGGAAAAAGGAAAGCCTCTTCAACAAATGGAGTTGGGAAAAGTGGACTGCCACATGCAAAAGAATACAACTAGGCCACTATATCACACCAAACATGAAAAAATACTAAAAATGATTAAAATACTGGATATGAGACCTGAAGCCATAAAATACATAAAATAAAACATAGGCAAAACACTCCATAACATAAATATCACCAATAACTTTGCAGATTTGTCCTGCAGCAAGTAAAACAAAAAATGAAAGTAACTAATGAAACTATAAATCTTCTGTACAGTGAAAAAAACAGTAAAAAAACGGAGACACCCTACATAAAGGGAGAAAATATTTGCACAACATACATCTGACAAGGGACAGATATCAAAGATCTACAAGGAACTCAAGCAACTCAACAAAAAGAAAACAAAGTAACCCAATTAAAAATGGGCAAAAGAGTTAAATAAGGACTTCTCCAAAGAAAAGCTACACACAGATAAAAGTACGTAAAAAATGTTCAGGGCCTCCCTGGTGGTGCAAGGGGTTAGGTCTCAGCACTATGAAGCTGTCTCTAGCCACTGCAATATGAGTTTAATCTCCGGCCAGGGAGCTCCCACATGGCGCAGCAGACCTCTCCTGCGTTGCCCTCTTCTCCCCTCAGCATTTCAGTCAGTCTGCCTGTTCTGCTCCCCATTCCACCTTTGGTGAACACGCTCACCGCACTTTTCCCCGCACCTCTGGCCTATACTCCAGCTCTTGTATGCATAAGTAAATAAAATAAATCTTTTGAAAAAAAGTTTATTATTACTTATCATCAGGGAATAATAATAATGTATGAAGGTTTCTCAAAACATTAAAAACACATCTACTATATGATCCAGCAAAGCCACCACTATGTATAAATCCAAAGAACACAAACACACTAATTCAAGGGATATATGCCTCATATGCAGCACTATTTACAATAGCCAAACCAGATATAACACAAATACAATAGCAAGCCAAGTAAGAAGAAGACAAATACCAAATGGTATCACTTATATGTGGAATGTAAAGAAACAAATCAAAACATCAGATAAATTCAGACTAATAACAGAACCTAAAAAGTAGCTGGTAGCTCACATCTTCATTTGGATTTGTTGCTAGGTATTTTTTAATTTCTCCTTTAACCAAATACTCCTTTAGCAGTATATTTTTCAGTATCAACATATTAGAGGTTTTACTTTCTATTTGTGTTGATTTCTACTTTGATACTATTATGATCAAAGAAGATACTTCATATTATTTTAATCAACATGAATTTATTGATACTTATTTTGTGACCAAAATATCCTGAGCATGTCCTATGTGCACTTGAGAAGAATGTATACTCAATTTTGGGGGGTGCACTGTTCTATGAATGTTTATTAAACACATGTGTTCTAATTTCTCATTCAAAGGTATTATTCTTTTATTGATTTTTGCCTAGTTGATATATCCATTGAGGAAAGAATCACCCACATGATTGTTTTTATATATATTATTTTTTATTTCATACATTTTTACATCATTTTTCATTTTTGCACACTGTATGCTTTTTCATCTTGGTTATAGTGCCCATAAAATTTCCACCCCCTTATTTTGACCATAATCCCTCCTACTCTACCCCCACCCCCACAGTGTGTCTCTAGCTTATTGATTTTGATTTTTACTTTATTATAATTAGTCTTTCTCCTGGTCCCTTATTTAGGTTTTCTAAATTTCTGCTGTGAGTGAAACCATCTGGTATTTTTCTTTTTCTTTCTGACTTATTTCGCTGAGCATGATCCCTTCCAGCTCCATCCATGTTGCTGCAAATTGCATGTGTTTATCTTTTTTGATTGCTGAGTAGTATTACATTGTGTATATATACCGCATCTTCTTGATCCAGTCATCTGTTTTGGGGTATTTGGGTTGTTTCCATAGTTTAGTTATTGTAAATAGTGCTGCTATAAACATAGGGGTGCGGGTACCCTTTTGAATTAATGATTCTGTGTCCTTTGGGACACCTAGGAGTGGAATTGCTAGATCATATGGATGCTCCATCTTTAGCAGGTTGAGGAATCTCCACACAGTTTTCTATAGTGGTTGGACTAGTTTTTGCACTCCCACCAGCAGTGCAGGAGAGTTCCTTTTTCTCTGCATCCTTGCCAACATTTGTGCTATTCTCACTGGTGTAAGATGGTATCTCATTGTAGTTTTGATTTGTCTTTCCCTGATTGCAAGTGATGCTGAACATTTTTTCATATACCTGTTGACCATTCACATTTCCTCTTTGGAGAGTTCATTTTTAGTTCTTCTGTCCATTTTTTGACTGGATTACTTCCTTTGTTTTTGTTGAGACTCTTCAGCTCTTTGTAGATTTTTGAGATCAGTCTTTTATCATTAGTGTTGTGTGTGAAAATTTTCTCCCAGTCAGTGGGGTGTCTGTTTTGATTACTGTCTCTTTTGCTGTACAGAAATTCTTTAACTTGACGTAGTCCCAGCTGTTTATCTTTGCCTTCACTATCACTGCTTTGGGTGATGAGTCTTTAAAGATGTTACTGAGGTGTATGTCATGTAGTGTTTTACCTATATTTCCTTCTACATATTTTATGGTTTCAGGTCTTATGTCTAGTTCTTTAATCCATGTCTATTTTTATATTTGTCAATAGTTGCTTTATACATTTTGATGCTCTTTAGCTTGGTGCATATATATTAATGAATTGCATCTTCCCAATGAAGTGATACTTTATTATGAAATGTCAATCCCTGTCTCATGTTACCTTTTTTAACTGACAGCCTATGTTATTTGATATAAGTATGCTGTTCCTGTGATGGGGGCAGGGTTGTCCCAATTTCATGTCACTTAATTTGATTCTGTGTCCTTAGGGTAAATACCTAGGAGTGGAATTGCTGAGTCATATGGATGTTCCTGGTCATATGCAGGTTGAGGAATCTCCACACAGCTTTCCATAGTGTTTGGACCAGTTTGCACTCCCACCAGCCATTTAATTTGAGCCTTTGTTTATCTTTCTTTTTTTTCTTTTAAAGATTTCTTTCTTTATGCATACAAGAACTGGCATACAGGCCAGAGGTATGGGGTCGGGGGTGAGAGGATTCACCAGAGACAGAGTGGGGAACAGAACAGGCAGACTAACTGAAACACACTGCTGAAGGGAGCAGTGGGTGAGTCAGGAGGTCTGCTGAGCCATGTGGATAGCTCCTTGGCAGGCCAGGGGCCAAACTCGTGCTGCAGAGGCTACAGATATTTTCACAGTGCTGTGCTTAACCCCTTGTGCCACCAGAGAGACCCTATGTTTATCTTTCAAGTTTAGGTGTGTCTTCTCAAGAGAGCTGAAAATGATGTCTTTTTCTGATATTACCAGCCACTCTATACCTTTTGATTGGTGACTTCAATTTCTATAAGGGTGACTAGTGATATGTGAAGATTTACTATTTTTATTTTATATTTAGTTTTCTGGTTCTATTTCCTTGTTCAATTTTTGTGG
Source organism: Talpa occidentalis (assembly GCF_014898055.3). Classification (NCBI taxonomy): domain Eukaryota; kingdom Metazoa; phylum Chordata; class Mammalia; order Eulipotyphla; family Talpidae; genus Talpa; species Talpa occidentalis. The sequence continues at coordinate 70,947,500 of NW_023605305.1, read as the reverse complement.
ATTGGCAAACTTGGCACACTCTCAACATTTGTGTGTGTGTGTGTGTGTGTGTATGTAGGAAGGTCTTTATTTCTTCCTCATATTTGAAAGTCTTGCAGAATATACTATTCTTGACTGACACTATTTTGAATATGTTATTTCACTCTTTCCTTGCTTGTAGGTTTTCTTCTGAGAAACCTGACGGAAGCCTCATCAGGAGTCTCTTTCTTTGTAAGTAACCACCTTCGACAGTCTTTGTCTTGAACAATTTTTTACCTTCACTAATATGTGTATCATTATATTTAGATAACCAGATAACTTTTAACTTTTGTGGACCTGTATGTTTAGTTTTCTTTTCCAGTTTGGGGATGTTTTCTTATATTATTTCTATGAATAAGTTCTCTGCTTTCCTCTCTTACTCATCTCCTCCTGGGATACCTATTTTCCTGTTTCTTTTCCTAATGGAATTGGATAACCCTCAAAGTATTCTTCATTTTTATTTTATATATCCTTTTTTCTTACATTGGGGTTCATTGTGCATTATCTTTGCGATCTCTGATGATTCTCCATTTGGTTTACTCTGCTTCCAAAGCTTTCTCTAGAAATTTTAATCTCATATATTGTACTTTTTACACTCAGTATCTCCATTTTTTTTTTTGTGGGACCCTCACTGGCAGCCGGGGAACGAACTAGCGCTGCAGAGGCTGCGGGCAGCCTCGCAGCCCAGCACTCAACTGCTGCGCCACCAGGGGAGGCCCTCAGTATCTCCATTTTTAACAGAAATTAAATTGAATTAAAACTTTGCTATTTCCTGTTCATTAACCGAAGAATACACAGAAGTCAAGAATCAATGGAATAGAGTTAATTATGAATTTCTTATGAATTTCAAGGGAAAACATAGCAGTAATTATACATGACTTTAAGTTAAGCAACAAGTTTGTTGATACAATGACAAAAACATAATACATATTACTTGCTTAAAATACATATTGGACTTCAGCAAAATTTAAAAATGTTTACTCTTCAAAGATACTGTCAAAAATGAACAACATCACAAGCCTAGGAGAAAATATTTGCAAATGCTATATCTCAAAACAATTTAGTAGCCAGAATACAGATAGAATTCTCCACTTCAAAATAAGAAAACACAACCTATGTTTTTAAATGGGCAAGATAGTTATATACTTTACTTGAGAAGATATGTGGATGGCAGATAAGCACATAAAGAGTCCCCAATGGGCCTCCCCAGTGGTGCAGCAGGTTGAGCACAGTGCTGTGAAGCTGTTTGCAGGCTCTGCAGTGCGGGTTCGATTCCCAGTTGGCCAGGGAGATACCCACATGGCGCAGCAGACCTCTCCTGTCATGCTCGCTGCTCCCCTCAGCAGTGCTTTCGGTCAGTCTGCCTGTTCTGCTCCCCATTCTGTCTCTGGTGAATCCTCTCACCTTCCCGCTCCTCTGACCTGTACCCCAGGTCTTGATAAATAAATAAATCTTTAACAAAAAGAAAAGAAAAAAAAGAGTCCCCAAATATTTAGTCTTCAGAAATGCAAATTAAAGCCAAAATGAAATAACCCTATATGTCAATTAAAATGGCTAAAACCCAGAAAATATCATGGATGTGCAAAGAAACAGAAACAGTCATGCAATGCTGTTGAAACACAATACAATTGGCAGTTTGTTATAAAGTTATACACTTACTGCATTAGTCAGCTTGCACTGCAATAACAAAACTGGTGATTTAACAACAAATATTTTATTTTCTCACAGGTCTGAAGGAGAGAAGTCCAAGATTTTCCAGCACATTCCATTCTGGTGAGGTTGCTCCCTTCCTGACTTGTGGATGGCCACCTTATAATATCCCCACTTGAACTTTCTGTGTATGTGTGCAGAAAGAGGGAGTGCATTATTTGGTATCAGATCAGGGCTGTACTCTTATGACCTCGTTTTTTAAACTTAAATACTTCTTTAGAGATACTATCCTCAAATAACACCTCTCTGGAAGTTAGGACGTATATCAGTTTTGTGATAGAAACATTCAATCCTTAACATTTACTGTGCAACCTACTTTTTCCACTCTTAGACATTTATCTCAGTAAAATAAACACAGTCACAAAACCCCATATACAAATGTTTTTGTTACAATGTCCCTGGGACCTGGTCCTTAATAGTTACCTTATCTTAGTATTAAGTTAATCTGGTCCTTGTTTGTTTGAAAACCACTACACCCTGGCCAGCCAATACCCCTTTTCTCACTACCCTGTTTTTGTGATCAACCCCATAAAACCAAGGATCCCAAGGCTCTCAGGCTGAGAGTGTAATTCAGGACAGTTGCTGCTTCTCTCCTATGGTGTGATCCACAGAAACATTCCTTGTTTAAGCCTCATGTTGGGTTTCACTCTAAATTTCTTTCATCACATAAATAAAGCCAGACCAGAACTCTTATTGATTTTACTCATAATCCATCAATCTGGAAACAGTGCAACTATCTTTCAACTTATGAATGGACTAACAAATGCTGAAACATCAAAGTGAATAAACAGTAAAAAAACAATGGAAATAAATATACTACTGGCACCCAAATATCAGTTGGGTGTATTTCAGGGGCTGGAGTTTGGGTAGCAGATAACTACCCAAAATTACAAGGGAATTTTTTGCTGGATGATTGAACAGTTTGATCATTGATTGTGATGACAGTTATAATACTGCATGTATTTATCAAAAATTCACAGAATTGTATTCTAAATCCATTGATATTTAGTGTATATAAAATATATCTCATTTTACAAATCTAGAAAATACTATGTTATTTACAATCCATACTATTGCTATGCTAGGATCAGAGAATGTGTTCTATAAAGTGTTTTTCAGGGAAGTTTTAAGTATGTCATAGAGCCAGTAAGATAGCCAATATTAGTAAAAATTTGGAGGGCTATGGATTTCCCTCTTTATATATTTTACAATTATCTATATGTGTATATAATTGTGTATGTGTGTGTATAAATATATAAATATACATGTTTATATTTGTTTCTTAGGTCATGCTTTCTATTTGGTAATTCAACTTTTTGGTTATCACTTTATTTTTGACTACAAGAATGATTATATTTGAAGGAAGTCATATAAACTATTCCAGTAAAAGAGTAGGTTAGTAAAATTCTCCTTGTATTTCTAAAGATTTTTTACTTTCAGTTTTGTGATGGTTGCATCTTTTCATAGTTCCTCAACAGATAAAACACCTATGCATATTATATATATCTTATCATCACAAGGTATACTCAACTCTCATTGATGTCTCTCAATAAGGAACAGATTAAGAGAGGAAGGCTGAGGTCCAAATTTGTTCAACAAGTATTCACATAAGATTTAATGTTCTCTGACAGCTATTTTCTGTCTCTAGAGAGAACAAGAACAACAAACACTTAATACGTGTGCCTTTAGTGAGGCGCTGTGGGGAATCCACCCTAGGGGTGCCCAAATTTGGCAACTACTTCTCCTTTAATCACTATGAAAATCCCAATCACCAGGGAAAGAAGATGTATTTATTTGCTCCTAATTGTCCATGCCATGAGTGTAAGAGCCAAAGTGTCTTACTCTAAATGTTCTGTGCAATGAGGAAAGGCTCCTCAACCTTCACCTCTAGCTTGGATGTTCTCATTATCCAAGGTCAAGCAGGGAGCCAGTGGAAACAGGGATTCCATTGAGGCATCTGACAACATCCAGGTAAGGAGGGCATGGTTACCCTCAACCACAGGCAGACTCACATGGACACAAGCACAGAGATTTACATTTGGAAAAACAGACATACGAAATCCCTCTGCATCTAACCATATTTGTTTGACAGTGTAAGACTTTCCTCTTTCAAGAAGTTCTGACCTTTACAGAATAGAGCAAGAAGGTGTCCAGTTGAAAAGTGAAAAGTAAGCAGCAGAAAAGGAGATAATTATGGTTAGTGGTGTTAAGGTCATCTCTATAGCCTCTGAAAAATTCTGGCCAGAAACTCAGAACCAAGAGTCCCCCTCCCTATATTGACTTTACTTTTAGATACTCAAGGCCCTCCTATTGCTTCTCTATGCTCATCCATTATGGTCAGTGCACATGCAATAGAGGTATCTCAGAGAAAGGCTACTTGGATGCCACATGGAGCCTCACAAGGGCATCCACTGGAGGTAAGTCCAGGCACTAAGTAAACTCCGTTTTAAAATACAGAAACACAAATGCACAATGCTGTATATATGTAATATGTCTCATAAACACACCAACCAGACTCACAGAACATAGATGCATGAAACCAGACATCACAGTATTTTACTCATACATGAGGAACATTATTGCCAAAGGGACTACTAGGATCATTCTTTCCCTACAAGAAACTGCATAGAAGTTAAATTCCAGTTCAGAGGTGAGTGGTGATACACATTACAATAAGAGATTTTAAGTGCATGACCTACGATGATGCAAAGAGTTTCCAGGGAAATCTCATATTTGAGGTTAAGCCATGAGATACGTTTTTTTGATTAGCTTAGCGTCCCAGTACTTGCCAGTTATTTTGATATACATCTGTAACAAGGGCATATAGAAAACTGAGTTTTTTTTTTCTTCAATATTTGTCCTTATTGCATTACAAAGACCACAAGATAAATCCCACTTGACATCCTCTTTTGTCTTTTCCTCCGTTTTCACTTTGGGAATCTTCCTGTCTTTGAGACCAGAGTATGCCCTCTGCTGGTCAAGGTACTGTCTTGTCTTGTTTTTTTGTTTTGTTTTTTTTTTTAAGTGCAGGATTTTTTTTTTCATTTTATTTAAATTTTATTTTTATATTCCCCAATTACAACCCCCTTATTTTGACCCCAATCCCTCCTTTCCCCCATGCCCCATAGTGTCTCTTGTTCATAGTTGTTTGTTGATTTTGATATTTTCTTTATTATAGTTATTCTTTTTCCTGGTCCTTTATTTAAGTTTTCTAGATTCCTGCTATGAGTGAGACCATCCAGTATTTTTCTTTTTCTTTCTGGCTTATTTCGCTGAGCATGATCCCTTCCAGCTCCATCCTTGCTGCTGCAAATTGCATGTGTTTATCTTTTTGAATGCTGAGTAATATTCCATGGTATATAAGTACCATATCTTCTTGATCCAGTCATCTATTTTTGGGCATTTGGGTTGTTTCCAAAGCTTAGCTATTGTAAACAGTGCTGCTATAAACATAGGGGTGCAGGTGTTCTTTGGAATTGATGTTTCTGTGTCCTTTGGGTAAATACCTAGGAGTGGAATTGCTGGATCATATGGAAGCTCTATGTTTAGTAGGTCAAGAAATCTCCACACAGCTCTCCATAGTGGTTGGACCAGTTTGCACTCCCACCAGAAGTGCAGGAGAGTTCCTTTTTCTCCACAACCTCGCCAACATTTGTTGTTGCTAGTTTTTTTTTTAATATTTTTAACATCATAAAGGCCATATATGACAAGCCAACAGCCAGTATCATTCTCAATGGTGAAAAGCTGAAAGCAATTCCATTAAGATCTGGAACAAGACAAGGATGTCCACTCTCACAACTGCTTTTCAATATAATACTGGAAGTCCTAGCCAGAGCAATAAGACAAGAGAAAGACATACAAGGAATCCAAATAGGTAAAGAAGAAGTCAAACTATCACTATTTGCAGATGATAGGATAATATACATAGAGAACCCCAAAAACCCCACGGAAAAACTAATTCAACTAATCAATCAGTTCAGTAAAGTGGCAGGATACAAAATCAACACGCAAAAGTCAGTAGCCTTCCTATACATAAACAATAAATCTGAAGAAGAAGAAATAAAAAAAAAATCCCTTTTATTATTGAAATAAAAAAAATCAAATACTTGGGAATAAATCTAACAAAAGAGGTAAAGAACCTATACAAAGAAAACTATAAAACACTGTTAAAAGAAATAGAAGAAGACACAAAGAAATGGAAAGACATCCCCTGCTCATGGATTGGTACTGTCTTGTTTTTCCTGATGACATCTCTCTCACCCTTCAACTTCCACAATTCCCATTATCCATGCTTCTCTTGGAGGATCTTCTAGCTTTTCCCTAGTATTGCTTTACTTGTCTTTGTTCTGGGAGATATCCTTAGTAAAAAAATGACTTTAAGTCATGATACTCTCCCCTTAATTTTACTAATTTATCTCTCCTACTGGTGGTTATCTCAAGTTCCCACAAACTGCAAATTCTACAACCAACCTCCTAAAAATATTCAATACAATATCTTGTGTCCAATTCACAATCCAGTTTTGCATTTTCCTCAGGCCCTGGATCTCCAAGTGAAAGCATCTACTCTCCTTTACTATTAAAATGCCTTAATTTCTCCCAGAACATTGCATTCACAAGACTTTACTTGATCCTTTTGCCTCTAAAATTTTGTTAGTCCTGGCATTATCTGTTGGATGTACCACATAATTTGCTCTTAATCAGTTAATCCCTTCATCCAAGGGCACAAATAATCCAGATGTTATACCTGGCTGTCTTTCTTCTTTGGCTGAAAGGCAGAAGAATGTCACACAACACCCTAGACAGCATGCTCAGTTCAGTAGACCCAATAGCTGTGATCTATGATGAGGTTGACTTAATTGCAATTAATTGCTGAGGACAAAATCCAAAGCAGATTTTCCAAGACCCCCTCAAAGTTTGCAAGTTTGGAGAAAATATAAATGCCAAAGAAAAAATCTTCAGGCTGTGACACTGCCTGAACATAGTTGTTAGTAAGTGTTAGCTAACCAAAATATAACATAAAGAAAAAAGCACCTCACCTGGTTTGAAACTTTTTCTTTTGCTGACACTGTGAATTTGGCTATAGCACTTAAGTACTCTGAGACTCAGTTTCTCCTGTAAAGTACATTATAAGAGTGAATTATTGGAATAAATTATAATTTGCTGAAGTAAATACAGAAAAAAAAAGTATCTAGATGGTACTCAGTAAATAAGAGTGGAATAAATAAGATTGTTGTCACTGGTGATGAGACCTATTTAAATTCATCAAGTTTTTGGGTAACGTGGCTTAAGAAAATAATGCAGTTTTAGGCAATTCTGTTAATTTACTTAGACTACCCCAAATTACAAAATTTGCTCCAAAGGGGCCTCCCCTGGTGGCACAGCGGGTAAGTGCTGGGGTGCAAAGCTGCCTGCAGCCTCTGCAGCGCCAGTTCGATCCCCAGCTGCCGGCAAGGGTCCCACATGGCATGACAGACCTCTCCTGCCATAACCACTGCTCCCCTCAGCAGTGTATTTCATCAGTCTGCCTGTTCTGTTCCCCACTCTTGCTCTGGTGAATCCTCTCACCCTCCCATGCTTCTGACTATACCCAGTGCTTGTATAAATAAATAAATAAAGCTTTAAAAAAATTTGCTGCAAAGTTGGCACATGATCTTATGGTGTGACGACATTTTCTTTCTTTTTTTTTTTTTTTTTTAAAGATTTATTTATTTATTTATACAAGCACTGGGTACAGTCAGAAGCGCGGGAGGGTGAGAGAATTCACCAGAGCCAGAGCGGGGAGCAGAGCAGGCAGAAGGACCGAGGTACACTGCTGAGGGGAGCAGCGGGCGGCAGGAGAGGTCTGCGCGCCATGTGGGACCCTCCTCCGTCGGCCGGGGAGCAGCCGGGGATCGAACTGGCGCTGCAGAGGCTGCGGGCAGCTTCACAACCCAGCGCTCAACCGCTGCGCCACCGGGGAGGCCCGGTGTGACGACATTTTCTCCCCTTAGATATGGACACAGACAATCAGACTAGAGTCACAGAATTCCTTCTCATGGGATTCTCTGAGACACCAGAGCAGGAAGAGGGTCTCTTTTGGCTGTTCTTCTGTACATACCTGGTCACCATCCTCGGAAACTCTCTCATCATCTTGGCCATCAGTTGTGACAGTCATCTCCATACACCCATGTACTTGTTCTTGGCCATTCTCTCCTTTGTCGACATTATGGCTTCTTCAGTTACAATCCCCAAGATAATGGCAAATCACATATTGGGAAGTAAGTCTATTTCTTATGTGGGATGTATGACCCAAATGTACTTCTTCATCACTTTCACCAACATGGATGGCTTCCTCCTCAGTGTGATGGCCTATGATCGTTATGTAGCCATCTGTTGCCCACTCCATTACACCATGATCATAAGACCCAAACTCTGCATTCTTTTGGTTTCTGTGTCTTGGGTCATTACAAACCTTCATGCTCTCTTACACACCCTTCTCATGGTCCGGCTCACATTTTGTTCCAACAATGCTGTGTATGACTTTTTCTGCGACCCTTATGCTATGTTAAATATCTCTTGTTCTGATACCTTTATCAATGACTTGGTGGTATTCACTGTGGGTGCACTGATATTTATGACTCCATTTACATGTATCATTGTTTCATATGGTTACATCTTTTCTAATGTATGGAAGCTGCCATCTGCCCAAGGAATAAGGAAAGCCCTGTCCACATGTGGATCCCACATCACTGTGGTTTCCCTCTTCTATGGAGCAATTCTGGGGGTCTATATGCACCCTTCATCCACCTTCTCAACATATGACAAAGTGGCTACAGTCATCTTTACGATGCTGACTCCTATGGTGAATCCCTTCATCTACAGCCTGAGAAATCGTGACATGAAAGAAGCTCTAAGGAAACTAATTCTCAGATTCTAGAATTGGAAAATTTTGGACCTGAGAGGACTCTTGGAAATCAGACATTTTGCATTTTACAAACAGAAGAATTGAGATTCAGACTGCTGGAATATTCACCCGTATCTATGCCTCTAAATAATGATAAATAATGATGATCATGCTTTGAAATATGAGGCTGGTAGGTGTTCATAACTCAAAAAATCATTAATCTGTTTTAAATAGCTCAATTCTGAAACATTCATTTTATAGACAAAATCCTAAATTTTATAATTTAGGATTAAAAGATATTTGTCACTGCCTCCCATCATTGATTGGTAATGAAGCAATCCACGCACTCCATGTCCTCCTCATCCACTGCTTCAGTCCAGGTGAAGATCAGCATCAAGTACATGATGATCAGGAGCAGTGGGCTGATGGGCATTAGTATAGCCCAAGTTGCTGCCACACCTGGGCACGCATTCGTGTTAATGGACCAGACAGAGGACATCCTGGCAAAATCCAGAAAAGCATTAAGGAAAGCCTGTGAAAAGTGACCAAGAAGTTTGCAGAAAACCCCAAGGCTGGTGATGAGTTTTGGAGAAGACCCTGGCCAGCATCTCCACTAGCACAGACACAGCGGTAGTGGTTCCCAGCGTGGACCTGGTGGTGGAGCAATCGTGGAGAAACAGAAAGCGAAGGATGAGATCTTCAAAAGTATGGAAAAGTTTGCCAGGCTCCATGTCTTCAACTCAGTTCCTTGATAAAGCTGGTGAAGGTCAGCAAGACCCCAGACCATGCAGAAGACATTTGTGTTTCTGATAGACTTCTAAAAACAGCTGGGCAAGCATCCTATGTCTTGCAAGGACACTCCTAGATTTATTGTGCCCTACTTCATGGGGTGCCCTTAACCCATTAGGCTGTAAGAGCAAGGTGGCATGCCCAATGGAGATATTGACACCACTGTGAAGCTGGGAGCTGGGTAACCCGTGGGACATCTTGTACTTTGTGACTATGTTGGACTGGATACTTCCAAATTTATCTTGGATGGGTTGCATGAAATGTACTCAGAACCCCTAATTTCAGTCCAGCCCTACCATGAACAAGCTGGCAGTGGAGAAGAAGCTTGGAAAGAAGACTGGAGAAGTTGACCCCAAGTCCAAGAGATGCAGCAGCAGGTTGGGCAGAGCTCGCAAGAAGGTGTGGCCAGCTCTCTCAAGTGCCCGACACTCCATGTTCATATCTTTAGCCACCCACTTTTGTAATTGATGCAAATTATCTACATTAGGTACAGTAGTAGCAGCCTCCTCCATCGAGAACTCTTTTTAAGTCTATGGGTTTCTGTGTATTTTCTAAAAGACTTTCCACCCTGGCTGCCTTGGAGAAAACATTCAAAGAGTCATTTCCATAATGTATGATCCACATTCATTGGTGAAGGAAAAGGCCCTTCTTCTGGCAGGAAGCCTTGTCCTCAGCACCATGTTTGCCACAAGCCATCTACTCAAGTCTGAGGGCTGCAGTCCAGCACCTACCTCTGCCCACAGGGAACCCTCATTTGCTGCAGCATCAGGTCTGGCTGACCAGCCTGGGACCGAGGTCAGGGGTCACATACTTACACATCAGGATACTCTGCAGCCTTGGGGGCATCTTTTGTGTGGGCCTGGTTGGCAGAACACATTGCGTTCATGTCTTCATCTGAGTGATTACTGTCTGTCTCTCTCTCTTTTTGATTTTCATGAGAAATCTTTGCTTTGAACTGCCTACCAAAATTGACTCTAGTAACACGCAGTCTTTCAATCTGTGAAAATTTGAATTGAAATAAACAAACATATAGTTTTTTAAAAAAGACATTTGCATATATTTGGCAAGGGATGGATACAGCAGTCCTATAAGACAATGGCCACTAAAATGGTCTGAAAATTTCAAATGATCTTACTACTTGTTCTCTTCAGAGTAAACCGCCCTCAATATCCTCACCATTAGGCAATATAAAAATTATCCCCAGTTTACTGAGTCATAGGACATTTCATTTGTCCAGGCCAGTACAATTAGCAATGGTCCTGTCTACTCTCAGGGTCTCTGGCCATTCATGGGTTAGGTAAATTTTATTCTGTCCTGAGCTCATGTCCCTCCCCTACCTCTTACCATCTAGAACCCTACCCCTAGCAATCATTTCCCTTACTCCCTCACTAGTTTAACTTGACAGCGTTTTGGTGCTCAGCATGGTTACAGATATAGATTACTGAAATGAGTATCAGAAAGTTCTGGGCAGTAGTGAGACATCCTTGTGGATCTTGATATTCCTTCAAGTTTTGATGAGTTAAAAGCAGAGGTTCTCTTAAAGATGAAGTGTCCAGAATTATTATCATGTCATAAAGACATGAAATCACAAAATAATATAGGATTTGGACTGGAAGGCAGGACTTCTGATTCCAAGTCCACAGTTTGTTCCATCCCACGGGGCCAAGCATCTGAGTCAAAGCATCTTATCCTACTCTATACCTAAAGTATATAACCCCCCAACACCAGTTCCTACCTCCTCTTTCTGGGTGTCCAAGAGCACTCACCTAAATCCCCAGATTGACCTTCATTGTCCAGTACTCACTTAATTTTTGCTTCTCTCTGCTTTCCCTTCTCAATATCCTTCACTCACATGGTTAATCAGTACTCACTGGCCTCACTATCAACTCATTTCTGACTTGGTGCCAACACTGGTCAACTTCTGGCTTGACTGCTGCCAGAGTCTTGTGTTGGATCTGACGGCCTCCTATTTCTCCCTGCACATATCTATCCTCATACGGGGGAAACTGAATCTCTTAAAGTACTGATTATATCCTGTCAGTCCCTCCTGAAAGAATACTGAAGAGACCAGATAAATCCAAGCATTACCTTCAAATACAATGCCTAACATGATTATACCTGAACTATATTTGCAATTTTATTTTTTATCAGCTCACATATTTATGTTTCATGATTTCTGTTTCTCTTTCTCTTCTTTCTTTTTCTCTGTAGAAAGTGTCCCTGATTTTAAGACTGTGATGAGTGTGCATTTCCCTAAACTCCTTTACTAATCACATCCCACAGATATGTATCAAGCACACAAAAATGGGGCTTCTCAGACTATAGTACATGAGCTCCCAGAAGAATGAATGTTGGTGCCAGTGGCAACGTGAATACATGTGACAAATTTGATGTTTCTTTTGAACTATGAGTTTTATTTTAAAAGCAGTTTAGTGGAAATGTTTGTGATATAGTAACATAACTAATGCTGGTGTTTTAGACTCAAAATATTCTTTCTGGTATTGCCCATATCTGCATAGGCGTCTCATTCTGCTATTACATTACACACTCATTTTGAGAAAGTACCATAGATTAGACAGCATATCCCCTACAATGCTCAGCAGAGTTTCTGTTCACCTCCAAATAGTCATGAACCCCAAAAATCATTGCTGATGATGTTTTTCAAGTCTAATGAAAAGCAGGGAGTTAACAATCCAAGATTTAACATTCAGAATAATGTAGAATAGTGACCATGGTAGTTCAGAATATGGAAAGATTTCACTGAATTCTGGGGCCCAAAGACAAGCAGGGTTAAAAGGAAAGAGGTTAAAGGGTTGGCTATAATTTTACTGCTTCATCTATTATCATTCCAAAGTTGGATGAGATTAGTGGGAAGAAAGGAGAATCACTAGAGAGAGCAGAGTCAAAGGGAAAATCACTTTCTATCCACATGAGCCCCACCATTCATCTCAGGGGAGAAGTCATCATTCACGATACAGATATCTGTCTGAAAAGCCAAAAGAAACTCTGAAAGGTCAGCAGCATGGTGAACAGACAGAGGGCAGGCCTTGAATTGCTCAGACTGATGGTGGTATGAGAGGTTATGTGTTGGTTAATTCTGCAGGAGCCTCGTGTCTCTTATCCTTCTACTTCTGATGAACACCTTCTACGGCATCTTCACTGCTTCCTGCACTACACCTCATGGTCAGCTACATATGGGGATTGTACGGTGGAGAGGGAAATAGTTTACTTCAGGAACCCAGGTAAAGTTGGCCTTTGTTGCATTTTCCCACAAAGGAATTGCACTCAGAGTAAGAATTGATTGATTGTCAAACAGCCCCAGTAGTATCCTCTCTCTCGAGAAACAGGAGTGCTAGCGGGCAGGTGCAGCCAGCCAATCAAGACCATATTAACAATCCCACCTAAGTTAGCAGATCTCAGGCATGCATCAGGAGCCTCCTCTCTGTAGCTGGGGATCCTTAGAGGTAATACCTCCTTTTCCCCATAGGCAACTTTAATCAAGCACTAATTAGCCATTAGGGGGCAATGCTTTACAATCCAATTATAACAATTTGGAAAAATAAGTTAGACTTCAATCAGTAAATGTTGAAATCTCACTTCAGCAGCTTTGAGATTATTTTTCGGTCTCATGGAATCACTTTGCTCCAATTGGCGCTTCAAGTGTTTATTCCAAAACCATGCCAGACTCTCAACCTTTCAAAAGAGGTTGGTATTCTTCTAAGCTAAGCCCTTCCTGCCATTCTGTGGATTTTGCAACATTATAGATTGTCACCATCCTATTTGTAATATCTTGTCTCCCTATGCTTGAGGGTAGAAGCTAATCTTTATATAAACTTTTTGCTGTACAGTATCAATCTGCCTTTTTCAGATTACTTTATTCTGGTCACTGAAATTGTCAAAATGATGTTGAAAGTTGGTTTTGTCAAATGAACTTTGACACCCAATACGTCTTTTTATCTGAACTAACGTTTCACATGTGAGCCAACAGAGGTACTCAATGTGTTGCCAAACCCATTTTCAAAACACACCATCTTTATTTGTTCTACACTGTAGTCATATCATGTTGCTCGTCAAAATGACTGGTTCAGGATCATCATAATTTTATTTTTTTAATTTTGTACTTTTTTTACTGAAGTATAATTGACATGCAACAATATATTAGCTTCAGGTGTCAAACATAGTTACTTGACTTTTGTATATATTGTGACATGATCACCATAATATGTATATTTACGATCGTAGCATTTTCAAATTTGCAATACAATACTGTTGACTTTAAACCCCACTTGATATGTTACATTCCTGTGTGCTGCTTATTTTATAACTTGAAATTTATACCTCATGATCTCCTTCTCCCATCTCACCCTTTGCTCAGGCCCCTGCCCTCTGAATAAGATACCTAGGAGTAGAATCGCTGGACCATATGTTAAATCCATGTTAAGTCTTTTGAGGAATCTCCACACTTCTTTCCATAGGGGATGGCCAGCATGCATTCTCAGCAGCAGTGTAAGAAGGTTCCTTTTTATCCACATCCTCACCAAATGTTGTTTCTGGTTTTTTATATGGGCCATTCTCAAGGTGTGAGGTGCTGTCTCATTGTGGCCTTGATTTGCATTTAGCTGATGATAAGTGATGATGAGCACTTTTTCATATGTCTGTTGGCCATCTGCATGTCTTCTTTGAAGAAGTGTCTATTTAGCTCTTCTGCCCATTTTTAATTGGGTTGTTTCTTGTCCTTTTGTTGAGTTGTATACATGTTTTGTGGATCTTCAATATCAATCCTTTATCAGATATATGGTATACAAATATTTCCTCCCACTATTAGGGTGTCTGTTTTGGTTGCTGTTTCTTTCACTGTACAGAAGCTTTTTAGTTTGAGATAGTGCCCATTGCTTAGTTTCTCCTTTGTTTTCCTTGCTGCTGAAGATGAGTATGCAAAGATGTTTCTGAAGTTTATGTCATGGAGTGTTTTGCCTATGTTTTCTGCAATATATTTTATATTTTCAGGTCTCACATTCAAGACTATTTTCCATTTTGAGTTGATTTTCATGTATGGTGTGAGATAATGGCCTAGTGTCATTTCTTGCATGTGGCAGTCCAGTTTTCCCACCACCATTTATTGAAGAGGCTTTCCTTGTTCTGGTGTATACACTTGGTTCATTTGTTGTATTTTGGTTGTTCACAAATGTGTGGTTTTATTTCTGGGCTCTCAGTCCTTGGTTTGTGCGCTTGTTTTGTTCCAGTACCATGTTTATAGGGTAGTCTAAAGTCCAGAAGTGGATATCTCCATTTTTTTTTCTATTTTAGTCTGGAAAGCTTGGGCTGTTTGGCTTTCCATATGAATTTCAGTAATCTTTGCACTATACTGTTGAAGAATGCCACTGGGATTTTTATTGGGATTGCAGTGACTCTTTAAGTAGCTTTCGATAGGATGGTCATTTCGACAATGTTGATTTTTCTAATCTATGAACAGGGAATATCTTTTCATTTCTTGGCATCTTCTTCCATTTCTTTTAACAATGTGTTATAGTTTTCCTTGTATGGATGCTTCATCTCCTTTGTTAGGAGGTATTTAATTTTTTTATGAACTTGTAAATAGGATGGCTTTCTTAATTTCTTCTTCTAGCTCACTATTTGTAAATAGGAAGGCAACTGATTTTTGCATCTTGATTTTTTTAAAGATTTATTTATTTATTTATTTATTTATTTATACAAGAACCAGGGCACAGGCCAGATGTGCAGGAGGGTGAGAGGACTCACCAGAGACAGAGTGGGGAACAGAACGGGCAGACTGACAAAATACACTGCTAAGGGGAGTAGCGGTCACGCCAGGAGAGGTCTGCCGCACCATGTGGGACCCTTGCTGGCTGGCCAGGATCGAACCGGTGCTGCAGAGGCTGCGGACAGCTTCACAGCGAGGCACTCAACCGTCTGCACCACCAGGGGAGGCCCCGTCTCAATTTTATATCCTGCCACTTTGCTGAACTGATTTATTTTTTCCATTAGTCCATGGAAACATGGAGTCTTTGGGGTTCTCTAGGTATATTACCATATCACCTGCAAACAATGATAGCCTTACTTTTTCTATCCTAATTTGGATTCTTCTTAATACTTTCTCTTGCCTAATTGCTCTAGCTAGGACTTCTAGTGCTGCATTTAAAAGTAGTGGTGAGAAGGGACATCCTTGTCTTGTACCAGATCTTTGTGGAAAGGCTTTGTTTTTCACCATTGACAATTATCCCAGCTGTGGATTTGTTACATATGGATTTTTTTTATTTTATAATATGTTCCTTTTATCCATTTTTCAAGGATTTTTATCATAAAATGGATGCTTAATCTTATCAAATGCCTTCTCAGCATCTTGATATGATCATGTGTTTTTTTCTTTTCTTTTTCTTTGATGTGGGTGTGTTACACTGATTGATTGATTCTCAGATGTTGAACCACCCTTGTATTTTTGTTATAAAATCCACTTGGTCATGGTGTATAATCTTTTGAATGCTTTGTTGGATTCAGTTTGCTAAGATTTTATTGAGGTCTTTTCCATTTGTGTTCATTAGGGAGGCTGGTCAGTAGTTTCCTTTCTTTGCATTGTCTTTGTCTGGTTTTGGTATTAGTGTAATGTTGGCCTCAAAAAAAAAAAAAATGTGGGGCCTCCCCTAGTGGCACAGGTAGATGAGCACCATGCCATGAAACTGTCAGCAGCCTCTGCAGTGCTGGTTCAATCCCAGCCAGCCGGCGAGGGTCCCACATGGTGCGGCAGACCTCTCCTGTCACACCCGCTGCTCCCCTTAGCAGTGTATTTCATCTGCCTGTTCTGTTCCTTGCTCTGTCGCTAGTGAATTCTCTCACCCTCCTGCGCATCTGGCCTGTACCCTGGTTCTTGTATAAATAAATAAATCTTTAAAAAATTTAAAAAAAGAGTTTAATATCATTTAAAAAATGTGTTTGGGAGTATTCCTTCATTTTCACTATATTTTTTTTTAAATCTGAGCAGGATAGGTAGTAGTTTGTCTTTGAATGTTTGTTAGAACTCACCATGAAGCCAACTGGTCTTGGAATTTTGTTTTCTGAGAAAGTTTTGATAGCTGTCCTTACTTGTGATTCCTTACTTGTGATTGGTTTGTTCATTTCTTCCCTAGTCAGTCTTTGATGATTGTATAATTCTAAGAACATGGCTATTTCATCTAGGTTGTTGAATTTGTTTGCATATAAATGTTTATAATATCTTACTGTGAGTTTCTGAAGTGTCTGCTGTAACTTTCCTCTTTCATTTTTGATCCTATTTATTTGTATTTCCTCCTTCTTTTTCTTAATGAGCCTTGATATATGTTTATTTTATTTATTTTTTCAAAGAACCAAATCTTTGGTTTCACTGATCTTTTTGATTGTCTTTTTAATTTCTATTTCCTTTATTTGTGCTCTAATCTTTTTTTTTTACAGTTTTATATTTTTTATATATTTCTTACATCATTTTTCATTTTTGCACAATTATGCATTTTCATCTTGGTTACATTCCCCATACAATTGTACCCCCCTTATTTTGACCCCAACCAACCTCTCCTTTCACCGCCCCCCGGCCCCGTAGTGTGTCTCTGGTTTATAGTTGCTTGTTGATTTTGATTTTTTCTTTATTATAGTTATTCTTTTACCTGGTCCCTTATTTAGGTTTTCTAAACTCCTGCTATGAGTGAGACCATCTGGTATTTTTCTTTTTCTTTCTGGCTTATTTTGCTGAGCATGATCCCTTCCAGATCCATCCATGTTGCTGCAAATTGCATGACTTTATTTTTTTGATTGCTGAGTAATATTCCATAGTGTATATGTACCACTTCTTCTTGATCCAGTCATCTATTTTTGGGCATTTGGGTTGTTTCCAAAGCTTAGCTATTGTAAATAGTGCTGCTATAAACACAGGGGTGCAGGTGCTCTTTTGAATTAATGTTTCTGTGTCTGTGTAAATATCTAGAAGTGGAATTGCTGGATCATATGGAAGCTCTATTTTTAGTGGTTGAGGAATCTCCATACAGCTTTCCATAGTGGTTGGGCCAGTTTGCACTCCCACCAGCAGTGCAGGAGAGTTCCTTTTTCTCCACATCCTCACCAACATTTGTTGTTGCTAGTTTTTTTTAATATGTGCTATTCTCACTGGTGTAAGATGGTATCTCATTGTAGTTTTGATTTGCATTTCCCTGATTACAAGTGATGTTGAACATTTTTTTTTCATATGCCTGTTGATCATTTGCATTTCCTCTTTGGAGAAGTTTCTTTTTAGTTCTTCTGCCCATTTTCTTTTTATAAAGATTTATTTTTATTTATTTTTTTATACAAGCACTGGGTACAGTCAGAAGCGCGGGAGGGTGAGAGAATTCACCAGAGCCAGAGTAGGGAGCAGAGCAGGCAGAAGGAACGAAGTACACTGCTGAGGGGAGCAGCAGGCGGCAGGAGAGGTCTGCGTGCCATGTGGGACCCTCCTCCGGTGGCCGGGGAGCAGCCGGGGA
This sequence comes from Talpa occidentalis, assembly GCF_014898055.3. Taxonomy (NCBI): domain Eukaryota; kingdom Metazoa; phylum Chordata; class Mammalia; order Eulipotyphla; family Talpidae; genus Talpa; species Talpa occidentalis. Next base: position 70,929,599 of record NW_023605305.1, on the reverse strand, counting down.
TCAAACCAGTGCTGCAGAGGCTGCGGGCAGCTTCACAACCCAGCGCTCAACCGCTGCGCCACCAGGGAGGCCCCTCTTCTGCCCATTTTTGACTGGATTGTTTTCTTTGTTTTTGTTGAGTCTCATCAGCTCTTTGTAGATTTCTTAAAAGATTTTTTTTTATATTCCCCATACAATTGCAGCCCCCTTATTTTGACCCCAATCCTGCCCCCCTCCCATTGTGTGTCTCTGATTTATACTTGCTTGTTGATTTTTGATTTTTCTTTATTATATTCTTTTTCCTGGCCCCTTATTCAGGTTTTCTAGATTCCTGCTATGAGTGAGACCATCCTGTATTTTTCTTTTTCATTCTGTCTTATTTCGCTGAGCATGATCCCTTTGAGCTCCATCCACGTTGCTACAAATTGCATGAGGTCAACTAATCTTTGACAAAGGAGCAAAGAATATGCACTGGAGCAAAGAAGTTTATTCAATAAATAGTGCTGGGAAAACTGGGTCGCTACATGCAAAAGAATGAAACTTGACTACTACCTCACACCATGCACAAAAACCAACTCAAAATGGATTAAAGAACTAGACACAGGACCTGAAACCATAAAATATATAGAAGGAAATTTAGGCGAAACATTACATGGCATGCACCTCAAAGACATCTTTACAGACACATCACCCAAAGCAGTGATAGTGAAGGCAAAGATAAACAGCTAGGACTACATAAAATCTTTTTTTTTTTAAAGATTTATTTATTTGTTTATACAAGCACTGGGGACAGTCAGAAGCGCAGGAGGGTGAGAGAATTCACCAGAGCCAGAGCAGGGAGAAGAACAGACAGACTGACAAAATACACTGTTGAGGGGAGCAGCGGGCGGCAGGAGAGGTCTGCGTGCCATGTGGGACCCTCACCCCGTGGCAGGGGATGGAACAGCTTCACAACCCAGCACTCAACTGCTGCACCACCAGGGAGGCCCTACATAAAATCTTTGTAGATTTTTGTGATCAGTCCTTTATCATTGGTGTTGTGTGCAAAAATTTTCTCCCAGTTGGTGGGGCTTCTCCTCGTTTTGGTTATTGTCTCTTTTGCTGTGCAGAAGCTCTTTAATTTGATGTAGTCCCAGTTGCTTATCTTTGCCTTCACTATCACTGCTTTGGGTGATGTGTCTGTAAAGATGTCTTTGAGTTGCATGTCATGCAGTGTTTTGCCTATATTTCCTTCTATTTATTTATTTATTTATTTATTTATTTTTTTCCTTCTATTTATTTTATGGTTTCAGGTCTTATGTTTAGTTCTTTAAACTATTTTGAGTTGGTTTTTGTGCATGGTGTGAGGTAGTAGTCAAGTTTCATTCTTTTGCATGTAGCTACCCAGTTTTCCCAGCACCATTTGTTGAACAAACTTTCTTTGCTCCAGTTATGCTCTAATTTTTATTATTTCTTTCCTTCTACCAGTTTCTGGACTTTTTGTTGTTGTTGTTCTTCTTCTTTATCTAGTTCCTTGAGGTGAAAGATAAGGTTGCTTGTGTTGGCTCCTTCTGATTCTTAATGTGGACCTTCATTGCTATATACTTTCTTCATAGAACTGCTTTTACTGTCCCCCATACATTCCGAAAGGTTTGTCCAGATTATCATTTGCCCTGTGGTATTTATTTTTATTTCTTCTTGGATTTCCTCACAAACCCAGTGGTTATTCAGTAGAGTATTACTCAATCTTCACATATAAAATTGTTCCCTTGTTTTCTTTTGGTAGTTGATTTCTAGTTCAGTATCTTTAATAAGCACAGAAGACACTTGGTATGATTTCTATCTTTATGAATTTGTTGGTGTTGGTCTTACGATCCAGTATGTGGTCAATCCTGAAGAATGTCCTGTGTGCACTTGAGAAAAACATGTATTTAGCTTTGGGGAGGTGTGGTGCCCATAAATATCCATTAGGCCCACGTGGCCTAATTCTTTGTTTAGGGAGACTATGTTTTTATTTATATTCTGTTCATTGAACTGTCCATTGCTGACAGTGTGGTATTGAAGTCTCCAATTTCTCCCTATCTGTTTTCAAATGATAATAGTTGTCTGGTGTATTTGGTGTTCCTTCATTTGGTGAATATATATTGATGAATGGAATCTTCTTGTATTGCTCCTTTGATTATTATGCAGTACCTGCCTTTTGTTACTTTTTTAAGGTGGAAGTTAGTTTAGCTGTTTCTGCCTTCCTTTAGGTGACTTTTTTTTTTTGGCAATATTGTTTTCTATCTCTATGCTTATCTTTGGTAATTAGGTTTGTATCTGGAGGCAGTAGAAGGTTGGATCCTGTTTCCTAATCCAACTATTTACTCTGTATCATTTTATTGATTAGTTCAGTCCATTAATATTTAGAGGAACTATTGACATGTAAACATCCTTCATTGCCATTTTGTTCCTAGCTTTGCAGTTCCATTTAATTCTTTGTTGAGTTCCTTGTGCTTGTTTGTTCCTCTATTTTGTTCTAAACCTTTGAATCTGAAGCATGTTTTACTATTACTTGGAAGGGAGTGGGCATTAGTGAATTCAAACTCCCTAAGACTTCCTTTGTCTAAGTCCTTATCTCTCTCTAATTCAGGAAAGAGACACTTGCAGGATAGAATATTCCTGGCTGGCATTTTTTTTCTTGGAATATTTTGAACATGTCATTCAATTATAGTGTTTCTTTAGAGAGATCCAAAGTTAGTATAATTGCTGTTACTTTATAGATTATCTGTTTCTTCCACCTTGACCTTTTTTTTTTTTTTTTTCCCCGGTCTTGGTCTCCTAAGTGTTTACTTTTGCATTTTGCTATAGTTTTCCCTTTATCTAGGTAGCTAGGTATTCTTTTAGCTTCTTGTATTTCTATGTTCATTTCCTTCTTCAGATTTGGGGAATTCTCCACTATTTCCCTAGATGGAGTCTCAGTTCCCTTTCCTTCTCTTCTTCTGGGATTCCTATTACTCTTATATTTCCTTTCCTCAAGACATCAGATAAATCTCAGAGTGTTTCTTCATTCTTTTTCCTCTGTTTCTTTCTCTTTGTATCTTTCTTCTTACCTCTTATTCATCTTCAAGATCACTTATTCATTCTTCCACTTAATTTATTCTACTTCCATGGCTTTGTCCTGAATTTTTGCTTCCTCCTGCAATTGTTATTTCTTGTTGAAAGTTTCAATTTGGATATTCTTTGTGTTGGTTGTGTTTCTCATCATATTAATTTCCTTTTCTGAGTTTTCTTTGTATTATTCAAATTCTTGAGTTTTCTTAATAATTTGTATAAAAGCTCTTCCATGTATTTGTGGTTTGGTTCTATGTATTTTTATCTTTGCTGTGCATTGTTCCCCTGAGGGCTTACTTAGCCATTTATGTTTTTCTTTCTCCCCATTGTTTGGTTTTGATTTGCTCTGCTGTACCTCTGCTGAGTTTTGTTATCTTTGTGGTGTATTTTTCCCCTGAGGGTTTGCTTAGCCTCTTGTGTTTTTCTTTCTCTCCATTGTTTGCTTTAGGTTTGCTCTCGAGGTTTCATTTTGTAAACATCCTTAGCTCCCACTGTTCTGGGTGTTTACCTGATTAGGTATACAGCTACTGTGGTCTTGCAGGATCTGGGATGGTGCTAAAACCTCCACTGAAGCAATTCCAAGCCTTGTTCTGGTGATTAGGAGGGTTGTGGGTACTGGTTTGAGAGACTAAGTCACTGAGACCTTGTCCTGCACAGGAGCAGTGGCTCTGTGCTGGTTTCCAGTGGGCAAGAGTGCAAGGGGTTGCTGGAGATTCCTGATAAAGCAATGTAGCCCAGACTGTCTGCTCCTCAGGTGCTGGTGGTTGGGTACTGAATTGGATCTATATCTCAGATGCAGCTGGGGTCCCTGCAGTGAAGAGCTGTGCCCTATAAGGCCCAGAATGGGGCTTGCATATGCTCCTGAGGCACTAATCTTATCTATTTTTTTATTTAGTGTTTTTATTTTCTTCAGACACATACCCAGAAGTTAAAGTACTAGATAATAAGGTAAATATTTTCAATTTTTTTGAGGAACCAGCATACTGTTTCCATAGTGACTCCATTAATTTACACTCCCATCAAGTGGATGAAGGGTTCCCTTTTCTCTAATACTCATTAATGCTTATTATTTTCTGTGTTTTTGATAACATTCTAACAAGAATCAGTTTTTTATTTACATGTACCTAGTGATTAATGACGTTGATCATCTTTTCATGTGCTTACTGGCCAAATGTATGCCTTGTTTGGGTGAATGTCTATTTAGATCCACTGTTGTTTTTTTTTTGTTTGTTTGTTTGTTTAAACCTTTTTTTTTTTAAAGATTTATTTATTTATTTATACAAGCACTGGGTGCAGTCAGAAGGGTGGGAGGGTGAGGGAATTCACCAGAGCCAGAGCGGGAACAGAACAGGCAGAGGGATGTGGCAGGAGAGGTCTGCACGCCATGTGGGACCCTCGCCGGTGGCAGGGGATCGAACCACTGCTGCAGAGGCTACAGGAAGCTTCATAGCCCAGCGCTCAACGCTGCACCACCAGGGGAGGCCCCACTGTTGTTTTTTAATATTTTATTTTATATAATTCTTACATCATTTTTCATTTTTGCACAATGTATGCATTTTCATTTTGGTTATATTCCCCATACAACTGCACCACCCCCTTATTTTGACCCTAGTCCTTCCTTTCTCCACTCCACCCCCGTAGTGTGTCTTTGGTTTATAGTTGCTTGCAGATTTTGATTTTTACTTTGTATTAATTAGTCTTTTTCCTGGTCCCATATTAAGGTTTTCTAAATTCCTGCTATGAGTGAGACCATCCGGTATTTTTCTTTTTCTTTCTGACTTATTGCACTGAGCACTATCCCTTCTAGCTCCATCCATGTTGCTGCAAAATGCATGTGTTTATCTTTTTTGATTGCTGGGTAATATTCCATTGTGTATATGTACCACATCTTCTTGACCCATTCATCTATTTTTGGGCATTTGGGTTGTTTCCATAGCTTAGCTATTGTAAGACAGTTGTTCAGTTTCATTCTTTTGCATGCGGCAAAACACCATTTATTGAAGAGAGTTTCCTTTTCCCATTGTATATCCTTGGCTGCTTCTCATAATTTAATGTATTATATATGCATGTATCAATATCTGGGCTCACAATCTGTTCCATTGGTCTATGCCTCTGGTTTATGATAATGACATACTGTGTGGATTATTATAGCTTGGTGATAGAGTTTGAAATAAGGGACCATGCTACTTCCATCTTTGTTCTTTCTCAGTATTAGTTTTGCTGGTCAGGATCTTTTGTGGCTCTATATAAATTTTAGAAATTTTGGCTACATTTCTAATGAAGAATGCCACTGGCATTTTAATAGGGATTGCATTGAACCTGTAGATTACATTAAGTAATATGGACATTTAACAATATTAATTTTTTAGTACATGAGCATGGAATATTTTTTCATATACTTCAACCTACTTTAGTTTCTTTCATCATCTTATCTTTTTCAGTGCATAGGTCTTTTACTCCCTCCTCCCCCATGTAGTCTTCGGTATTTTATTGCTTTTTTATACAACTGTAAATGGGATTGTTTTCTTAATTTCTCTTTCTTATTGTTTGTTGTTAGTATATAAAAACACACAAATTTCTATTCCCTGTAGCACTATATATCTCCTGGCCCATTGTTTGTCAAAGCCATGCTTTTGGGAAGCTCATGTCTCTGGTGAGGCCTAACACTTTAATCCTCAGGGAAAAGATTTATAATATCCATCGCAATTGTGGTATTGTGGGTAGAGTTCCTGGTAAGGTCATGTGTCTGCCTCTCTTACTCTTCTTGATATGGTCTCCTTATACTTCATGTGGAGATGCTGATTAACTACTTTACCATTTATTTCAGAGGGAATTTCTCCATACTTAATTGTGGATTTGCTGTGTCCATGGGAGGAGGTGTATTCAGGATCTTTCTCTGCCTGTATCTTGACAAATGACTCCTACAGTTCCATTATGATTTTTATTTTTTTTGAAGATTTATTTATTTATACAAGAACTGGGGTACAGGCCAGATGTGCAGGAGGGTAAGAGGATTCACCAGAGACAGATTGGGGAAAAGAACAGACAGACTGATGAAATACACTGCTGAGGGGAGCAGCGGGCACAACAGAAGGGGTCTGCCATTATGATTTTTAATTGTGATGTTTAGGCACATTCCTATCCCTCTATTGTGAATATAGTCACCAAGATGGATATGAGGTATTTTGTTCTTTCTTAGGTCTTTCAGTATGAACAAATAAACCACTTTTGAGTAAGGCTATGTGACACAACAAAATCTCCATAATTGAAGTTCATATGTCTCCTACCATTTATACATCTTAGAAACTGGGAGAAACTGCAGTTCCCTGTACTTGTTGGCATATGACATGTAGTGTAAGAATTTTAAAAAGTGAAAAAAAGGAAGAGTATGTCAAAAAGACACAGTCAATGACAATATTTGCAATAGTTCAAGCATCAAAATACATAAAGTAGGATTGAATTAACCCAAGTTATAGAATAAATATAAATATAAATAAGTAGTGCTGAGGAAAATAAATGACTGAATAAACAAATAAATATGGGGAAAGAGATGAATTTCCTTAGCAGAAAAATCCCAAGTAATATACACAGATACTTCTCCCACCCGATCTGCAAGAAAGTGGTGTTCAATTCACTCTTCCTTCCTAGAGTATACCTGGACTTAGTGATTTATTTTCAAAGGCTAGAAAGTAATAAGTTTAGAGTGGACAAACAGACAAGCACTACTTTAACCTAAAAATCATGCTATATTGTGGCCCCTGTATGATGTAATGAGAAGGTACCGCACATCTGTGAGGTTCTTTCCCCTATAATGACAGTCTGTTCATGAGAAAGTTACAGAAACCAAAATTGAAAGGCATTGTAAAAAATATCTGACCAGAACTCTTCAAAATTCTAAATGTCATGAAAAACAACACAATACTGAGAAGCCAGTACAGAAGAAACTCTGAACACATGGATTTTTATTATCTGTAAAAATATAATGGGAGAAGTTACAATACTGTTCATTTAAAAACTGCTGACATCATAATGAATCCAGATGGGATGGCACAGCTTCACTGGCCAGCTCTTAGTGATCTAAAATATGAAGAAATAAATGGAAGATAGTCTTTTCAGGTCAATCTACTATATCCATTGCATTAACTGGAAGAGTTGTCTTCTGCCTATTTCTGAAAGTAGGACCATGCAACGGACTGGTACTCAAAAGATAAGAAGTTATCTAGATAAGGTTACTTCTTATCTTTTGAGTACCTCTTATGTGGCAGGATGACTCCTGTGATAACCTGATATTCTTAACTGATCTTGGCTTTACTCTTAAGTTCTATGGGGTAAAAAGAGACAAAATGGAAGAATAAAGACGTTTCTGTTCATTTCTTCTCATATCCTTCTTAACTTACCCAGTGGATGGGGAGTAGTGATGACTCTAGCAGTGTGACTGGGAATCCTTACTATGGCAATTGCACACTGAAAGAAGAAAAGGTTGATCCTTTTGAGTAGTATATACTATATCTATTCAGGAAGTAAGGCTGGACATTTTTTTTTAAGATTTATTTATTTATACAAGAACCAGGGTACAGGCCAGATGCATGGGAGGGTGAGAGGATTCACCAGAGACAGAGTGGGGAACAGAACAGGCAGATTAACTGAAATACACTGCTGAGGGGAGCAGCGGGTGCGACAGGAGAGGTCTGCAGTGCCATGTGGGACTCTCACCCGCCGGCTGGCCGGGAACAAACCAGCCCTGCAGAGGCTGCAGACAGCTTCACAGCACAGTGTTCAACTGCCTGCACCACAAGGGGAGGCTCAAGGCTGGACATATTGAGCAATATTTCTCATGTTAACCAAGAATGGAAGGTTATCATATTGTAATATCCTTAGCATATTTTATTTCACAAATGAATAGTTGTCAGATAAAGTCAGAACCATAAAAACCCCATGAATGCAGCCAGCACATCTTCTTTCTCTGAACAAAATAACATGAGAGATTTTTATTACGCAAGATTTCTAGACTCTGGTCAATAAAGAACCTGGTACCTTGCTAAGTACAGCCACAGACTTATCCTAAAAAACATTAAAATTGTATCCAGCATTAATCCATTTCATGCTCCCAACAAATAACCAGGAGATTGAAAGCTCTAATCCCCAAATAGATACTAAAGCTCAAACTCAGATCTACAGTAACAGAGGCCACTGACCAAATCCTCTGCATTTCCTGGCATACTCCAGCACTTCACCTGACAATTGATTCTCCTCCATCTTTTAAACAACACAAGAAAATGTGGCTCAACTCCAAATTAGGATGGAGTTTTCATCTCTATCTTCAGTCATTTGAGGAGGGCAAAATGGGAGAGTAGATGTTTTCCTATGTCTCCTTCATGAATATTCCCCTTTCTGTGACTACTTTCTCTGGTTCCCTTCAGTGAATATGGATCTACAGAGGCCAACACCACAGCAAGGGCATGAACTTACCTTGAAAATTCCTAATAGAAAAACATTTAAATTTTAACCTATAGTTATTCTCTCTCATTTTTCCTTCTTTAATCCCTGGAGGCATTGATTTATCAATGAAAAACACTAAAATTCCATGTGGGATTTATGGGGACCACAAAACCCTGCACACACAAGAAAGGGGTTTGTCAATGAATGCCAACAAACCATGAACATTCCTCAGTTATTGCCCTAACATCCCAGAGCAGTGATATCTTAATAGCTGTTACCCACAAATCTGCAATTACTTGACATCCCTCCAACCTCACTGATCTTTGGCTATTACTATGGGAAAATTGCTAATTTCCTGCCACTTACCACATAGGACTTCAGAAAAGTAAGTCAGATAATATATGGGAGAAATCTGTATACATGTGACCTGAACATGCTATTTTTCATCAATTAACCTCATAGAGAAATGTAAAATTAAAAGTTCAGTCACAGCAATAATTTATACAGGTCTCTATGTCCAACCTCACTCATATAGGAGATTCCACATCCCCTAAGAGGACCTCACATTCTACACATTGACGTGATCAAATTTGCTTCAATCAACAACTTCACAGGCTGACAAATAAGACTCAAGGGTCACATTCAAGCATTATAGAGAGTTTTTTTTTTTTTACAAAACTCTGTAGGTAAAGGGAAAGAAAACCTGAAGCCTGCTTTCCAGGTGAGGGGGCACAGAAACTCACCTAGATACCAAGACACAAAGACGTTGATAGTAAAGGAATGGAAAAAGTTCATGTAAACAATAACCAAAAAGAGTTGGAATGACTACATCATTGTAAGAAAAAATAGACTTTAAAATAGACTGTGAAAATTAAAATACAGAAACCTTATTTAAGTGAAGTTGGGAAGATAGGTGAAGAGTTCCCATGCAGGTGCAATCTGAAAGTACAAGAGCCAACATTCATTGCATATCTGGCTGTTAGTAGTGTCGCTTCCCTGAGTCAACAGAAGGAAGAAGCAATCTGTAGCCACTGCTGCACGAGTTCAATCCCCTGCCAGGGAGGTGACCCACATGCCGCAGCAGACCTCTCCTGTCTCGCCCACTGCTCCCCTCAGCAGTGTATTTCAATCAATCCACCTATTCTGTTTCCCACTCTGTCTCTGGTAAATCCTCTGACCCCCACACTTCTGGCCTGTACCCCAGTTCTTGTATGCATAAATAAATAAATCTTTAAAAAATAGAAGCTACATACATATTATTGCCATGTGCACATTTAACATTCTCCAGCACAGGCCATAGGTAGGAAAAGAAGATAAGTCTTAGTAAATTCAGAAAAAAATCAAGGCAGAAGGTATCTTTTCCAATCACAATGGGAAAAAAATAGAAATAAATTAGAGAAGTTAGTAATACTGACTTAATTATTGAAACAATTAAATCTTAAGGAAAGTAGCAAGAGAAAAAGGAATAATTATTTATTCTTATGAAAACATAAAACAATTTACAAAATAGCAATAAATACAAGTCTATTAATAATTATTTTTAGTGTAAATGGGCTAAATTCTTCAAACAAATGATATAGTGTATCTAAATGGATAAGAAAAGAAGACTCATCTATATGCTAGACATAAGAGACAAACTTCACATGTAAGGATACTCACAGATTGAAAGTGAAGGGATGCAACTAGAAATAAAATGAAAATGATTATAACTATACTAATACCAGACAAAATGGACTTTAAACTGAAGTCTATAAGAACATATAAAGAAGAAACAACCCAAATGCCCAAAAATAGATGCCTGGATCAAGAAGATGTGGTACATATACATAATGGAATATAACTCAGCAATCAAAAAAGATAAACACAGGCATTTTGCAGCAACATGGATGGAGCTAGAAGGGATCGTGCTCAGTGAAATAAGTCAGAAAGAAAAAGAAAAATACGATATGGTCTCACTCATAGCAGGAATTTAGAAAACCTAAATAAAGGACCAGGAAAAAGACTAATTAATACAAAGTAAAAATCAAAATCAACAAGCAACTATAAACCAGAGACACACAATGGGGTGGGGGGGCGGGGAGAGGAAGGACTAGGGTCAAAATAAGGGGGGTGCAATTGTATGGGGGAATATAACCAAAATGAAAGTGCATACATGGTGCAAAAATGAAAAATGATGTAAGAATTATATAAAATAAAATATTTTTAAAAATAGCTAAATAAATAAATAAAATAAAGAAGTATACCATGTAATGAAAGATAAAAATCCAACAAAAAGATACATTTGTTAATATTTATGTAACCAACATAGGTACACCAGAACACATAAAGCAAATATTAACATACAATAGCAGTACAATAATGCTAGGAGACATTAACACCCCCCAATTACATGAATGGCTAGAACATCCAAACATTAACCTCAACCAACATATTAGACTACAACATGATAGATTAAAAAAGACCATTCCACCCAAAGCAGCAGAATATGCATTATTCTTAAGTACACATAGAACATTCTCCAGGATAAACATATAGTCTCAATAAATTTAAGAAGACTGAAACAAAACAAGCATCTTTTTGGGCACAATTACTAAAAGAACACTGGGAAAGATACCAAAATGTGGAGATTAAACAACATACTACTTGATAACTATTGGGACAACTAAGAAATTAAGAGAAATTTAAAAATACTTGAAGACAAATAAAAATAGAAATACGGCATATTAAAATCTCTGCAATGCAGTAAAAGTAGTTCTAACAGGAAAGTATATAGCAACATATACTAATTATAGAAACAATAAAAATTTCAAATAGTAATTTCATTTTACATCTAAAGTAGCTAAAAACCATAAGGCACAAAATTAGTACAAGAAAGAAAATAATAAAGATCAAAGCAGAAATAATGAAAGAGAAATAAAAAAGACAAAAGAAATAAGAGCTAGTTCAATGAAAGAAATACCTTTTAGTTAGACTACAAGAACTAGAAACATTTAGTTAAACTTAAAAAAAGAGAGACTAGTAAGAATAAGTAAGATCAGAAACAAAAGTGAGGAAGTTAAATTGACACCACAGAAATACATAGGCTCATAAGAGATTACTATAAACATCTAAATTCTGATAAGTTGGGCAACCTAAAAAAATGGATAATTATTAAAACCATATGATCTTCCAAGACAATCATAAAAAAATATAAAATGAGAATTCACTGATTACCAGTAAGAAGACTGTAACAGTAGTCCAAAATCTCCCCCAAAATAAAAGTTCAGGCCAAAAGGCTGGATTGGCAAATTCTGCCATATGTTCAAAAAGATTCAATACATATCCTTCTAAAACTCTTCCAAAAAAATTGAAAAGGAAGTAACACTTTCAAACTCAATTTACAAAGCCAATATTATCCTGATACTAAAACAAGACTAAGATGCCATTTAAAACAATTTTTTTCAGTACCCCTGATGGACATCAATACAGAAATCCTCAGCAACATAATAGTAAATCAAACTCAACATTTATTAAAAGAATCATATAGCTTGAACAAGAGAGATTTATTCCAGGATCAACATTTGCAAAACCATCAATGTGATATACCACATCAATAAAAGGAAGATAAATATCATGTGATCATCTCAATAGATGCAGAAAAGGCATTTGAGAAAATTCAACATCCACTTATGATAAAAACTCTCAACTAAGTAAATACAGAGGAACAGTCCCTCACTATATTAAAGACAATATATAGCAAGTCCAGGCCAATATCATACTCAACAGTGAAAAGCTGAAAGCTTTCACACTATGATCAAGAATAAGACACAAGGCTTCTTTGGTGGCCTAGGGGTTAAGTCTCAGAGCTACCACCTCAACTGCCCTCCCTCAGACAAAATGGCCTGAGTTCAATCCCAGGGCAGGGAGTTAACTCACATGGTAGAGCAGCCCTCTTCTGTTTTGCCAGCTATTTCCCTTTCAGTCCATCTGCCTGTTCTGCTCCCTGCTCTGTCTCTGGTGAATCCTCTCACCCTCCACACCTCTGACCTACACCCCAGTTTACACAAAAATAAATAAAAAATAAAAATCTTACAAGAATAATTATTTTTTAAAAAATAGTAAGACATAACTTCAGGGCCTCATCAGTGGCACAGCAGGTTGAATGCAGTGCTGTGAGGCTATCCGCAGCCTCTGCAGTGTGGGTTCAATTCCCTGCTGGCCAGGGAGATACCCACATGGTGTGGCAGACCTCTCCTGTCTCTCCCACTGCTCCCCTCAGTAGTGTTTTCAGTCTATCTGCCTGTTCTGCTCCCTGCTCTGTCTCTGGTGAATTCCCTCACCCTCCTGTGCTTCTGGCCTGTACCCCAGTTCTTGTATAGATAAATCTCTTTTTAAAAAAGACATAATTCCAACAATTATTCTACCTTGCATTGAAAGCCCTTGCTACAGTAATTAGACCCACCCCAAAAAAGGAAATAAAAGGCACCTAACTTGGAAAGGAAGATGATAAACTGTGATTATTTGCAGATGATTGAATTTTATATATAGAAAATCCTATGTACTTTGGATGGAACTAGAGGGAATTATGCTAAGGGAAATAAGTCCAAAGGAGAAGGCAAATACTAAATTGTGTCATTTATGTGTGAAATATATGGGGGGGGGAATGTTGAAATAAAAACAAGCCAATAACAAAACCTAGAAATCTGACTGCAGAACTGAGGCTAACAGAGGGGGAGGGAAGAAAATAAAGTAGGGAGGAAGCACAATGGACCATGTGAAGAACTATGAGTGTTTGAATGATAGGTGTTGTGTGGCAATAGCATCTGAAGGGGGAGATCCCATATCTCTAAATTATATCCAACATTGTAAACCAATGTTACCACCACAACAACAACAAACAAAAAATTACATATTCCACCAAATACCCCCATTGAATCTAATATATGAATCCAGTGAAGTTTCAGAGTACATATTCAAAATATAAAAATCAGTAGCATTTCTGTATACTAAGAATGAACTATCAGAAGAAGAAATTAAGAAAACAATCCCATTTACAATTAGATTAAAAAAAATAAATTCCTGTGAATAAATTTACTTAATTAGGTTAAAGACCTCTACACTGAAAACTAAGACACCAATGAAACATATTAAAGAAGGTTAAAAAATGGAAGGCTATACCATGCTCATGGATTGGAAGAACAATATTTTGAAAGGTTTATATTGCCTAATGCAATATATAGATTTAATGCAATCCCCATCAGAATTCCAATAGCATCCTTCACAGAAAAAGAACAAAAATTCTAAAATGTATATAGATCACAAAAGATCTAAAATAGCTAAAACAATCTTGAGAAAGTACAACACAGCTGGAGGCTGATTTCAAACTATATTACAAAGTTATAGTAACTATATAACAGTAAGGCAGTGACATAGAAACAAAGATATATATCAATAGAACAGAACAGAAAGCCCAAAATTATCTCATGCTGCTATGGTGAATTTATTTATAACAAAGGAGATGAGAATACAGAGTGGGGAAAGAAGAAATAGTGTTTGGAAAACTGAACAGCCACATGCAAAAGAATGAAACTGGATCACTGACTATACCACGTACAAAAATTAACTCAAGGTGAATTAAAAACTGGATGTAAGCCTTAAAACCATAATACTCTTAGATGAAACCATAGATGATAAGCCTCTTGACATTGGTCTTAGAAATATTTTCTTTTTTTTTAAACTAACCCCAAAGGAAAGGGGAAAAAGTAAAAATAAATAGGACTACCTCAAGCTAAAAATTTCCACACAGCAAAGAAAAACATCAACAAAACAAAAGACAACCTACTGAATTCAAGGAGAGAGTCACATATCATATATCAGATAAAAGGCTAATATATAAAATATAAAAATCATATAACTAATAACAGATAATAAAATGAACAATGCAATTTTTAAGTGAGCTGAACTGAATTTTCCACAGACACACATATAACTAGTATGCACATAAGGTTACCACATTAATGATCATCAGATAAATGCAAATCTAAACCATAATGATTTATCCCTTACACCTTTTTGAATGGCTATCATTAAAAAGAAAAACTAAATGTTGGTGAGAATACAGAGAAAATGGAATCTTTCTGCACTTTGAATGCATGTATGAGAACTGTAGAACCAGTATGAAAATATGGAAGTTTCAAAAAAAATAATTAAGTAGAGCTACAATATGATCCAGCAATTCCATTTCTGGATATTTCTCTAGTTCAAAAGATATATATGTACAATATGCACTCCCATGTTCATTGAAGTATCATTTAAAACAGCCAAGATATAGACATACTTAAATGTCCATTAACAGATGATTTGATAAAGATATGGCATATATTGTGAATACATATATCAGCATGGCTGCTTAGCTCCACCTCTACTTACCAGCAACAATCTACTCACAAAGTCAGATCCATGACATGATGGCAGTTCTAACCCTTTGTGCCTGACATCTCCTCAGATTGGAAGAGCAGTAGAGTTTATAAAAAAATGTCAGGGATAGAGTTCATGAAGGATGTCATTCACGGATTCAGTTTGCTCCTTGTTCCTACCAGCTAGTTTCTCAGAATGGAGTGGGCCCTTTGCTCCCTGACAGGTGTGAGACACTTTAGGGATGGCAGATGTGGGACAATTACACTATCATTTTAATGAAAAGATTGACAATTTTAAAAAAACTGTCATTAAGAAACTATGGTTAAGACCATATTAAATAAAATGGGAGGCAAGATGATTATAGTAAATGAACTTTTAAATAAACTGAAATTGGAAATTCAGTATCAAGAATAAACCAACAGTTCACCCAAGTGTTAATGTATCGGATCTTGAACCTGAAAATCCAGTCAAAGGTGAAGAAATTGCTCCCATAAAAAGATCCCAAAAGTACAAAGAACTATGAAATGCCAATTATAATTTCAGATAGCTTTAACAGCATTCTTGCATACATGAAATATCATTTAACCTATTGTCAAATTAATGATGCTATTAAAGAAATCAACAAGGAATAGTTAGTAAATAAAGATCCTGCATCAAAAAAAAAAAAAAAAGATCCTGCATCAACCAAAGTGTCTATGAAGTCTGTGGCCATAAATCTCTATTACAGATTTATGAATGAAGAAACAAAAAAACCCAAAGCCCATTAATTTATAGATTATTTAAAGTGGAAAATGATATAACAGGAATTCACAGCTCTGTAAGCTGACAAGAGGTTTCATGTGATGTTAAAAATTTCACACTGCTTGATGTTATTAGAGGTGGAAGGCCTTTGAGAGCTATTGAACTGACCAATAGACATTTTTTCTATACTTTCCTTACATATAATTTATATACAATTTTAGGTGTTTCATTTTCTTTTATTGTCTTTTGTAAACCTAAAACTGTTAAAAATAAAGGATATGTATTTTAAAATTCACTTCCTTTCAGCAAATATTTAGCCATCTACTTTATGAGCCTTTATGCCAGGCATATGATGAAACTAAATGTTTATGTCTAGTTTTTGTGTTTAGGCATTCCCAGTACTACAGAACTCATTAAGAGGGTTCAGATATGATAATGAAGAAAAAGGCCAAGAAAAAGGTCAGGAAACTCAGCCCAATTTGGAATTAGAGGTCATTAATCTCTCAATGTCATCAATATTATTTTGGTCTACAGACAAAAGCTGGATTTGGAGCCAGCCCACCCATGTGATTATTCAGCTTTCCCATATGTTGTTAGGAAACAGCTATCCTTAAATACATTCAGTGTATTCCAAACTGTATTCCAATCCGTAAACTTCAACCTGTAATAAATTTGTCATAAATGTTGAAATAAAAAAGTAACAAAGTAACATGTGTACATGCTGGAAAATAGGTGGCTAGATTCTAAGAATTTAACCATATTTTTCTTCTGCACTGGGGAGATTATCTGGTCTGTGTATGACGTATTATTATACATTAAATCTGAATCTATGTAAGACATTAGCTCTATCATGTAGTTTATAGGAAACAAAGGGACAGAGAAACAAGCTACATTTCATCATAAAGAAATGATCAAACAATTCCAGAAAAATAACCTATTCTCTTAAAAACAAATCAATTAACAGGAGAAAAATGCAGAATCTTGTTTTATGTTAAAAGAAACATATGACACAGCCCCAAGTGGTGTGCCCTGGAAGCTTGTACTGGCCTAAGGTTTCCATATCAAGCTGGGCCAGAGCCCCAGGGTGTCCCAGACACATGTGCCACAGATCCTGTCTTTTCTTCTTTTACTTTACTTTATTGGCAGAGATAATTGCATTTGAAAAAAGCTTTAAATGACAATGAAACAAACTGAAAATTAATTAATTAACCTATGAGCACAATAAAGCAGACCTCACCTGCCCGTGAGGTGTATTTCAGCAGTGTGTGGCGGCTCCTGAGAGCAATGTTACAATTGCCACAATCTCGCATCACTAATGGGTGGCCATGCTGTTTTGGCACAATGCTCTCTGCCCCTGTGAGCTGGACTGGACAGTCAATGACGGGTAAGATCAGGAAGTGAGTCCTGACAACCTAAGACAGATGCAGTCCCCGAGGGGATTTTGGTTCCCACCTGTTCATCCGTGTAAAACAACAGGAACAAACAGGCCTGTGAATGATTGAGGCACCACTTAAATATGTTGCCAGTAACTAAGCTCATAATAAAGGAATGTAACCATGGAAACAGACTGTAATACGTGTAGTAAACAAAATAATCAAATATAGAAATAAATATAAACTAAAAAGATATTAATAATAGAAAATATATAATCATAAAAATGAATCAGAAGATCTAGAAGACACCTCCAGTAGGGAAAATAACAGTATGAAATGTCCTTGATTTATATGATTTTGTGAAAGATAATAAACAATATGTAATGATATGTGTTACGGTGATTACGTATACCTTGATAATGATTAACCAGATTTTGTGCAAAAACAATGAAAGTAATTATAGAGAAAATGTATAAAAAGGAAAGATTGCCTTCAATAAATTACACTCAGATTTTCACTCTCCCTTGAGTGTGTCTGTGTGTCATTCTTTCTTGTCCCTCGCCCTAAGTCCTTCGACCACCTTTAGCTCATTCTCAATCAACCCTGAGATTGTCTCAATCTCCCGCCACCGCTGGGCTGGTCCGCGGCAGGTGGCGCCCAACGTGGGGCTCGAGTCCCAAACGGTGGGCCTCAGTGAAGCTGGAAGAATTGGCTTTCTCTGCTTTGTGCGCCTGTGTGTTTGTTTGTGTGAGTGCTTGTGTTCGTGTTCCAAGGCTCTTTTGAGCCGCGGAGCCTATGTGGGCTCGTACCTGCAGTTCCGCGAAGGCCGTTACGGTTTAGTGGGGTCTCCCTTGGGAGTCCGAGACCGGGGCTTATACGGTCACCCCTATACCAAGGCTTTCTAATACTCCGCGAGGAGTACGGTCAGGCGAGCATCGCTGAGTGTTTTTAGTTTCGCTTTCTAGGCGAA
The DNA here is from genome assembly GCF_014898055.3 of Talpa occidentalis. Taxonomy (NCBI): domain Eukaryota; kingdom Metazoa; phylum Chordata; class Mammalia; order Eulipotyphla; family Talpidae; genus Talpa; species Talpa occidentalis. The sequence continues at coordinate 70,911,629 of NW_023605305.1, read as the reverse complement.
AACCTCTCTAGGACTTTCCTTAGGAAGAAGACGTGTTCACGAAGAATGAGCTCTGGGTAAGCTATCTCTTCACTTTTTATTTCATTTTTAATCGAAGGCTAGGGAGTCTCGTCAGAGCGCCGCGGGCTCGCTGGTAAAGGCTGACCAGTTACAGACGACGAGTAATCCATAGATATGGGACACTCTCACTCTACAAATAGAGGACTTTTCCTTTCTGTTTTAAGTCATATGTTAAAAAGCCGAGGGATGACAATAAGTAACAGGTCCCTCAGTGAATTTTATGAGTTTATTTTAAGAGTCTGCCCATGGTTTCCAGAAGAAGGCAGTCTCTCCTTGAGAAACTGGAAAAGAGTGGGTAAAGAAATTAAAAAATTTTATAATCAAAATGGACCGACTCAGGTCCCTGTTCAAGCTTTTTCCCTCTGGGTACAAATTAGAGACCTTTTAGTGGATACCACTGAGGCTAATCTCTGGAAAGGAAAAATATCTGATGAGGGTAGTGAACATGAATCACTCCCTTTTGCAAATTTGGGCAGAAATTATTCGGGTGCTATTCCCTCTGCACCCGATAAATATGAGGAAATGAGGGCTCAGCAGCCTCCAGAACGAGATTATGCAACCATTGATGTGAAAAATAATAGTAATATTGACGAGGCTGTTAATGAATTTTTTAGAGAAATGAACGTTAGTTCACCCCCACGAACTTTTCCTATGGCTCCTCCAAATTCATTACAGAATCAACCACAAAGAGTCAATGTTCCTCCATTATCTGGAGGAATATTTTGTGCTACACGAGAAGCCCGAGAGCAGGGAGATTTTTCCTTTACCTTCCCGGTAGAGTACTGGGAGGGTCAGGAACCGACCTGGGAACCAATCTCTTTAAAAACACTAAAAGAACTAAAAGAAGCTGTAAGGACAACGGGGCCCAGTTCTCCTTACACCTTACAAGTTGTTGATACCTTGCGTGTTTCTTATCTTACACCTTTTGATTGGTACCAGACGGCTAAGTCTGTCCTGGCTCCTGGGACTTATGTCCTTTGGAGAACAGATTATGAGGACCGTGCAGCTGAACTTATTAGAAAATCTATTTTCATTAAAAATATGCAACCTACTTTGCCCATGTTGAAAGGAACAGATAAATATGCTAATGTTAGGGAACAATTGAAAATACCAAAAGACATTCTTAATGAAATTGGAATAATGGCAGTAGCTGCTTGAAAAAATTTGCCGTCTCCAGCTGGCAGCTCCACGCTGTTGGCAGGTATTCGTCAGCGGCAGGAGGAGCCTTATGAAAACTTTGTGGCCCGTTTAGAAGAGGCTTTAGATAGAATGCTTCCACATACGGAAGCAAAAAAAATGTTGCTAAAACAATTAGCTTCTAAAAATGCAAATTCTTTGTGCCAAGAATTAATTAGACCAATTAGGAAGACAGGTACCATCCAGGACTTTATTAAAGGATGCATGGATGCCAGCCCGGCTTTTATCCAAGGGCTAGCCTATGCTGCAGCAATGAAAGAACAACCATTTTCCTCCTTTGTGCGGTCTATGCCAAAGGAAGGAAGAGCGAGTGCTCCAATTTGTTTTAATTGTCGACAGCCTGGACATATAAGCAAAAACTGTAACAAAACAATTAACAAAGGAAAAAACCCCAAAAATTTTAATTCGGCTCCTGGACCTTGTCCACGTTGTGGCAAGGAAAATCATTGGGCAAGTAATTGCCAATCTAAAGTACATAAGGATGGTCATAAATTGGAGGAAAATAATGAAGTGTCAAAAAACTTCCAGAGGGGCAAACCCTCAGCCCCGTGAACGAAAGAGGGTCTGACTCAGCGCTGAAAAATGTAACACAACCTGAAGCGCTTGATTCTACTGTGACCATACATGAATTGCCTAGAGGCACTCCAGGAAGTGCTGGACTTGACCTTGCATCGGTAGCTTATGTTATTCTTTCAGCCATCGATGGAGTTACACCTATTGAAACTTTTTTAAAGGGTCCACTACCCCAAGGGACAGTGGGACTGATAATTGGCCGTAGTTCAAACTATAAAAAGAACTTTGAAGTTCTACCGGGTATTATAGATTCTGATTTTAATGGAAAAATTAAAGTTATGATTAGACCTTTAAGAAAAACAATACAAATTCATAAAAATCAGCGTATTGCGCAAATTCTTTTACTTTCTTATATTAACTTGCCAAACCCAATTTTAAAGGAAAAAAGAGGAAAAGAAAATTTTGGGTCCACAGATGTGGTTGCTTGGACTCAAAGTATTACAAAAAAAAGACCATTGAAAAGGTTAATTGTTAATGGACATCCAATTATGGGGTTGCTAGACACAGGAGCTGACCGGTCATGCATTGCGGGCAAAGATTGGCCTGCGGCTTGGCCTGTGTTAAATTCTTCTTCAACACTGGTTGGATTGGGCATGGCCAATAATGTTGCTCAAAGCTCACAAATGTTGTCTTGGCAACTGGGGTCACAGAAAGGTTTGTTTCAGCCTTATGTAATTCCTGCCTTGCCGTTTTCCCTATGGGGACGTGATATCATGGAGTCTTTGCAAATGTCTCTAGTTACCCCTGATGTAATAGATGAACAGGCTTTTTTATAGGGGCCATTGAAACTCAACACTATGCTGATAAAATTAATTGGAAAAATAAAAATCCTGTCTGGATCAATCAATGGCCCCTTACTTCAGAAAAGATCCAGGCTATTCAAACTATAGTTAAAAAACAATTAAATAAAGGTCATTTGGAACCGTCTACAAGTCCTTGGAATACTCCTGTTTTTTGTATAAAGAAAAAGTCTGGTAAATGGCGGTTATTGCAGGATTTGAGAGCGGTAAATGCAGCTATACAAAATATGGGTACTCTACAACCAGGTCTGCCCTCTCCTGTAGCAGTTCCAAAAGACAGCTATGTTGTTATTATTGATTTACAAGACTACTTTTTTACAATAAAATTACATCCAGATGATTGTCAAAAATTTGCTTTTAGTATTCCATCTAACAATTTTCAACAACCATGGCAAAGATATCAATAAAAAGTTTTGCCTCAAAAAATAAAAAATTCTCCTACTTTGTGTCAAAAATTTGTTAATCAGGCCTTGCAGGTTACTAGAATTAAATTCCCAGAGGCATATATTATTCATTATATGGATGATATTCTTTTAAGTCATCCTTTAAAGGATGTTGCAGACTCAATTTTAACCCATTTAATAGAACAATTGACAGCTTATGGTCTGGTAGTAACACCAAATAAAATTCAAAAAGATCGGCCTTTAAATTATTTAGAAAAAATCATTTATGATGATCACATTATGACTCAAAATTTACAAATTCGTATTGATAAATTGCAAACTCTAAATAACTTTCAAAAGTTACTAGGTAATATCAATTGGGTCAGGCCTTATTTGAAAATTACTACCGGAGATTTACATCCACTTTTTGCAATTCTACAAGGCGATTCAAATCCTAGATCTCCTCGTGCCTTGACTCCGGAGGCATTACAAAGCCTTCGTTTAGTTGAACAGAAAATTTCAGAAACAAGAGTTACTCAAATTGATTATTCTAAAACGTGGGATTTGTTGATCATGCAAACTGCCTATACTCCTACAGCCTGCTTATGGCAGGAGGGCATTTTGGAATGGTTGCATCTCTCCCATGTACAAACACGTGTGGTGATGGCATATCCATCCATGTGTGCATTTTTAATAATGAAAGGCATCATCAAATCTCGTGAACTTTTTGGATGGGATCCTGCAAATATTACGATTCCTTATAATAAAATCCAATTTAAATTTTTATTGCAAAATAATAATAATTGGGGAGTTGCCATGCAAAATTTTTCAGGACAAGTTAAATTTCATTTGCCTCAACATCCATTATTAAAATTTGCAGAAAAAACTAAACTTATTTTTCCAAAAATTATTAATTCTGAACCTGTACCCAATACAAAGGTCATTTTCACTAATGGCTCTTCATCTGGAGTCTTTGCAGTTTATAGTCTTAGAGATGAACCTTTACAAAAAGTCTCTAAAAATGTCTCTGCTCAGCAGGCTGAAATAATTAGTCATTATGACACTTGAGCATTTTGCTCAGCCTTTAACTTTGTTTTCTGATTCTAAGTATGTGGTTAGGCCATTTATTCTTTTAAAATAAATAAATAAAATATTTCTAAATAATAGTATTTAAAGTTCATTTACTATTGCTAAGGTAATAAAAAATGGTTAAATATAACTATATAATATAACTAAAGGTTTTTATAATAATATTCTAAACCCACTGCAACGGATGGGTGGGGGCTGCCCCTGATCTCAACAAACAGCTGCCTGGACTTTTTCTCCAGTGTTGGGATCACTGGCAAGTCTCTACTGCCTTCCTGCTGTGGGGGACTAAACTGTTTTGGTTCATTCTAGGAAAAAAGTTTTATTTCCCTATGTTTTTTCTAAATTTTAAAGTCTAAATTGTCTAAGGAAAAAACTGCTGAATTATTTTGAATTTGCTAACAAGCTATACAAAATGCTTATTGGTTAAATAAAAGTTTTTAGATTTACTTATTGGACCTGTAAAAGGTTAAATTTCTTGTTAAAATTAATTAACCTAAAAAAAAAAAATTAAATAATAATACAAACATATTTGAGCTAAATTCAAACCTTAAATTTTAATAAAAGCCTAAAAACAAACAAACTGTAAAAATTTCCCTCTTCTTCTGTTATCAAAATAACAGTATTCTTTTTTGTTTTAATATATACTTGCTCTCAGTATAATAAAGCATTGACAACCTAAAGCCAAATAATCACTTCTTAAAAATATAAACTCAAAAAATATTCTCTTATCTAAAAAAGTTAATAAAACTGCCTGATTGTGGTCTCGAGCCCAAGGTCTTTGGTAATAATTAAAATTAGATACTTATTTTCTGCACAGTTTTTAGCTTTTAACTCATTAAAAAACCTCAGTGACGTCACAAAAATTAATAAAATAACTATCTCTTAAAATATATACATATGGCCAAAATTTTAAATATATATATCAAAATATCTCTGTATCTGTTTGTCTGTCTTTGTGTTTTGTTTTGTGTTGTTTTATTTTTGACCTCTAGAGGACTAATTATAAATGGCGCCTATATAAATTCTCATAAAAACAAATCTTACAATCACTATCAAAAATTTTTTTTTATTTTTGGTAAACAAAAACTAATTCAAATTTTATAATATAATTCAAGGCATATATGCCTTAAAATTATGTTAAATATTAATAATTTACTTTGTTTAAATGTGTTTATTTCAAAAAAAAAAAAAAAAGGTCTGGTATAAAAGGTATTTTTGTCTTTCCTATTGAGTCACCTCTATGTAAAAAATGTACAAAGTATCTATATGGTACTCTAATTTTTTTTTGTTCCTTTTTATTAATTTATCTAATACTTGTTTAATGATGCTAATTCACCCATCTGGTTCCTGCTAAATTAAACCAACACCTTGGTTCCTCCTCTGCACTGACTGAAACCTGAAAAGTCACAGATCACCTACTTCTTCACCACTTCCAATGGGACTCGTGCTTACTTGAACTTTTTCGTCTTTTTGCTGCTGTGAATACTATCAAACTTTTTAGCACCAGACAAGATATCTACGCCGTATGGAATTTCAATCTTCGTGCCTGCATTGGATACCCCTATACATTGCTTTTTGGATCTGCCAACACAATGAACATTTCCTGCCATGGAAATTCCTATTCTGTCACCTGTTCTAAATGTGTGTTGTCTAATTGCCTAACTCCTAATATTGTTCATAATTTTTCTACTATGGTTATGTTAAATAGACCTTCTTATATTATATTACCTGTTGATTTACAAAATACCCCATGGTTTGACAATACTGCTTTACAAATTATTCAGGAAGTCAATGCTTTAATTCATTCTAAACATTTTGTTGCTACGCTTATTTTACGTATTGCTGCCTTAATTGCTATTGTAACTTCTCTTACAGTTTCGTCTGTTGCCCTGGTTCAGAAAACGCATACTGCTCATTTTGTTAATGATCTCACAAAAAATGTTACTTTGCCTTTAGTTCTGCAACATGACATTGATCAAAAGCTATAACATAAACTAAATGCTTTAAAGAAAACAGTGTTGGCACTTGGTTAAGAAGTTCAGCAAATTAAACGGCTTCTCTCCACTCGCTGTCATACACAATTTAAATTTATTTGTGTTACACCTAAACCTTATAATTCTTCTTTTGATTGAAATTTTGTTAGAAATCATTTACTTGGTGTTTGGCGTAAAAGTAACTCCAGTCATAATATGTCCTCGCTTCAGGCAGAAATTTCTGCAATGAGCCAAGCACATTTATCTAAACCTGCCTTGTCTGATTTTGCTTCTACATTTTCTGATTCTTTGCGTTCTTTGGCTCCTTCAAATTGGCTACATTTCTTAATTTCTTTTGGAATTATTATAGTAATTGTCTTGCTTGGTTGCCTCATGATGCCTGTGTTCTTGAAACTACTCAGCAGAAATCTAAAGATTCTTCGTCGTGATATGCATTTTATGCAGCTTCAATTTAAAAAAAAAGGGGGAACTGTGGCGGCTCCTGAGAGCAATGTTACAATTGCCACAATCTCGCATCACTAATGGGTGGCCATGCTGTTTTGGCACAATGCTCTCTGCCCCTGTGAGCTGGACTGGACAGTCAATGACGGGTAAGATCAGGAAGTGAGTCCTGACAACCTAAGACAGACGCAGTCCCCGAGGGGATTTTGGTTCCCACCTGTTCATCCGTGTAAAACAACAGGAACAAACAGGCCTGTGAATGATTGAGGCACCACTTAAATATGTTGCCAGTAACTAAGCTCATAATAAAGGAATGTAACCATGGAAACAGACTGTAATACGTGTAGTAAACAAAATAATCAAATATAGAAATAAATATAAACTAAAAAGATATTAATAATAGAAAATATATAATCATAAAAATGAATCAGAAGATCTAGAAGACACCTCCAGTAGGGAAAATAACAGTATGAAATGTCCTTGATTTATATGATTTTGTGAAAGATAATAAACAATATGTAATGATATGTGTTACGGTGATTACGTATACCTTGATAATGATTAACCAGATTTTGTGCAAAAACAATGAAAGTAATTATAGAGAAAATGTATAAAAAGGAAAGATTGCCTTCAATAAATTACACTCAGATTTTCACTCTCCCTTGAGTGTGTCTGTGTGTCATTCTTTCTTGTCCCTCGCCCTAAGTCCTTCGACCACCTTTAGCTCATTCTCAATCAACCCTGAGATTGTCTCAATCTCCCGCCACCGCTGGGCTGGTCCGCGGCAAGCAGTGTATTTCAGTGGATCCACCTATTCTGCTCCCCACTCTGTCTCTGGTGAATCCTCTCACCCTCACACCTCTGACCTACACCCCTACACCCCAGCTCTTGTATGCATAAATAAATAAATCTTTTTTAAAATGACATGTTTTGGGCCTCCCTGGTGGCGCAATGGGTTAAGACGCAACCTATGAAGCTACCCGCAGCCTCTGCAGCATAGGCTGGCCAGGAAGATTTCCACATGGCACAGCAGACCTCTCCTGTCTCACCCGCTGCTCCCCTCAGCAGTGTTTTTCAGTCAATCTGCCTGTTCTGTTCCCCACTCTGTCTCTGTGAATCCTCTCACCCCCCACCCCGACCCCCACCCCACACACAATTCTGGCCTGCACCCTGGCTCTTGTATGCATAAATAAATAAATCCTTTTTTTAAAAAAAAAGAAGACTTAAATAACCAGAGAGGTACACTGTATTCATGATTGGAAGACTCAATATTTGTAAATCCATTGCTCACAAATAACCTATATATTTATCACAAATCAAGTCAAAGTAATTGAAGGAATGTTTTAGATTTTGACAGATTGTAAAACTTAGAACTAGAATAGCAACAGAATTTGGGATCTGATATCATCGAAGTTAACAGAAATCTGCTTGGTTAGACTACCCTATGAGTTTATGCAAAAATAGATCAAATAGATTGTAATTAGATTTAGTTTAAAAATGTGTATTTGCCATACTATTTGATAACATTGAGATGAAGGAGGGAAAATATTATTTCCTCTCAACCATTTTTGGGATTTTTTTTCCCTTTAGGCTTAGACTGACTATTTTCTAGAAATGAAGGACTTTGCCCCACTGGCTACCTATGGACAATGCCTCCTGATTGATTGCTATTTCCAAAAATTACATTGCAACCCCAGAGGAAATTCTTTTAAGATCAAACTCCAGCATCTGACCCTCTGATTCTCATCACTGTAACAATGATGACAAAAATTGAAGGCAGGAAAATTTTTGAAGCAAAAAAAACTCAGAGCTAGTGGGTTATGCTTCAGAATCCTCCTCCTGACATCCTGAGCAGGTGCTAATGGGAAACAGGGGCAGGATTAGTGCTTGTGCAGTTGAACTGCTGGACGTAAGGGGTGTTAGTGGAAAAGCCACAATCTGGCCACATGCACCCTCAGCTTGATTCTGTTCTCTGCTCAGTGTATTGTATTTGGAGTAGATCAGACAGCATCTGGCCATGTGCCAACTATCATGTACCTGGAGTCCTGGGCAGTATGGTCCACTGTCTTATCCTCTGGGATGACTTGAAGTCCCCTTCATTGTGTGTGTGAGTGTGTCTTATGGTTCCTTCCATAGAGTGAACCCCTAAAAATCCTTATTATAGGCAATCCCCAGCGGAATTTGTCTGTATTCTGCTAATCACCAATGACTTAACTCCCTCAGGCACTAAGCGGAAAGAAAATGAAGTAGTGTTTATACTATAGGTTGGAACCTAAGAATTTTTGTTAGAAATTTTCAAGGTTAGTTCAAGAAAGGCTGTGGTGTGGGCACTGTAGATCCACACTCACCGAAGACAAATGTGTGTCCTTTGCAAATATTCTCTGCCTCACTTGCCCTCATCAAAAGACTGAGGAAAGAGGTGAAGACACAAGTTCCAATTTGGATCAGATTCACCTTTTCCTCTGATCTTTCAGATAATGTTATATTTAGATTGATTGAAATGGAGAAAGATGAAGAATTAATTGGTAGATGAAGAGGTGGAAGATGCCAATAATGCACAGGGATTATTAGGATGGATCTGAATAGTCAGGATTAGGGTTCTTAACCCCCTTGTTGTTTGCTGCGATGAGAAGTCATCTTGGATCTCCATGAAATTTTTTTATTCCCAAATACAATTTTGGCACTCAAATTTTTCTGTAAGGAAAATCTCTCACTTCCCTCACCTACATCTACTTGTTTATAGTCGTTTGTTTACATCAGTATGGACTCATATATATTTGTATTTTTGGTGATACTTCAAAACTACTTTTTTGTTGGGCCTCCCCTGTAACGCAGGGGTTGAGTGCTGGGTTGCAAAGCTGCCCGCAGCCTCTGCAGCGCCGGTTCATTCCCCAGCTGCCGGTGAGGGTCCCACATGGCACGCAGACCTCTCCTGGAGCCCGCTGCTACCCTCAGCAGTGTACTTCGTCAGTCTGGCTGTTCTCCTCCCCGCTCTGGCTCTGGTGAATTCTCTCACCCTCCCGCGCTTCTGACTGTACCCAGTGCTTGTATAAATAAATAAATAAATAAATAAATAAATAAATCTTTAAAAAAAAAAAAAAAACTACTTTTTTGTTCCTTGAATTATCCTAGCTTTGACCACTGGAAGCCCTTTCTTGCTGGCATCTGCAACCCTTTTAATATTCCCCTTGTCTTTTTTACACTACATGTCACGTGTCTGTTCAAACTTTAAGAACTACTCTTTCTGTTAAGTACTGAAAGATATTAAATGGCAGGCTATATATGAACATCAATTTTGGGGATTCTGTATTGTGCTCAAATATGATTTGCCCATATTTAAAGTCTAAGGAAGAAGAAAAATGACTTTACTTCCTTATGAAATGGGCAAACCTAGGGAAAAGAGGATCTCCTGGTTGGTAAGTTCCCATTCCCCACATTTAGAATTCATAACATAATCTAAATGCAGACACATGGAGAGAAACAAACAAAAAAAAAAAACAGAGTGAGGAAATTACCTCCCACATCCGCAATCTCACCAAGCTTTGGTTCTAATTATCCACAGGATGATGGCACTTGTTATTCTCCAAGGCATGGGCTTCAGAAAGGCAAGTCAAATAATGCATAGGGAAAATATGTTTGAATCAGCTAAATTCTTTAGATATTAATCAACTATGCTTGAGGGTAAAAAAGTAAGTCCCACCAGTAACTTAGGTTGTGCTTTATGTCCAACCTCGCTCAGGTAACTGCAAATCTTACATCGCCAATCATCGTCATTATCAAATTTGCTTCACATAACTCCACAGGCCAACAAATAAGACCATGGGGTCACTCTTAAGCATAAACAGAGAATTTTTGAACAAAGGAGTTCAAAGAGCAATAGTCCACTTTGGGAAGGAGTGGAAGCCCATTACTGAGGACGATCATGTGGCAGCACTCACTTCCAGAGGCGCTCCAGGAAAGCTACCCTCTGAATTCCATGTGCCTTGGGAAGGTGTAAGGCATTTTCCACATGCAACTTCCACCCATCTCTGATCACCTGCCATATGAAACTGCCCTGAGGGTATAGCTAAAACCCCAGACTCCCTGTCAGACTGGGAAGAAGTGGCAACCATCATGTACACAGCAGAGACCTCCATGCTAAACACTATATCTAACAGTCTGAGGAGCAAGGACTATAGAAGACTGTGATAAGATTCTTCAGAAAGGGCACAAATCCTCTTAGGGATGGTGAGCACTGGATAACATCTATGGAACTCCAAGATATAAAGAAGTGGAACTCGACTCTGAACATCACTGCAATACCTTCTCCAGCACATGCTGACTGAAACAGGAGCCCCATAGCAAAAGCCACAGGGCAAAACCACCACTGCCTGATGTTTTCCTGCTCACCACAGGAATTACTGCTGTGGGAGGCCCTCTCCCGGGCACTAGCCAGGTGTGAGTGTGGAGCACCTAAGGCACCCACCCCAGAGTGGGAGTTTTCCTGCCAGCTGCACTCTGCCCAGAGAACTAGCTCTGGGCAGCACCCAGGTCACCCTGAGACCTGCAGGGTAGCTTCAGAGAGGTCCACCTCAGTGCACCAAGCTGATGGTCTGCCTGTCACTAGCTGGGTTTGAGCTAGCACCAGGGCCCCCACCCCCAACCCATCTCAGGGCTCTGTTACAGCACTTCAGAAGTTGCTTGCGGGCAGTGCAACAGTGGCCTACAGAGGCTCAGGATGCCTACAGAGTCTGGCAGTGATGGCAAATGACAGTGGTTCCCCAGTATCACACTGCCCCAAGGCATGCAGCCCCATTGGGGCTGGCAGGTGTTATTCAGTATATGAAGCTAGCCCTGCAACCCCTGGTTCAGGCTGCAGAGAGGAGCATCAGGCCACACTGGGCCAGCCGTAGACAGGAGAGAGGCCCATAGAGTCCTAGGCCAACATTGTGGTGAGGGGTTCCCAGTGGAGCCCAACCGACAGCGCTGCTGCAGATTATTCCTCACCCCCATGTTGTTACACTCAGCCCTGTTGAAGGGTACCAGGTGCAGAGTACCTCTGGCCCTACTGAGGTCAGCTCTGGCTTTGGCTCCTTAGAGCCCAGAGCCAATTAGCCTGCCCTAAGTCAGGGCAGGCAGGGTCTGTGGATGCACCAAGTTTTCCTTTTTAGATTTGGCAGTTGGATTTTAGAATGGACAGATCAGATGCGAGCTGAATGAACCAATTAGGTTCAATCAGCTCAGTTAATTATTCAGATCAAAAATCAAGAATGGGCTGATTGGTCCCAAATGGTCCAATTGGTCACTTAGGATTGAAAATGGTCCAATCAGGCTTTTAAGTTGGGAGACCCTGAAAGAGGATGTAAGGCAAGCTGATCTCTGAAGAAGGGAAACCAGAGAAGTTTGCAGAGACCTGGCTGCTACACTTGTCTCAAGCCCTGCCTCTGATATCACCTCAAAGGAGCACGAAAGGCCCCACGCCTGGCATCTTAAAGGGCTGTTTGTTGGGTGCAAGCCAACAAATCCCAAAGAGTTGTTAACCCTCATATCTCTGATACCATCCGCTGGTGACCAGTGGTGACCAGCACTACGGCAGGTGTTATCCAGCGCTGTTGACAAGTGACTGGCACTCTGTGTCCAGGTCATTTCTCTGAGAGCTGTCCACCACTTCTGATTGTCTGGCACTGCTTCCTGGTGCTACTGCCTCCATTACTGTCTGGTCCAGTTTCTGATGCTGTCCAGCCAGGGTTCCACACTGTTCCTGTGGGCTGCTGTAGTGTCCTCTCAGCATTCCCACCCAGGAGCTCCTCCAGCTGCATGGAGTTGGATCCTAGCCCGATATTTGCCAGTGTGCCTGAGCTCCAGGCCCTCATTAATAGGATAGCACCACCTTGAATGGGATGAGATAGCCAGCCACTTGTGGGCTTAGAAGGTCTTTGCTGCCCCTGTTAATTAAATAAACCCCATTGTTGTTGTTCCTTCAGCCTGGGTCTTGCAATTCTGCACGTGGGTGAAGAACTCACAGACAGTGACCTGTCCTCTGTAGGTACTATGCCTTTGAGGCTATATAGCCCTGCTTTAGCACACTATTATAGCTGTTCCTTATTTGAGAGAAAGAAAAAATCCCAAATTTAGGAGAGAAAATAGAAAAGACTTTTGCCATTATCAGAAGAGAATATTAAAGGAGATACTTGTATCTCTGGGAATCTGATTCAGCTGCAAGTAAAAGAAAACCCCAATAACATTAACTTAAAAAAGAAAGGGGGCATAGGCCAGAGGTGCAGGGGGTGAGAGGATTCACCAGAGACAGAGTAGAGAGCAGAACAGGTGGATCTATTGAAGTATAGTGCTGAGGAAGCAGCAGGCACCAGATGCAGTGTGCCTCTGCCCCCACCTATGGGCTTAGCTATATCTCCCCAGAGCCCACTGATCCAGAGCCTGCCCTGACCTCAATGCAGGTGGTGTCTGGGAGAGCAATGGAGTTTTCCCTTTTGAATCTGGAGCTAGGAGCATATATAGATCAATCAGGATGGAGCTCTCCAGCTCTCAGTAAAGGGCTTGGGCTCATTATGCAGATTGAAAATTCAGTGACCTGATTGGGGCTTAATGGCACCAATCAAATGCTTAGGATGGAAAATTGGTCCAATCAGGCTTGTAGGATGGAGAATTTTGAAGAGGATACAAGGCAGAGTAGGAGCCAGCTTGATTCATTCTGCAGTCAGAGAGGAAGAATTGCGCAGATAACCTCCATGGGACTCCAAGACATACAGACCTTCATAGACCTACCCAAAGACTCAGCCACTGCACCTGCTTCCAGCCCTGCCTCTGATATTGCAGACAAGGAGCACTATTAGCCTCCCTGACCCAGCATCTAAAAGAGTTGTTGGCTATTGGTTCATACCAATAGCTCACAAAGAGCTGTAAGACTTGCATCTGACACCACATCCTAGTGAATGGTGCTCAACAACACTGCTGGCAGGTGATCAGCACTGTGTACAGCCAACTTTGAGAGCTGTCCAACATTTCTGATCATCCAGCACTGCCTCCCTCCATTGGTATCTGGTCCAACATCCGCTGCTATCAAGGCTTGCCTTCAGACTGTTGTTGTGGGCTGCTGTGGTGTCACCTCCAGTTGGCACCTCCAGCTGCCACCACCAGTTGGACTCTAGTGCACTGCTGACCAGTGTGCCACCTGGTCCAGGCCTTCCTTGACAGGACAGCACAATCTAGCATGAGAGATCTTTGTTAGGGACATTAGACACTGCAGACACTTCTAGGGTAAAAGAGCCTGCCACTTGTGGCCTTAGAGGTTCTTTATTTTCTCAATCTCCTGTTTGTTAAATAAACCCCATTGTTGTTCTCTGACCTTAGGTGGTCTTGCAATTGTCAATGCACAGGTGAGAACCGATAGACAGTGACCTGTCTCCCATCTTGGCACTATGTTTAGCACTGTTATAATGCTTCACAAATCACAATAAAGGCTCTGACTCATGTTTTACTCACATTCCCTCTGCCTCCTGACCAACTCCTTGTGGCCATGATGGCTTTCATGCCTCCAGTTTCTACAGGCTTCTCAGTAGGAAAACTTCTTCCTTCATGGCTATCATTTCTTCATGTCTTACTCTACCTGAGTAAAATAAATCCAAGGTATATCTAGTTTAGGAGAAAAAAAAATTCTTGTAGAAAATCAAAGAAAAATCCCAGGAATTAAATAGAAAGTAAAAAAAAAAAAAAAGCTATTAAAAAGAAATTAACACACACCAAGGAAAAAGTGGCAAAAGATGAAAAGAGTAATAAAGCAACAAAGCCATCATCAGTGAAAATCAAAAACATTTAAAAATTAAAATAACAGGGCCTCCCTGGTGGCGCAAGGGGTTAAGACGTAACCTATGAAGCTGTCTGCAGCCTCTGAAGCACAGAAATATTGTCACCATTATGCTACTATAAATCACGTAATTGTAGGGCCTGTCTGGTGGCACAAGTGGTTAAGTTGCAGCACCATGAAGCTATCTGCAGCCACTGCAACATGAGTTTGATCCCTGGCCAGGGAGCTGACCCACAGGGTGCAGCAGACCTTTCCTGACTCACCCGCTGCTCTCCTCAGCAGTGTACTTTAGTAGATCTGCCTGTTCTATTCCCCAGTCTGTCTCTGGTGAATCCTCTCACACCCCCCACCTCTGGCCTGCACCCCAGTTCTTGCATGCATAAGTAAATAAATCTTTTTTAAAAATCATATAATTGTATGTTCTACTACTCAGAGGCATTTGTATATTTTTATTACAAATTGTCACAACAGGATAAACATGTATATTAGTGTTATTTTAATTTTTTTCAAAATTTATTTATTTATGCATATAAGAACTGGGGTGCAGGCCAGAGGTGTGGGGGTGAGAGGATTCACCAGAGACAGAGTGAGGAGCAGAACAGGCAGATCTACTGAAGTACACTGCTGAGGGGAGCAGCAGGCGAGTCAGGAGAGGTCTGCTGCGCCATGTGGCCATGTGCTCCCTGGCCAGGGATCAAACTCATGTCGCAGCGGCTGCTAGTAGCATAATGGTGACAATATTTCTGTGAAAAAAAGTGGAATTTTTTACGAAAGTCATAAAAATATCACAACTCCTAGCTTTGTAACTTATCATAAAGAAACAACTTATCAAACTGTTACAACTATTCATTCAGTTATATTCATAACAGTGAAAGAGTTAGAAAATATTTATATATCCATCAGTTTGGGGAACTGTTAAATTATAATTTGGTTCTTATAAATCTTGACAATCCATATTTACTGGCATGGAGAAATATTAAAGATATGCTTAATTAACCAAGTGTGAGGGCAGCATGAGCAACTCTTTGTAGGTATAATCATGCAGTTTTTAAAAATTCTGAACATGTTCTTCATAAGATAGCATCTTTTGGTGATGTGTTCTTTGCTTATTTTCACATTCTAATGTTTTTAGAATTTTAATTAATTTTTAGAATTTTAATTAATTTTAATTCTTATTTAGAATTAGAATTAAGTTTTCTAATTCCAAATATTTTAAGGCATATTTGCTTTATATGCAGATAAAATAATTTTTTAAGGAAAAAAGGGGGGCAGGGTACAGAAGCTTGCTGTTTGCATTGTCACTCCAGTTTTCTTGGCCAGAATAAAGACTTGAGGCAAGAGGGGTGGGAGGCAGCATGTCAGTGGCAGTGCTGGAAAAAAAAATGGTTCTACAATGCAAGTCAGGAAGGAGAGGGATGTCATGAAAATGGAAGAGCAGAACACTCCAAGATCAGCCCCTCAACCACAAAAAGAGCAACTGTAATCAACTGTTTCAGGACCTGGGTCCTAACTGAACATTTATAGCAGCCAGTGGAGTGCTTCATGAAGGAAGAGAGTGCTCTACTTTAGGAAGAGAGCAGTATATGTAAAACAGCTACCCCATTCCTCATCCCACTGGAGTGTCTGACAATTGTCAGGACAGGAATTGGGAACCTTGTCTGAACAACTGGGGAACTATGTGTTTTGCTTGGTCTGAGAATGTTTTGTGAGCCAAGCACACTCTTGATTTGCCTTCGTTTCACCTGCTCAGCTGCAGTGGGCTCCTAACTGCCAGCAGTATTTATCAGATGATTTAAAGACAAAATATGGTCCTCCTTTTTGGAGTTAAGCACTTAAGGAAACCTAGCTGATCACAGACCTAATGAGCCAAAACTTCAGTGCCCACATAAAAAAAGAAATACAAACTCTGAAATACAGATTGCAAAGGTCACAATTGGATGGCTCCTGTCCTCAGCAAACAAAGTCAGCAACCTCTGACAACCTAATTTTCAGTTACCACAAAACTCAGAATGTTCAAATCACCAAACACAAGGAAATATGTCAAATCACAGCCAAAAAAAATTGGCAGAAACTATGCCTAAAGAGGCCCTGATATTGGAATTACTTGTCAAGTATATTAAGTCAATTCCATGAACTGAAGGAAACCATGGACAAACCCTAAACAAAGTCAGAAAATGACATATGAGAATATCAGCAAACAGAAATTATTAAAAAGGGACTAGAAAGATATTCTGGTGTTGAAAAGTACAGTAACTGAAATGAAAAATTCACTAGAGAGTTTAACAGCTAAATTTATCAGACAGGAAACAGATCTGGAACTTGAACACTATTAAAATTATTCAGTCTGAGGAACAGAACAAAAAATCTAGGAAGAAAATTAAATGAGTCTGAGGAACACCATCAAGCATACTAACATAGGAATCCAAAAAGAAATAGAGGAAGGGGCAAGAAAGGAAAAAATACTTGAAGAAATAATGGTGACAAATTTCCAAAGTTCATGATTTGTACACATCAAAGAAGTTCAATGAAATCCACTCTGCATGAATTCAGTGAGCTTACCTATGACACATTTTATTTTTTATTTTTATCTTTATTATTTTTTAAAGATTTATTTATTTATTTATACAAGCACTGGGTACAGTCAGAAGCGCGGAAAGGTGAGAGAATTCACCAGAGCCAGAGCGGGGAGCAGAACAGGCAGAAGGACAGAAGTACACTGCTGAGGGGAGCAGTGGGCGGCAGGAGAGGTTGGCGCACCATGTGGGACCCTCGCTGGCGGCCGGGGATCGAACTGATGCTACAGAGGCTGCGGGCAGCTTCGCAGCCCAGCGCTCAACCACTGCGCCACCAAGGGAGGCTATTTTTATTTTTTTATATATTTTTTACATCATTGTTCATTTTTAAACAATGTTTCCTTTTCTTTTTTTTTTTTTAAATCTCCCCCTCAGTGTAGTCCCCATAGAATTTCCTTCACCAATGTACTCACGCACCATCACCACAGTCCCCTGTGCTCCTTCCTGCCTCCTTCCCTCTGATCACTCTCCCTCCTCCTCCCCTGCAGAATGTCTCTGGTTTATAATTGTCTGTTTTTGTTTTGTTGTGTTTTGTATTGTTATTATTTTTTCCCCTGATGTCTTATCTGGTTCCCCTATATTCCTCCTATAAGTGAAACCATCCGATATTTTTCTTTTTCCTTCTGGCTTATTTCACTGAGCATAATTCCTTCTAACTCCATGCATGTTGCTGCGAGTGGCATGAGTTTATCATTTTTGCTTGCTGAATAGTATTCCATTGTGTATATATACCACATCTTCTTGATCCAGTCATCTATTTTTGAGCATTTGGGTTGTTTCCAGGTTTTACCATTTAGAAATAGTGCTGCAATAAACATAGGGGTACAGGTATTTTTTTGGATCAATGTTTCTGTGTCCTTTGGGTAGATCCATAGGAGTGAAATTGCTGGGTCATATGGTAGCTTCTTTGTAGCTTTCCATACTGGTTGCACCAGTTTGCATTCCCACCAGCAATGTTGGAGAGTTCCATTTTCATCACATCCTTGCCAACATTTGTTGTTGTTAGTTTTTTTGATATGCGCCATTCTTGCTGGTGTAAGGTGGTATCTCAGTGTGGTTTTGATTTGTATTTTCCTGATTATAAGGGATGTTGAACATTTTTTCATATGCCTGTTAGCCATTTGTATTTCCTCTTTGGAGAAGTGTCTTTTAAGTTCTTCTGCCCATTACTTGACTGGATCATTTACTTTGCTTTTGTTGAGTTGTGTGAGTTCTTTGTATATCTTTGTGTTCAGTCCTTTACCAGTTGTATGGAGTGCAAAGATTTTTTTCCCAATAAGTGGGGTGTCTCTTTGCTTTGGTTAATGTCTCTTTTGCTGTACAGAAGCTTTTCAGTTTGATGTAATCCCAGGTGTTTATCTACTCCTTGAGTTTCTTTGCTTTAGCTGATGAGTCTTTAAAGATGTTACTGAGATGTATCTTGTAGAGTTTTACCTATATTTTCTTCTATTATTTTACGGTTTCAGGTCTTATGTCCAGATCTTTTAACCATTTTGAGTTGACTTTTGTGTATGGTGAGAGATAGTGGTCGAGTTTCATTCTTTTGCACATGGTGGCCCAGTTTTATTGAACAAACTGTCCTTGCTCCATTGCATATTCTTTGCTCCTTTGTCAAGGATTAGTTGTCCATATATGTGTGGCTTTATTTCTGGGATTTCTATTCTATTCCATTGGTATGACACATTTTAATAAAATTATTGAAACTCCAAAACAAAGAAATTTCAAAGTAATGAGAAATTACTCATTACATATAATGAATCATCAATAAGTTTAACAGTTAATTTCTCATCAGTAATGATGGAAACCAAAAGGCAGAGCAATGGGATAGTTTAAAGTGATAGGGGGAAAAAACACTCAACCAGTAATTCAATGTTTGGCAAAATCATTGTTCAAGAATGAAAAAGAGATTTCCAGAAAAATAAAAGATTAGGAATAAATCCTTATCAGGAATTACTTAAAACGTAAACAGATGAAACTGTCCTGTAGAAAGGCAGGAAGTGGCAGAATGAATCAAAAAAATATGATCCATCTATATCCTGTCTATAAGAAAAAGATACAAAGACACAGAGAGATGGAAAGTAAAAGGATGGAAAGAAACAGTCCATGTAAATAGCAACCAAAACAGAGATGGAGTAGCTCTATTATTGTCAGAAAAATAGACTATGTCAAAAAAGAAACAAGAGACAAATAAGGACATTACATATTGATAAAAAGGTTCAATCTGTAACAGGGTGGTCCCCAGGAAAGGGGGAGATTCCAGGTTTCCTGCTCCACCCAAAAGGAGGGTGGAGCTGAGCAGAGAGAGAAGAAGCTGCAGAGACTGAGAAAGGAGGGAAGCAGGATGGAGCCAGAAGGAGACCTGGAGGAGGCACATGGAGCTGAGAGACACGTGAAGAAACTACGCTTGCCTTTTGGTCGTGGACTGGTTGACACAGATGTGGGTGAGAGACCCGTGGGGAGGTGACAATGCGGTTTTTGTCTTGATTTTGATTTTGTTCTTTTTCTCCCAGACTTGTCTGGTTATTTCTGATCCTTTTCTGTGGGTCCCCACTAGGAGATGCTTTAGACTTGTGGCAGGCTTTGGGGCCTTGTTCTGGGCCAATCCTGTTTGAGTAGACTTTTACCCAAGCGGGGATGGGTAACTTTGGGTGCTTGATTGAGAAACTGTATTCTATGCCTTTCCTGTATTGTTTATTAATTGTATTAAAGTTCCATTTCATTAAAGTCTCATATGTTTTGTGTTGATGCAGCGGATGGCAGAACCTATTTAGAACAGGCAGGTTTGCGGGGTCTGGGGTGCCCCTCTCCCTGCCCTGTAACACTTGGGGGATGTGGTGAAGCCCACAGCCGAAGAGGGGACCCAAAAGAGGCCGCATGTGGAGCTTGTATCCACAGATCCCCAACCCATGTGCCTGTGTAATGGGTTGGCCTGAGTGCGGGGGTCTGCTTGTTGCATTGGTGGCTATGAAAGCCGAGTATTGGAGCGACCGCAGACAGAAACCCTGAGGGTTGGGCGATTACCCCCAAAGTACAGAATAGCCAATCCAAGAATGAGTGCATCCTGGTTGCTCCAACATTCGGCTTTCATAGCCACCAATGCAACACGCAGACCCCTGCACTCAGGCCAACCCAATGCACAAGCACATGGGTTGAGGATCCGTGGATACATGCTCCACATGTGGCCTCGCTTGGCTCCCTCTTTGGCTGTGGGCTCCACCACAAGCCACATTCCCCATCCATCCCCCCTTACTAGGCAATGAACAGGGCATTGCCCACAGGTGATTTTAAGAGACTCACTGGCCTTCAACATATTTAAGTTGCGTAACAGCCACTCAGGGTTTCCCAACCTTAGCACCAGCTTTTGCCTTCTCAGTTGGCTTTTCTCTGCCTGTCTGCAGAGAACTTGGTAAGGGCTTCATCCCTCAGCCAACTGTGGGCTCTTCTACCTAGGCCCACCAGCCATGCCTTGATTTTAAACAATACCATCCACCCTCAGAGTCCCCCAAATGCAACAACCTGCCAAGGTTCCTTTGCCTGCTGGCGGGATTGCCAGTCCAAGTCCATTAGTCCAAAGCCATTGGCCTCTCCCTGCATCAGCACTGGCGAGGTCCAAATTGTGGTCCTTTCTTCCCTGATGATTCTGCTGCCTCAGCGATCTTGGGCTGGTCCTCTCGGGCCATCTCCTCCAGGTGAGGTCTTGTCCTGTAGCTCCCAGACCTTGTCTACCTCCAGTACCGCCATGACACCTCCAGTGTTGTCACAGGCTCTCAGTCTGCTACTCATCGGTCTCTCCTGAGGACTTCAGAGGGCTCCATACCCATCTGCATGGATCATCCTGCTGGCTACGCCAATTGTAAGGGGCAGTGTAGGGACAGGAACAGGGCACGGAGCAGGTTTTCTATGATCCAGCAGACCGGGTAAAGAAGGAGTCCTAGAGAGTTCTCGGTGGGTTTTGCAGGCTTTTTATTGGGATTTACAAGGCATATGTCTGGCAGGGGTGCTGGGGGGCCAGGATGCTTGCAGTCCTCCCAGCCCCCAGCAAGTCTTTACTCTTACTGGGCTCTCCGGCATTCTCTCTGCTTCTCTGCTCTCAGCTTCTCTTTCGGCTTCCATTCATTCTTGGCTTCTGCTGGCGTCCCTGTGACGCCGCCTTTAAAAAGCACAGTCTTAGCCCAGGTGAATCTCATCTACCTATGCCCACACCCTACTCCAGGTGCCCGCCATCAAGCATGCATTCAGGAACACAGGGTTCTGTCATCTATCCTAATGGCGGGAGGGCAGAAAAGCCTGATACTTTTACCTTACCCTACAGGCAGGAACGGACACAGAGCAGGTTCTCTATGACCCGAGCAGACAGGGTAAAGGAGAAGTGAATCCTGGAGCCCTCGGTGACTTTTGCAGGCTTTCATTGGGATTTACCAGGTCCACAGCAGGCAGGGATGCTGGGGGGCCAGGAGGCTGGCAGGGCTCCCAGTCCCCAGCAAGTCTTCACACTCTGTCTGGGCTCTCCGGCGTTCTCCTGTGTTTGCTCTGATTTTCTGCTCTCTCTCATGGTTCTTCTCGTGGTTCTGTTTCATGGTTCTTCTCTCTAGCATCCCCATGATGCCACCCTTAAAAGCCCATTCTCGGGCCTCCCCTGTGGCGCAGCGAATGAGTGCTGGGTTGCGAAGCTGCCCGCAGCTTCTGCAGCGCTGGTTCCATCCCTGGCCACTGGGCGAGGGTCCCACATGGCGTGCAGACCTCTCCCGCCACGCCCACTGCTCTCCTCAGCAGTGTACTTCAGTCCTTCTGCCTGCTCTGCTCCCTGCTCTGGCTCTGGTGAATTCTCTCGCCCTCCTGTGCTTCTGACTGTACCCAGTGCTTGTGTAAATAAATAAATAAATCTTTAAAAAAAAAAAAAAAGCCCAGTCTCTTAACCCAGGTGTACCTACTTATGCATGCCCACACCCTATTCCAGGTATCCGCTATCAGGCATGCATTCAAGACCACAAGGATCCCAACAGTGAGAGGGCAGAAAAGCCTGATATCATCTACTTACCCTACAATATTAATCTAACAGCACTCCAAAATATATGAAGGCATAGTGGATAAAATTGAAAGAAGAAATAGAGAACTATATTTCTCCACAATAACAGAAATTTTAATAACCTGTCTTCAAAAACAATTTCAGTAAACTATTTTCAGAACGAGATAATTAGGAAATATACAACCTCCTTGTGAATATAGCAACTGTATATAATTTCCACTGAGCTCAGAAAATGGGCAGCTCTCCCAAAACTATCTTGAGGTTGTTTCTAGGCTCAACTCACTATTGATTCTATCATAAACTCAATTAATTTTTCTTGTTTCAATTTATTTTGGCCAACATTGAGGATATAAGGAAATTTCCTCAATCTGAGGATAGGTTATCTATAAAAAGCCAACAGATAACATCATAGTAACTGGGACACAATGGATGTTTTTACCATAAACTCAGGAATAAGCCAAATATGTCCATTTCCATCTCTTCTATTTAACATTGTACTAGATGTTCTAGTCAGTTTATTAAGGGAAGGGTGTAGGGCCAGGAAGGACCACTGAGCAGGTTTTCTATGATCCAGCAGACCGGGTAAAGGAGGAGTCAAGAGTCCTCAGTGGCTTTTGCAGGCTTTTTATTTAGATTTTCCAGGCATAAGGCAGGCAGGGGTGCTGGGGGGCCAAGAGGCTGGCAGTCCTCCCAGCCCCCAGCAAATCCTCACTCTATCTGGGCTCTCTCTGGCATTCTCTCTGCTTCTCTTCGTCTCGTGGCTTCCATTCATTCTTGGCTTCTACTGGCGTCCCTGTGACGCCGCCCTTCAAAGCACAGTCTCAGCCCAGGTGAATCCCATCTACCTATGCCCACACCCTACTCCAGGTGTCTGCCATCAGGCATGCATTCAGGACCGCAAGGATCCATCATCTATCCTGATGGCAGAAGGGCAGAAAACCTGACATTTTTCCTACCCTACAGTCTACCCCCTCAGGGTTTTCTGCCATACAGTCTACATATATACAATTTTCTTAGCAAACATAAACAATGCAGCCATAGCCCACAAAAGCAAATACATCACAATATAACAAAATACAACAGAACACAAGTAAGTCCAGGCAGGGCCCCAACCTAGCGGCAAAAGACAGTTATTGGTACCAGCAGATGAGCCACCAAATCTGCTGCCGAAAGCACTGCTCATACGAGGGAGGGGAACCACTCACAGCATCTACTATAACACACCAGGAGCTGTCAGGCTTCCTGGCCTTCTCTGGCTATAGTCTCGGCTACAAGCCACACACCGCATCCACCCCCAGGATGCACTAGCTCTGGGATTGGCGATTCTATACTGTTGGGGGTAATCGCTAACCCTCAAGGTTTCTGTCTGCAGTCGCTCCAACACTCGGCCTTCATAGCCACCAATGCGACTCGCAGACCCCTGCACTCAGGCCAACCCACTGCACAAGCACATGGGTCGGGGATCCTTGGATCCAAACTCTATATTCGGCTTGGGCTCCACCCCAAGCCATGTTCCCCACCAGTCCCCCAAGGACGGGTTCCTCAGCTCCTCACCCTCACTCGACAATGAGCAGTGCGTCACCCACAGGTGATTTTATGAGACTCACTGGCCTTCCTCAGCTTACTTAGTGCTTAACAGCCACCCAGGGCTTCCCAAACTTAGCATCAGCACCAGCTTTTGCCTTCTCAATTGGCTTTTCTCCTCCACCTAGCTGCTGGGCATGCACAGGCTGCTTTTGGCCATCAAGGCCCACTGGCCACCACCAGATTCTCAAAAAAACATAACCTGCCAAGGTCCTCCGCCTTCTGGCGGGATTGTCAGTCCAAGTCCATTAGTCCAAGTCTGTTGGCCTCTCCCTGCATCAGCACTGGTAAGCTCCGAATCATGGTTCTCTCTTCCGACGATTCTTGCTGCCTCAGGGGTCATTGGCTGGTCCTCTCGGGCGTCTCCTCCTTCTCCTCCAGGCGAGGTCTTATCCCGTAGCTCCCAAAACCTGTCCACCTTCTGTGCTGTCATAACGCCTCCAGCGCGGTCACAGGTTCAGTCCTTAGTTCCTCCTTAGTTCCTCCAGGTCTTCGGAGGGCTCCATTCCCGTCTGCATGATCATCCTGCCGACTTACGCCAATTGGAAGGCAGGACTGGACACAGTACAGGTTTTCTGATCCCATGCAGACCGGGTAAAGGAGTCAGAGCCCTCAGTGGCTTTTTGCAGGCTTTTATTGGGGTTTACCAGGTACACAGCAGGCAGGGGTACTGGGGGGCTGGGAGGTTGGCAGGCCTCCCAGCCCCCAGCAAATCTTCACTCTGTCTGGGTTCTCTGGCATTCTCTCTGCTTCTCTTTTCTCTCGGCTTCCATTCATTCTTGGCTTCTGCTGGCGTCCCCGTGATGCCGCCCTTAAAAGCACAGTCTCAGCCCAGGTGAATCCCATCTACCTATGCCCACACCCTACTCCAGGTGCCCGCCATCAGGCATGCATTGAGGACCGCAAGGATTCATCATCTATCCTGATGGCGGGAGGGCAGAAAACCTGACATTTTTCCTTACCCTACAAAGGGAGAGAAATAAAATTCATCCAGATTGGAAAAGATATAAAATCGCTTTCATAAATGCCAACCAACTACAAGAAAAGCCTACAGAATATACCAAGGACAAAAAGTACTAGAATTTTGCAAGCTTGCAGGACACGAGATTATTATTTTAAAAATCATTTGCATTTCCACAGGCTAGCGAAAAATTAGAAAATGAAAATTAGAAATAGTACAATTTACAATGAAACAGGAAAAAAGGGGATGATAACCTGTTTGGTGGGTGTAGGGTAATAAAGTATCAGTCTCTTCTGCTCTCCGCCATTAGGATTGATGATGGATCCCTGAGGTCCTGCATGCATGCGTGATGGCGGGCACCTGGAGTAGGGTGTGGGCATACATAGGTGAGCACACCTGGGCTGAGATAGGGCTTATAAGGGTGGTAGCACGGAAAGGGAACAACCAGAACAAGAGCAGCACCAGCAGAGAAGCAAAGGCCACGGGAGAATGCAGGAGAGCCCAGAAAGAGTGGAGACGGGGGCCCAGGAGACCCCCCCAGCCCCCTGCCTGCCATGTACCTGGTAAAATCCTAATAAAAGCCACTGAGGGCTCCAGGACTCTCCTTTACCCGTCTGCTCCGATCATAGAAAAACTGCTCTGAGCCCTTCCTGTCTCTACACAAGTTCACAGACAAAACAGGCAGGGAGGCTGGCATGCAAGGAGTGCTGCACCTCCCCCTGCAGTGACCTTTAGGGCTAATGGCTTTCGCCACGGTCCCTAGGTCTGGCTGGGCAAGGAACCAGCGTGCAGGGGGAGAACAGCAAAACTCCCTGAAGCAGGGGGAGAACAGCAAACCCCATGAAGACATAGATAAGACGGAAGCCTGTTGAAAGATAACAACCCCAAGGAGCCACTACAGGAATGCTGACCGCATGGAACCTTATCTCGCCTTCTCAAGGCCCACAAACTTTATTCTAACACAACTGTCTCTCTAAAATCTTTTCTCTTTTTAAAATCTTTTCTCTTTCTCTGTCTAAAAAGGTCATTGGTTGCTGATTAAAAAAGAACATACGAAATCTAATAACTAGGCTAATTCAAATGAAACGTTACTAAACGCTGTGTATTAATAGAACTATTAGCTTAATAATTTCTCTGTTGTATGCTTAGCCTTGTTAGCATTAATCTTAATGATAAAAATATTACATTGTGAAAAGTAAAACTCACCTGTGCTAATTAATAGTAATTTAGTGGTAGTGAGTAGTTAAAACAAAAAAGTAATCACATAAAACAAAAAGAAAAATTAATAGCCTAACTACTTAGGAATGAGCCTGGGTCCAGATGTAAATCACTGCCCTGTCAATGATAAGCTAAACCTATAAGCAAGCTGATATCTTCACTGATGTTCGCCTTTCCTATGCCTTTAGAAAACATATATATACTGGTCACCAACTCAAAGAAAATTACACTCAGATTTTCACTCTCTTGAAGTATGTCTGTTTGTCATTTATTCGCTGACTCCCTGACCACCCTGCGCAATCTCTCAACCCTGAGACGGCCTCATCGTTCACTGCTGTGCTGGTCTGCGGCAGGTGGTGCCCAACGTGGGGCCCGACCTTGCATTTCATTGAATTTCCACCCAAAGAAGAGGTGAGTAACGAAGAGATCGTGTTGGGTAAGCTATCTCCCTTCTTGTGTGTGAGTGTGAATGTGATTCCCTTAAAAATACCCTCTTTTAAACAGTCAGGGATAGGATCCTCACTGGAGCGTCCGGAGCTCGCTGATAAAGGGTGATCAGTTTGAGATAGTGAGAAGTTTTTCTAAGTGTGAATGCTCGTGGTGCTGTGTGTGTGTGAGAGTGTATGATTACGGCTCCACGGCCTCATGGCTATGGAGTCTGAGTGGGCTGCACCCGCGATTCCCGTGGAGGAATGTCATACGGCATAATGGTCATCTGCTCTTCGGAGCAGCCTGGTCCGGGATTTATACGGACAGACCTTAGCTAAGACGCCTCCGCAAGTTCCCGCAAGGGACACGGGCCGGACAGCACAGCTGAAAGAAATCTTAATAGCCTAACTACTTAGGAATGTGCCTGGGTCCAGATGTAAATCACTGCCCTGTCAATGATAAGCTAAACCTATAAGCAAGCTGATTTCTTCACTGATGTTCACCTTTCCTATGCCTTTAGAAAACATATATATACTGGTCACCAACTCAAAGAAAATTACACTCAGATTTTCACTCTCTTGAAGTGTGTCTGTTTGTCATTTATTCGCCGACTCCCTGACCAACCTGCGCTATCTCTCAACCCTGAGACGGCCTCATCGTTCACTGCTGTGCTGGTCTGCAGCAGTCATGGGCTGGGCAGAGGCCGTGGGAGGCAGGCAACCAAGCCCCTTAGCCCACCACAAGTCTTTGTTGTGCTCTTTCTCTGGCCTCTCTCTAGGGTTCTCAGTCATGTCATCTCATGGTCTTGCCTGAGAGTGGTCCTGTTATGCTGCCGCCACTGCCTTTATCCCTCACCTCTAGGCACAGGTGTGAGCATTTACACATGTACATGCCCAGTGCTCCCTGGGCCCAGGTGTCCACAACCACAGGCAGGGTGCAAGACTGCAGGTGCTGGTCATAGAGGCTAGTGGCAGGAGGGGGTCAAAAAGCTTGATTTTTAATTCATTTACCATACAGTGACAGAGCCCATGGCAGTCTGCCCACAGCTTGTTTATACAACCAACAGTTGTATGATACTGTAGAGCATGCATGGTGCTGCAGAGCACCCTGAGCACACCATGCGTGCCTGCATGATCTTCTAGCAGGACAAACATGCAGGTCCTGAGCAGGAACACTCCTAGGCCAAAAACATCAGCCTCACAGATGCGCATGTGGCTGCTGCTCAGTCCCATAGGTCCAAGGGGCTGACAGCTGTCAGCGGAAGGCAGGATGCCCCCAGCAAAAGGTGGTCCCTGGGAGGAGCAGTAGCTGCTGCAGCCCTATTGGACCAGTCTGGATGCTGTTCCTCCAACAGCAGTATAAAAAACATGAAATACTTAGAGACATATCTGGTAAATAAATGTAAGGCCGATAATCTATATACAAACTGATGCTGAGAGAAATTAAAGACAACTTAAATGAAGAGTAGACTGTGTTCATGGTTAGAAAATTTCAACATTGCTAAGAAGCCAGTTTCCCCAATTTATCAATAGGTTTGATGCAATCTTAATCAAAATCCCAAGTCTTTTTTGCAGGATTTGATAAGCTAATTTAAAAATTCATATGGAAACTTAGAATAACCAAAGTAACTTTTTCAAAAGAAAAAATATGCAATGTTAATGCAATCTAACTTCAAGGTTTATATTAACACACACACAGCAAGGTATATATATGAAGACAATACATAAATAAAACAGAATAGAGCCCAGGAAAAAAAGTACATACAGAAAAGAGTAATTAATTTTGAACAAAGTTGTACAAGCAGTAGAAAAGATAACCCTTTCTACAAATGGTACTGGGACAATTGGTATACACATGCATAAAAGGAAAAAATAACTTTCATCTATACTTCATAGACAAAAATTAACTTATACCATAGACCCAAATTAATTTTTTTAATAATTTTTTTAAATATTTATGTATACAAGAACTGGGGTACAGTCAGAGGCGCAGGAGGGTGAGAGAATTCACCAGAGACAGAGCAGAGAGTGGAACAGGCAGACAGACTGAAGACACTGCTGAGGGGAGCAGCGGATGAGGCTGAAGAGCTCTGCCACGCCATGTGGGTTTCTCCCTGGCCGGCCGGGAATCGAACCCGCACTGCAGAGGCTGCGAACAGCTTCACAGCACAGTGCTCAACCCACTGCATCACTGGGGAGGCCCTAGACCCAAATTTAAAACCTAAAATTATAAAGCTTTTAGTAGAAACGTAGGAGTCAGTCTTTTTGAACTTTAGTTAAAGCAGAGATTGAGGATCTATGGGTCACTGACCAAATACAGGTATGGCCTGTTTCTGTATAGTCAAGAATGAGCTAAGAATTCTCTTTTTATATATTCTTAAAGATCTGTAAAAGCAAACAAAAAACAAAAAATTAAGAATGTGCAGGTAATGACACTGTATGTGGCCCTCTAAAAAGTATTTTCTGACCACTAGTTTAAACAGAGATTTCTTAGATATGACACCAAAAGCATAATCTAATATAAAAGCTAAAACCTAGAAGATAACTGCAAGTCAATCATTTCACAAAGGATTTGTATTCGGAATGTATAAGGAGCGGCCTCCCTGGTGGCGCAGGCAGTTGAGTGCAGTGCTGTGAAGCTTTCCGCAGCCTCTGCAGTGCTGGTTGGATCCCTGCAGGCCAGGGAGCAACCCACATGGTGCGGCAGACCTGTACTGTCTCACCCGCTGCTCCCCTCAGCAGTGTATTTCGGTCATTCTGCCTGTTCTGTTCCCTGCTCTGTCTGTGTTGAATCCTCTTATATAAAAATAAATCTTAAAAAAAAATGCATTAGGAAAACTCAAATCTTCGTAGGAAAACAAACAACCCAAATAAAAATGGACAAAATATTTGAAAACCACACTTTACAAAGAAAATATTTAGATGGCAATCAGCATGTGAAAACATGCACAATATTAGTGGTTAATGGGGAAATACAAATTAAAGCCATAATGAGTTACCATGTCCAAAAAAAAGAAAGAAAAAACCAAGTTCCAGCTAGGATGTAGAGCAACTGGAACTCTCTCATGAGGAAACTATGTATCTGTTTCTTATAAACATACACAGCTATACCTCATGATCCAGTCTCCCCATTCCCTTGATATTGACTCAAACATATATCCATGTAAAGACCTGTACATATACGTTCAGAACAGCTTTCTTTGTGATAGCCAAGAGCTAGAAAGAACTCAGATATCCATCAACAAAGGAATGGATAAACAAACTATGGCATATCCATACAACAGAATGCTACTCAGAAATAAGAAGAAATTACCATTGCCTCATGCTACAACATGAATGAACTGCAAAAGAATTATATTAAGAGAAAGAAGAGTAATTAAATAATTCATTACTTATACTTCAGTTATATAAAATTCTATGAAATTCAACATAAGCTGTGGACATTGAAATCAAACAAGCAGTTGCCTGGGATACTGCTGAGGGAGATATAAAGACTATTTGGAAGATGACAGATACATTCATTATCTTGATTGTGATAGATTCATGGGTGTATAGCTATGTCTAAACTGATCACATTGCAATGTGCAGTGTATTCTAAGTCAATTTTTCTTTCATAATAAAGCTCTATAGAGAAATAATGGCATGGAACTATGTTTATAAAGCACTTAAAACAATATCTAGCACATAAGTACTAAAAATTATGTTGCTTTCATATATTTTAATATTTGTATCACCAAAACTATTTTCTTCATAATATTTAGATAATATTAGGTCATGCTTAAAAATGTCTATCCTAAAAAAAAAAGTCTCTTCTATTCTAGATGGTAAAATGATCCAACTAAATTTTATTCTAGTATTTCTCTATTTGTTTAACTCTTAAGTCTTCAATTAATCTTAAATTTCTTTTTATAGAAGTGATGTAAAAATTTACTTCACTTATTTTATAAAAGTTTACCCAATTTTGATTAGGATCTTTGTTAAATAATTTCTGCTACTTCTGCTGATTATATTTTCCATCTTGATTTTATAAATTTTCTTATTCCTAGGTCTGTTTTATTGAAAGTTATTTCATAAAATAACAATTTTTCTAAGAACCATATTTCTAATTACGATTTCATTCATGATGTTAAATCTGTTATATATCTTAAAACTCAAAAATTCTCTATATGTATATATATGCATATGTATATATTTACATGTATGCTAATATGTGTTCCACATGTGTATTAGGGTTGTCATAATTAATACTACAAAATAGGTGGTTTAAACTGCAAAAAATTATTTTCACACAGATCTGAAAGCTAGAAATCTGAGATCAAAATGTCAGCAGGGTTAATTTCATTCTGAGGCCTCTCTTCCAAGGCATGTAGATGTCCAGCATCCCCCTTTACCTTTGCATGGTCTTTCTTCTGTGTATGAATACATTTGTGCCCCAATTTCCTTGTCCATGAGGACACCAGTCATATTGGATTAGGGCCCACTCACAGAACCTCATTTTTACCTTGATAACTTCTTAAAGACCTTATGTCCAAGTATATTCACATTCTGAAATGCTGGGAATTAGGACTTTTTATTGTTTAGAGTTTTCATTGTATGAATGTGTCATCGTTAATCTAGTTACCTATTGAAGGAAACCTTAGTTGTTTTGTTTGGGGGCAATAATGAACAAAAATTATTAAAGATTCACATACATGTTTTTGTGTGAACATAAGTTTGCAGTACACTTGGACAAATATCTTGACCTAATTGCTGTATGATATGGTAAGAGTATGATTAACTTTATTAAACTGAAACTCTCTTCTAAATGACTACCTCATTTTCATTCCTATCAGCAGTTAATGAGCATTTTTTGTTGATTTACACATGTATCAACATTTGATATTTCCAGGTTTTATTGGCCTGTGAAATTCTAAGAAGTATGTAGTAATTTTTAACCAGAGAGGGTGCAAAGATTCATGGGGGGCTAGGAGACGCGGTTGCCTGCCTGCCTCCCAGTCCCAACTGCCTGGCCCATACCAACCGCCTTGCATGCCAGCCTCCCTGCCTGGTGTGCCTATGTATCTGGTTTCCTTTTAAAAGGCCTGTACAATCTATCAAGGGCTCCAGGACTCTCTTTCTCTGTCTGCTTGAACCAACAATAAACCTGCCCTGTGCATGGTGATACTACACAAGCAACTCAATAAAAATGGGCAAAAGACTTTCGTTGTAGGGCAGTTTGGTTCTGGTCTGGGTCCCACTCTGAGCTGGCATGGGGATTTGCCATGGGACATGACCTGATTTTCCAAATGCCTGAGCGGGAGGCATGCTAGCTTTGTTGGCTCCACTGGCCCCAGAGTGTATAGCCTGAGGGCCAGACAGCACAGGCCGCTCTGAAACCAGTAGTAGTGACTTTCTCACTGCCCACCAGGCCCAGCATAAGCAGTGTCTGCCTAAGCTGCAGTTTTACCCACTGGCCATCAAAGTCTGCTGCCTGATGACAGTGCCCAGACTGCTCTAGCAGCAGCAAGTGGTGGTTGCCCCACCCAAGTGCTGGCCAGCCCTGGGGCTACTATAGTGAAAGCAAACCCCTAAGCCCCATGACTTCTAGTTCAAGGCAAGGGGGTGGAGTAATGGGCCCCACTGGGGCAGTTCCAGTCCCGCAGCTCCCCGCAGCCACAGGCAGAGAGGCACATGCATGAGAAACCAAATTGGCAGGCTCCCAGTGGCAGCCTGCTCTGCAGTTGCTGGGAACAAGGCCCCAGCACTGCTTCAGAGCCCCCTGAATTATTAAACCCAGCCCCTCTGAGAAGAGCCAGATGTAGTGTGCTTCTGGCCCCACTGAGGCCAGTTCCAGCTTAGGACGTGCTCTGACCTCAGGGCAAGCCCCAGGCTTCCCCTCCACATACCCCACCCCCCTCCCCCCCCCCCCCCCCCCCCCCCCCCGCCCAGCTTAAATCTGGCACCAGGTTTGGAAATGGACCAATCGGGTTTAAGATCTCCAGATGTCAGCCAAGGGCTTGAACTCATTATGCAGATCAAAAACACAGTGAGCTGATCAGTGTTTAGCAGCACTAATCTAATGGTTAGGATGGTCCAATCCAGCTTGTAAGGTGAGGGACCCTGAAAAGAATAGGAGTCAGCTTGGCATCCACTCAACAGCCAGCCTCTAAAGAGAGGAGGATTCAGCAGATGGTCTCCAAGGAAAAAGCATCAAGCAGACAGCCTCCATGGGACACTGAGACCTCTGTAGACTATAAGGCCTCCATAGACTTCAAGACCTCCATAGACCTCAAGACATCATAGAACTTCAGACTTCTATAGACCTTCAGACCTGCAGAGACATGTTTTTGGCCCTGCCTCTGATATTCCACACAAGGAGCACTGTGAATTTCAGCCCAGTGTCTCAAAAAGCTATTAGCCATTGATTCATACCAACAGCTCTCTAAGAACTGCAACACTAGTGTCTGAAACTGCTTCCTGGTGATTAGTGCTGACTGGCACTGCTGACTAGCACTACTAACTGCTGACCATCACTCTGTGTCCTGCTTTAAGAGCTGTCCACCACTTCTGATCATCTTCCTGGTGCGTTGCCTCCATTGCTATCCAGCCCTGCCTTCAGACTATTGGTGTGGACTGCTGTGGTATTGTTAGGGGGAAAAGGATGTCCTAAAGCTAATTCCATACAGGCTTTGTGGACTCCACCCACCTCCCCCTCCCCAGGCCAAAGCCAAAGACACTGGGAACTCCAAATCCCATCACCATCAAAGGGAAGGTGGCGGGGACCTGAGAGTGGGGTTAAGCAGCCAGGTTGGTATAAAGCCAGACATGTGAGCTTTGGAGGGGGTCCCCCCATTTTGGCTCTCCGCCAGCTCACAGCATCCAGCCAGCTCTGAGAGTGCTTTTTGGGTTTCCAGGTCATCGGATCGGGTAGGACGCATTAAAGAATTTATTTCCCTATTTTCTCCCTGAGTTGTACATTTTCCTTATTTCCTTTTTCCCTTATAAATAAACCTTTTATTAACCTTTTGTGTATGCCTGTAATGGAGTATTAATAAGTCCCTTTTAAGTGCGCGGGTGAGGACTCACAGCCAGGCAACCCATTCAATATCGGGGTTGCCCTATAACAGTATCACCTCAGCAACCCTATCAGCTGCACCCTAAGTTGAATCCCAATCTACTGCCAACCAATGTGCCACCAGCTCCAGGCTCTCATTGACAGGACAGCACCATCTATCATGAGCAGCCTTTATTTGAGACTATTGGACACTGCAGACACTATCTGGAGTGAAACAACCAGCTACTTGTGGCCTTAGAAATTCTTTGTTTCACAAAAAAACCTAAAACCAGTAGAAGAAAGGAAATAATAAAAATCAAAGCAGAAATGAATGAAACAGAAATGGAAAAAACAATCTAAATGTTAGGGGGAAGTGATGTCCTGAGTTAATCCCATACAGGCTTTGTGGACTCCACCCCCACTCCAGACTAAAGCCATCAAGACTCTGGGAAAGACAAATCCCATCACCACCAAGGGAGGGTGGCTGGGACCTGAGGGTGGAGCTGAGCAGGAAGAGAAGAAGCTGCAGAAGAGACTAAGGAAGGAAGCAGGATGGAGCCAGGAGACCTGGAGGAGGCGCATGGAGCCTAGAGACACGTAAAGAAACTGCGCTTGTCTTTTGGTCGTGGACTGGGTGACACAGATGTGGGTGAGACCCATGGGGAGGTGACAATGGCAGCTTTTATCTTGATGTTGATTTTGCTCTTTTCCTTCCGGGCTTGTCCGGTTGTTTGTGACCCTTTTCTGTGGGTCCCCACTGGAAGATGCTTTAGACTTGTAGCAGGCTTTGGGGCCTTGTTCTGGGCCGATCCCATTTGGATGGAGTTTTACCCACGAGGGGACGGGTAACTTTGGGTGCTTCATTTAGAAACTAGACTCTTTGCCTTACCTGTATTGTTTCCTAGTTTTATTAAAGTTCCTTCCCATTAAAGTCTCATATGTTTTGTGTTGATGCGGCGGATGGCAGAACCCATTTAGAATAGGCAGGTTTGCGGGGCTTGGGCTGCCCCTCTCCCTGTCCTATAACATAAAGATCAATGAAACCAAAAGTTGGTTCTTCAAAAAAATAAATAAAATAGACAAACCCCTAGTCAGGTTCACAGAGGAAAAACGGGAGAAAGCACAAATAAATAGGATCACAAATGAAAGAGGAGAAATCTCAACAGACACAGCAGAAATCAAAAGAATAATCAGAAACTACTATGAACTGTTATATGCAAACAAGTGCAACAATCTAGAAGAGATGGGCAAATTGCTACAACTTTACAATCACCCAAAGCTAGATAAAAAAGAAAAAGAACACCTAAACAGACCAATTACAGCAGTGAAATTGAAATGGTAATCAAAACCCTTCCAAAAACAAAAGCCCAGGATGAGATGGATTTACAAATGAATTCCACCAAACATTCAGAAACAAACTAGTGCCTATCCTTCATGACTTTCAAAACATTGACAAAGAAGGGATAATACCAAACATGTTCTATGAAGCCAACATTACACTAATACCAAAACCAAACAAGGACAACACTAAAAAAGAAAACTACAGGCCAATCTCTCTAATGAACACTGATGCAAAAATCTTCAATAAAATTTTAGCTAAGAGAATCCAACAATGTATCCATAAGACAATTCACCATAACCAAGTAGGATTTATTCCAGGGACAAAAGAATGGTTCAACATCCAAAAATCAATCAATATAATCCAACACATCAACAAAAAGAAATATAAAAACCATATGATAATATCAATAGATGCTGAGAAAACTTTCAACAAAGTACAACAACCATTTATGATAAAGGCCCTTGAAATTCTCAGGATACAAGGAACATACCTCAACATCATTAAGGCCATATATGACAAGCCCATAGCCAATATTGAGACACAGGGCAAGCTAGGAATTACGCAGTTTTAGGGACAGTGCAGGAGGGGACCTTGAAGAATTTAGGGAGGCTTCAGAGATAAGGACAACCAAGGGAATGTAACCAATTCCACCTGGAATAACAAACATCTCAGGACCAAGGACAACATTGTTAACGCTGGTCCTATTTCCCTTCAGGTGGTAAAGGGAGGCGGAGATTGGAGAAATGGGAGAATGGTTTAATTTATGGACAACTTAGAAGGGCAGCTGTTTAACTTCAATGCAGGGATGCCCATCCAGAGGACTGGGCCATAAAGATAAAGATGCAACAAATGGGGAAAGACAGACCTGCTAGATAAGGAATGTGAAGATCCCCCACTCATTAGCAAATTAAGTGAGACAGCCGAGAACTAACTAATCACAAAGAGACTGGTGGAGCTTTAGAATAATGAGGGAAAGAAGGTATATATTCCCTGAGACACGACTCCACTTTGGCTTCCTTGCCCCTCCCAGGCCTGGTTTCCTGGCCTGGGAGTCCCACTTTATTTCTGTTCTTTTTCTCCTCAATAAACTTTTTCTTTCTCTAAACAAACCTGCTCTTCTTGCTTGCTTGCCTGAGCATCTGCGAAGTTCCTGCTGTGGCTTCGTGAGACACCAACCCATGGGGGTCTAGCGGCCGGGACTCAGCGCTGCCCCTGCAGCCTGGGATCTGTTCCTGGCTGGGAGACTAGACCTGACAATTCCGGTATCAATATCATTCTCAATGGTGAAAAGTTAAAAGCATTTCCAATAAGATCTGGAAGAAGACAAGGATGTCCAGTCTCACCACTGCTTTTCAATATAATACTGAAAGACCTATCCAGAGCAATAAGAAAAGAGAGAGACATACAAGGAATCCAATTAGGGAAGGAAGAAGTCAAACTATCACTATTCACAGATGATATGATAATATACATAGAGAACCCCAAAAACTCTACAGAAAAACTAATCAAACTAATATATCAGTTTAGTAAAGTAGCAGGAATACAAAATCAACACAAAAAATCAGTAGCCTTTGTATACACAAACAATAAATCTGAAGAAGAAATCAAGAAAACTATCCCTTTCATTATTGAAACAAAAAAAAAATCAAATACTTGGGTATAACCTAACAAAAGACGTAAAGAACCTATACAAAGAAAACTATAAAACACTGTTAAAAGAAATAGAAGACACAAAGAAATGGAAAGACATCTCCTGCTCATGGGTTGGAAGAATTAACATTATCAAAATGGCCATCCTATCAAAAGCAATTTACAGATTCAATGCTATTCCAATAAAAATTTCAATGACATTCTTCAAAGAAATAGAACGAATATTGATGAAATTCATATGGAGCCACCAAAAACCCTGAATAGGGGCCTCCCCGGTGGCGCAGCGGGTTGAGTGCAGTGCTGTGAAGCTGTCCACAGCCTCCACAGCGCTGGTTTGATTCCCGGCCAGTGAGGGAGAATCCCACATTGCAAGGCAGGCCTCTCCTGTCTCGCCTGCTGCTACCCTTAGTGGTGCTTTCGGTCTGCCTGCCTGTTCTGCTCCCATACCCTCCCAAGATTCTGGCCTGTACCCCAGCTCTTGTATAAATAAAAATAAATAAATAAAAAACCCAAATAGCCAAAGCTCTCCAGAAAAAAAAAAGAAGGGAAAGGAGGTATCACACTCTCAGACTGCAAACTATACTACAAAGCCATAATAATCAAACTGCATGGTATTGGAATAAGAACAGACACACAGACCAATGGAACTAAATAGAAAATCCAGAAATAGACCCACAGATTTACAGTCAACTAATCTTTGACAAAGGGGCAAAGAATATGCAATGGAGCAAAGAAAGTTTGTTCAATAAATTTTGCTAGGAAAAATGGGTCTCTACATGCAAAAGACTGAAGCTTGACTACTGACTCACACCGTGCACAAAAACCAACTCAAAATGGATTAAAGAACTAGACATAAAACCTGAAACCATAAAATATACAGAAGGGAATATAGTCAAAACACTACATGACATACACCTCAGTAACATCTTTAAAGACACATTACCCAAAGCAGTGATAGTGAAGGCAAAGACAAATAGCTTGGACTACATCAAATTAAAGAGCTTCTGTACAGCAAAATACACAGTAACCAAAACAAAGAGACACTCCACCAACTGGGAGAAAAATTTTGCACATGACATTAATGATAAAGGACTGATTACAAACATCTACGAAGAGCTGATGAGACTCAATGAAAACAAAGTAAATAATGCAGTCAAAAATGGGCAGAAGAGCTAAAAAGAAACTTCTCCAAAGAGGAAATGCAAATGGCCAACAGGCATACGAAAAATTGTTCAACATCACTTGTAATCAGGGAAATACAAATCAAAACTACAATGAGATACCATCTTACACCAGTGAGAATGACACATATTTAAAAAACTAGCAACAACAAATGTTGGCAAGGATGTGGAGAAAAAGGAACTCTCTTGCACTGCTGGTGGGAGTGCAAACTGGTCCAACCACTATGGAAAGCTGTGTGGAGATTCCTCAACCTACTGAAGATGGCGCTGCCATATGACCCAGCAATTACACTCCTGGGTATTTACCCAAAGGACACAGAAACATTAATTCAACCACCCACACCCCTATGTTTATAGAAGTACTATTTACTATAGCTAAGCTATGGAAACAACCCATGTCCCCAAAAATAGATGACTGGATCAAGAAGATATGGTACATATACACAATGGAATATTACTCAGCAATCGAAAAAGATCAACTCCTGTCATTTGCGGCAACATGGATGGAACTGGAAGGGATTATGCTAAGCGAAATAAGCCAGAAAGAAAAAGAAAAATACCCGATAATCTCACTTATAGCAGGAATTTAGAAAACCTAAATAAGGGACTAGGAAAAGACTAATTATAATAAAGTAAAAATCAACACGCAACAAGCAACTATAAACCACACACACAATGGAGGGGGCAGGAAGGAGTAGGATGAAAACAAGGGGGGTGGGAATTGTATGGGGACTATAACCATGACGAAAATGCATACATTGTGCAAAAATGAAAAATGATGTAAAAAATATATAAAATAAAAAACGCTAAATATATACTTAGCAAATAAAAAAAAGCAAGAAAAGAAATTCTTTGTTTCCCCAGCTTCCTTTTTGTTAAAACAAGCAAAAAAAAATACCGTTGTAGTTACACCCTGAGCCTAAGTGGTCTTGCAATTGCTGTCATACAGTAGAGAGAGAACCCACAGACAGTGGTGACCTGATTCCTGATCTTGGCATGTCCTTTAGCACTGTTTTAGTTGGCGTAGCAAGTTCAGTTCCAAACTGATATCACAGACCTTTGATAAGTGAAAAGGATCAGATAATGGTCAAATCCAAAAAATACAATCTTTGGTCACCACCGGCCAGAGAATTTTTTGCCTTATTAGTACAACGTAAAAATTCTATCACCAAATGGCAATAATTTCTTTTACCAATCCAAGAGAGTAAAATGATGGCTTGGTTATAATTCATGTTAGACATTTCCTGGAGCAAAATCCAGAGCTAAGTCAATGAAAAAAATTAGGGAGGTTTGGAAAGACAACAAATTTGTACCAATAGAATCATTGTCACTGAAACAGCTCTGTCCCAAAAGCCAAATCTTCTAAGTGGGACAGTTGGTCCTTTTGTAAAAAAAAATTGCATGGCTTCTCTCCTGCATTCTCCCCTTCCTAGTGAGGCCTACCTACCACCCTATGAACTCTCCCAAAGGGCTGCAGATCCCCATGACCCTGCTCCTATTTTGCCTTTTCCCATAAGCTATATTCTAAAATGTTAATGTCTGCTCCTATCCTCCCAAATTTCCTAAAGCAATAATCTATGGTTCAGTGATTTGCTTCAAACCGTTTTAAAAGGGGCTGGGAACACAGCTGGGCTCAGTACACTTTTGTTGGATGAGGGGAAATTGGATCGTGTCTTACCGTCACACAGATGCAGACTGCTACCAGATACTGCCCTGGACCACTTCCCTCTCCTTACCGCAGAAACAGGTAGGTAGGGCTATGCAGCCCTGGAATGTGTCCGCCAGCCCACATATGCAAGCGCTGAGTCACGGTAGCCACTGCCGCTGAAAAACTACACTTCCCAGAATCCTTGGGCTCTCGCGAGGACTACATTTCCCGGAGGCATGCGCGGCCTACCCACACCCGGGCCCTGCCCCGCCCCTCCGGCACCTACGTGAGGCGCGGGGTGTTTGCCTCCGGTGCTGTCGGCTCGGCGGCCTGAGGGCATCCAGGTTTCGCAGGAGGAGGATCCCCAGCCGAGGTTGCTGTCCGGCGAGGCAGTTCTGGAGCCTCCCGCCGGCGGAGCGCGACCGGAGGAGGCACGACCCCCGAAACTCCAGAGGCCTGGGCGAGGTGAGCGGAGGCGGGTCGGCTAGGTGCGGGAAGCGGGCCGGGCCCGGGAGGATGCGGGCTACAGGCCGGAGAGGCTCCGGCCGGGCCTTCAGCCGCCGAGGGGTTGGAAGGGCCCTTGTGGGCGCGGATGAGCCTAGGGCCGGGCGTCCCCAAGTCTGTCGCCCCGCCCCCACTCGCGCTCCCCAGAAGCTCCGCTGAACCTTCTTGTCGGGCCTTTGATCCCCTTTGGCCTCAGGCCCCTTTCCAGCTTCCTCCCAGCCGGTCCCTGGGTGCAGCCTGCCTGGCGGTGTTTGAATTTGCTACTGGTCATCACGAAAGTGAGAAAGTAAATTTCCCCTAACCATCGCCGCCGTCTTTCCGGGTGGCTGGCGTAATCTTCTACCCTACCACTGAATTGCCGGCTTCCCCAGCGGCAGAGCCAGGACTGGAACCCAGATCTTTGGTTTAAGTGCTCTCTATTGAAAATGGCAGGCCCCTCTCCACTCCATAGGAAAACTGACGTTTTCCTTTCACGAAGCAGTTTTCTGTGAAAACCTGGTTATTGATTTCCTACAGAAGGGGGAGGTATTGTATGGGAAAAGCTTGCAGTAAGGTTATAAGGGATACTGTCGACTCCCTGTGCTTGGAATCCTGGTGCCACCTTCACAGGCCTTAGAAACTAGAGCATGTTACTTCCAGTCTGTTCTCAGTTTCCTAAGCCATGAAATGGGAGAGCTGGCAAGGCCAAGTGTATTGCGGGACTCAGTGATGTAGGTGGGGCCTGGCACTCAGTGCCTCCTGCTGCAGCTACTGATA
Source organism: Talpa occidentalis (assembly GCF_014898055.3). Lineage (NCBI taxonomy): Eukaryota > Metazoa > Chordata > Mammalia > Eulipotyphla > Talpidae > Talpa > Talpa occidentalis. Next base: position 70,871,384 of record NW_023605305.1, on the reverse strand, counting down.
GAGTTCTGTGGCCTTTTTCTCTGACCTGAGGAAAGAGTTGGACCTGGGCCAATATACCAGGATGGCCCAGCCCTTCTCTCTATTCCTGTCTGCTCCTGTCTTAGCCCTGACATGGGGTCATTCTCAGGTGGTCTATGGATTTCAGAGTTGGTGACATGAGGGGCGATGAGCAAAAAGTGGCTTCCTCCTGCCTCTCTTTTTTTCTTCTCTCAGATCAGCCTTCTGTAGACTGCCCATGCTCAGGAAGAAGAGCCCAGAAAGAAAACATGGCTACTAAACATAGGGAAACAAAGTCTCAGGTGAGTTCATTGCTATCTTAGGTCTTACGGTCAGATGTTTTTCCCCCTTTAACTGAACAATCTTCAAGAGTTGAAGCCCCAGGACTTTTCCCTTTGAAAAGTTTGTTTACCCTGGTGGATGGTGGATTCTGTAGGGAATGCTTGCCTCCTCTCCCCAAATCTATGATTCCTTTTCTTTTTCTAGTAGACACTTTTATTTATTAATCTCAACCCGCTGTATGATTACTAATTTGACAGGTGAGATATTACATGTCTTCTGTTATTTGAGGACAGCACAAACATGCAAACTTGGCAGAGTTCCTTTCTGGTGCTGCCTCCTTTGCTCATCCATGTCCCACTCCTTAACCTCAACAAGAATGTTTTTCTTTTTCTTTCCACCCTTGAGAATCCTCATGCTGCCTTCCCAAACCATATTTTTCAGATTTTTTCTCTCTCGACTTGTGGATCATGTGCCTTGCTTCTACCACTCTCTTGGAAACTAATTTTGACCTGCCATTTTCATATTTATATGTAGGAATGAGGGTGTAACCCCATTCACATGAGCCAGTGTGTAAACAAAGGATGGCCATGTTGAAGGGGACTCAGTTGGAGAGTCTCTTGTTTCCAGAGGCAGAGAAAAAACTCCTTGGGAAGCAACGGAGAAGGTTTCATAGGATATGGGTAGTGAAGAGGCAGTGTATACAGGTGGTTAGGAAGTGGGGTTCTCGGGCCAGACAACAGGTTTAAACCATATTCTCTGTTTCCATTTATTTGGGTATTTGACTTGGGTATTTCTACCTTTCTGTGCCACAATTTTCTCACTTGTAAATGGGAATAACAACACTGCCTTAGGACCTCATCAGGAGGGTAAGAGGATTGCATGAGTTAGTGCACAGAAAGTGTTTAGGTCAGGGCGAAGCACAGGCAGATGTTCACTGTGTGGTGGTCGTGGAAGCTGAACGTTATTAGAGTTATAATACTATTAAAATTGTTAGATAATAAAGTTGTTAGATAGAAACTGCTATGCAGTGTAACTAGAACCCAGAAAATAATTGTCCTTTCTTTTACTCATCTTCATCCGACTATAATAAGACTTTACATTTTTTCTCACTCTTAATTTTAAAATAATAGTGCAGCAATTATTTATTTATTTATTGTTATTGTTATTGAAGTACCATTGTTCCACATCGTTGCTAGTGTTTTGACAGTATAGGATATCCCCCTCAGCGTAGTGACCATAGCCCACCAATGAAGTACCCCTAGTCCTCTGCCAAAGTCTCCCACACCATCCTCCACTCTCATCCCTCCCCTTCCTCCACTGAAAGCCATAGATATATAATCAACCTTCAAATTGGTTTTGAAGTTTGTCTGATCCTTTGTTGGATTTCTCTATACTCCGTATATATTTGTAACTGTTCAGTATTTATCTTTCTTTTTTTGGCTTGTCTCACTTAGCATAAATCCCTTCCAGCTTCATCCATATTGCTGCAGATGGCATGAATTTTATTTTGTTTTTTGTTTGGTTTGGTGTGGGTTTTTTTCCGATTGCTGAGTAGTTTTCCATTAACTACATCTTCTTGATCCACTCATCAGTTTGGGGCATTTATGTTGTTTCCATATCTTGGCTATTGTAAATAGTGCTGCCATAAATATAGAAGTGCAGATTTCCTTTCAAATTAGTGTTTTTGTATTTTGGAGGTAAATAATCCTAAGAGTGGAACTGGTGGGTCATTTGGCAGATCCACTTTTAGTCTTTTGAGAAACCTCCGCACATGGTGTAGTGGTTATTATCCTCATATGAGGAAATTGAGACTCAAAGCAGCCTAATAACCTGGATTCAAACCCCAGAGTCTGACCTCTAAGTTCATGCTCATTATCATCTAACCATTCCTTTACTGAGTCTTTCACATCACAGGGCAGATCCAGACTACATGTTACCAGAGCTCTTCTGCAATGTGATGTTCTCCTGGACCCATAAAATGCATTGGTGTTTGCTCTCTGAGACAGTGGGATGAATCTGCCATTGCATACTTGGGCTGTTTTTTTCTAAGGTTTTCCCAATTCCTTCCATAAAGTCATGTTACTCCCTTATCCAGAATCTTGTCCATGCCTTCATGTGAAAATCTGCATGGCATTCCCGCTAGCCTCGCCTGCTGCTCATACCAATACTGAGACTTGTGTGCACTTCATCCAGTGACAGGACATTGAAAACCAGAGTGTGCTGGGTTAAAAGCTAAAAAACATAGTACATGACCTGGGTCTTGACTTTCCTGAGCTTTATGTTTCTCATCTTTAAAATGAAGATTGTTACAAGAGATGTTGTATGGTCCGGTCTAGCTACCACTTTTTTCTGTATTGTTCAAATTATTTTTGTGTTTTTCTTGCCTGCTAGTTGGATTATAAATTCTTTTGAAGGCAAAGATCGTTTCTTATATTCCACACCCCCTCCATGTGCCAATAAATTATCTTTCTCATCATACATGTTTTGTATGCTCATGTTAAATGTTCCCAAGAGTAAAAATTACATATTAAGTTCATTCTTACCCCCAACATCTAGAGTTAATCATTGTCACCCCTTTACTATTCATCCCGCAGAATCATTTTCTGGGTACCTTTACTGATGATTTATGTGCGTATATGTATCTGAGCACATATTTTACCATTTTAACTTTTTTATTGTGATAAAATATACATAACAAAATTTATCACTTTAACCTTTGAGGATATAATTCAGTGGTACTGTATTTATGCTGTTGTGCAACCATCTCCATTCTGTGAATTATCTCATTTATTTTTTAGCCTTCTGAGGTAGGCATTGAGGGGCAGTTTTGTAGTGGTTAAGAACGTAGCCTTGGACCCCCACCCTGGATTGGAATCCCACCACTACCATTGACCAGCTTTGTTATTGTGATTTATAATATGAAATATGTATTTGGGTTTCATCCCTGTTCCTGCCACCATAGCTTCCAAAACCCTTGTCATTTAAGTGATTAATAATATTTGGCTTTTATTCTTGAAATAACTTCAGAGCAATAAAGGTAAAACAAGTGTGTTTTGTTATTCATAATGAACTCTTAAAACCATGCCAGACTTTATTTTATTTTTTTAAAGATTTATCTACCTATGCATATAAGAGCTGGGGCACAGGCCAGAGATGGGGGGCGGGGGGAGTGAGAGGATTCACCAGAGACAGAGTGGGAACAGAACAGGCAGACTGACTGAAATACACTGCTGAGAGGAGCAGTGGGCGAGTCAGGAGAGGTCTGCTGTGCCATGCGGGTTGTTCCCTGGCAGGCTGGGGATATAACTCGCGCTGCAGAAGCTGCAGGTCGCCTCACAGAGCGATGCTTAACCCCTTGCGCCACCAGGGAGGCCCTCCAGACTTTATATTAATGAGTGAGTTATGAACAGCCCCTAAGAATTGGAGCTGATTGTAGAAGAACCAACCCTGATTAGAGGGTTGGAACTTTCAACCCCACCCCTAGATGCAGGGACTGGAGGTTGGTTGAATCAACCATGCCTATGTAATGATTTAATCAATCATGCTTATGTAATGAAACCCAAAAGGATGAGGTTTCAAGAGCTTCCAGGATGGTGAACAAGTGGCGATGCTGGGAGAGTAGTGTGTCCCAGAGGCTGTGGAGGCTCTGTACCGTCCCTACATCCCTTGCCCTGTGCAGCTATTCCATCTGCCTTCCTGAGTTATATTTCTTTATAATAAATCTGTAATCTAGTGAGTGAATATTCTCCTGAGTTTTGTGTACTACTCCAGCAAATTAATCAAACATTAGGAAGGGATCGTGGGAATCTCGATTCGTAGCTGGTCAATGAGAAGCTCAGTTAACAGCCTGGACTTGCAGTTAACATCCTTAAGGGAGAGTGGGCACTCACAATCTCCTGTAGATGTCCTCAGAATTAGGTTAAATTGCAGGACACCTAGCTGGTGTTGTATAACTGTTTGAAATGTGGAAAACCCACACATCTGGAGTAAGGAGTTAGAGGAGATAGTTTTTCCTTTATATCATCTGTGTGGCTTGGATTTATCTCTCTTTGTATTTTCCTTATGTAAAGTGGGGGCAATAATCATATCTTCTGTATAGGGTTGTGAATTTTAAAAAAGGTTTTACTAAATATACCAATTATATTTAAACAAAGATAATGTAAATCTCTAAGAACATACTTGGCTCATGTAAAGCATTCAATAAAAGAGCTATTTCAACTCCCATTATTACAATCCTTAGCTTCAGTGGGCACACAGTGCCCTCAAATATTTAACTAGTCTCTATCAGTGATTATTAGGTTTCAATTCTTTTTGCTGTTACTAACAGCTTTATAAATACCCTTGAGTATGCATTTTGTACATTGTTCATTGTAAAACAAATATAGTAACTTGTGAGTTAAAGAATGTATACATTTTAAAACCTTTCATGTATATAATCAGAGATTTTGCATGTATAATCAGAGAAATTATTCTAGTTAAACTACCACTAATGGCCTTAATATCTCCATATACTCTTCTAGTGGTTAACACAGAATCTGCTTTATGCTGCTCAGTACAAATTTGTCACTAGTCACTTGTTGGATCAAACAAATGACCTGATAATATCAGAAGCATTTCACAGTAACCAGTCTACCTCCCTGCTATCACCTTTACTCTGTGTGAAGGGTAGTCCTTGGTGAGCCGGGATGGTTTGTCTTACAGGTATCAGTGACATTCGAGGATGTGGCTGTGCTCTTTACACGGGATGAATGGAGAAAGCTGGGTTCTTCTCAGAGAAATTTGTACCAGGATGTGATGCTGGAGAACTACAATAACCTGGTCTCATTGGGTAAGGACATTTTCACTATGGATACAGGATTCAGAGATTTGTATAACTGAGCACCTGGTTCCCTGGATAAAAGCCAAGGGTTATCAAAACCTTTAGCTGAATTCTTGCAGTTTTGCCTTTGGATTGTATAATTGGATCTCCATAAATAAATACTAAAGCCTTTTTCCCCATTATAGGTATGAATTTGCCTAATCTACACAGTTACACATTAAATACCCTTATGGTTCAGGCAACATTTTCCTACTGTGATAGTTTTGTAGTGTTTGCTCGTCTCTCAGCAGAGAGCTTCCCTTAACTACCTTCATTGACCTACCTCTTGCCTTTCCCAGGATCAGAGTTGCAGGTCATCTAATAAATTTTTGCTGAGTTTTGCTGTGTGATTGTCCTCCTAGGATCTCGAAGCAAACAGTAAAGGCATGTTTCCCCTTATAGGCATGGAATTGCTATGTATGGGAATGGAGGTGGTAGTATTGATGATCATTTGCTTCTCTCTCCGTGTAACTATATTTGAGATGTTTCTATAAATACAGACATTGTTTTTCTCCCACAATTATTCTAGGGCTTGTTTGTACAACTCTCAACAGAGGACTTGGTTCAACCTCTAGTCCCACCACTTGCCTTTCCCACTGGTCTTTTCCAGAAGTTAGCAAACTTTTTCTGTAAAGGACTATGTAGTAAATACTTTAGACTTTGTGGGCTACATACGATGTCTGTAACATATTCTGTTTCTTTTTTTCTCCAGCTATCCTTTGCTAAAGGGCCATACATCAACAGTCAAAATAAAACCATCTCTTTTTTTCCCCTCCCCTATTTACGAGCAGGACTCCCATTTTCTAAACCAAAAGTGATCTCCCTGTTGCAGCAAGGAGAAGATCCCTGGAAGGTAGAGAAAGAAATTCCTGGAGATACCTGTCTAGGTGAGTGGCTGGGACTGAGGTACCTGGGAATTGCTGCAAATAACAGTCTGCTTAATAAGTAGACAGTACACCTGGGAGATGTTGGTCAGGAGAGTGTCTCCAGGGCTCTAAGTTCTAAGAAGAGGAAGAGAAGGGATACTGAGACACCCAACACAACCTCCTCTTATTTCTGGTTAATCGCTTTACAAGTGACTCTCTAATCATCTCCCTTCCCATTCTCTCCTGTCATTTCAGAGAAGGGCTATATTTCCATGCACTCATTTCGCAAACAGTAATTTTAAACATTGCTAATCATTCAGGTTGTCACTCTGCATATGGGGAAAGGGAATGAGATTAGTGACCT
>NW_023605305.1:70230159-70264917 GCF_014898055.3 Talpa occidentalis | reverse complement strand
TAGAAAGGCTGAATTTTCACGAGCACTCCAGGGCAATTTTTATTTTTTGTTTTTTTTTTAAGATTTATATAGTGTGCTCTTTGTGTACCTGTTCCCACCACCCATTTAAGGTGTAAATTGCATACCAAAAAAAAAAAAAAATCACCCTTTTTAGGGTACACTTTTTTTTAGAGCTTGCATCCAGAACATTTCCATTACCCCCTCCATTACCCTGTGCCCTGCACTCTAGTTAACCCTGATCTGTTCAATAAACTTTTGTTTCTTTTTTACCGTGTGGTGTTAGAGCATATTACAAAGTGGCAAGTAAAGATATGACGTTGTATAAAATAAACTACATCTTAGTGAAAGAATGTGAAGGGCCATTTCACATACCCCTTTTAAGTATGCACTGAACAGTTAAGTTTTTCTGCTTTGAAGCAACTCCCTCACCCCAAAAAAAACAATATCCAAGACTGATAAAATCGACTCTATAACAAAGCAAGTACAAGGCCAAGTAACATAACCGCGAGCAAGAAGGGGTACACGCAGGGGAAAAAATGACACAGGTGAAATGACAAAGATGAGCCTGTGAGAAACACATTCAAAGTTCTAGAAGAAGCCAGGCTTTACTTATACTCAGCTTGACTGACCGAGAGCTCTGGGAGAGAAAGTGGAGGTGCCTGGGGCGTTCGCGAAAATCCTGTGAGGTCCGGTAGGCTCAGAGGCGGGGAGGCCTCAGCCGGCTGCCAGTCCCTCTACCTCCACCCCCCGGCAGTGTTCTCTCCTCTCTGCACCCGCGTGGGCCGGGACCACCCAGGTTCCGGGGGCGCAGACTTCCTTCTGGGGATGCTCTGACGCCCCCTGGGGCTTGCCGCGCGGCTCCGCACCGCCCCCTTTCTCGGCGCGTTTCCGAAGCTTTTTGAATCGCGCTTTCCTGATTCACAGGCGGAGGATGCAGGCTGCCGCAGTGTTTCTGAGCAGCTAATGTGTCCCAAGCACATGGTGTTGGAGATACAGCAGTGATGAGTACAAAGTCTTGGACCCCCTGTAGCTTTTATTCTTAAAAAAAAAAAAAGGGGGTGTCCAGGAAGACATAATAAACACAAGGTAATTTCAAGTCATATGCTTTGAGAAAAACAAAATTGGATTGTGCAAGAGTAACACTATCGAGAAAACAAAGGAAGGTTGTGCAAGGTTTTTGTTTTGTTTTGCTCTGTGTGTGTGTGTGTGTGTGTGTGTGTGTAGGGCTGTAGGAGAGGATACCCTGGGTGTGTGTGTGTGTGTGTGTGTGTGTGTGTGTGTGTGTGTAGGGCTGTAGGAGAGGATACCCTGGATGAGACCTTCAGGGAAGGAGCAGGGTCTGGCCAACAGGGACGCAGCCCTTGCTCTAGAGCTGTTTCTGGCCTTAACCCCTGAGGCCTCCGGAGGAGCCGGGGGTCTTCTTTGCCGTCGTCGCCGCAGAGCCGGGCGAGAGTGGGGCGGGGCGTGCCTGAGCTGACCGTGAATGCAGTCTGGCGCCTTGCTCCCCTCTTCTCAGGACGGCCGCGCAGCCGTCACGCCGCCGTCCTTCCCGGCCTCCGACTCCCACCCTCCCTCCCGGGAGAACCTTCTTCTGTTAAACGTGTCTGGCGGGTTAAGGATGGCTGAGGGGACCACGACGCTGGTGTAGGGGAAAAAAGGCGTTTTACTTTTAAACATCATTTGTTGTTTCAAGAAGAGCATCGAGGGGGCGTCACGGAGCCCCGGCGGGCCGCGCGGGCACCGTCTGTCTTTCCACGAGGGCGGAGGGCGGGGAGCGGGGAGAACAGCCATATCTCGGCTCAGCGCTTCGGCTCGCCGAGCCCCGCGCTGGGGCAGAGGCCGCGGGAGTGGGTCAGGCCCTCTTGGCCAGGGCCCGCGCGCCGGGAGGACCAGCTAGCGCCCGTCCGCTTCCTTCCGCCCACCCGGGTCAGAGAGAGCCGGACGCTAAGCCCCGACGGCGGGAGGCGTGGCTTCCCCGGCCCCGGCGGGCGATTCCACTCTCGCGCGCGAGAGGGACGCCAGGCTGACGCGAAGTTCCTCCCCCTCGAGAAGCCGCGAATGGGTGAGTCCGGAGCTGCGGGGCAACCGCCGCCTCTTCCGGTTCCGAGGGCAGCGGCGCCGGAAGTCAGGGCTAGGGCTGCGGGTCCCGGCTGGAGCCGGAGGCCTTCCGGGCCGGGCGGTGCGGTGGACTTACAGTTCGGCCGGGCCTTCTCCGAAGCACCCCGGCTGAGCCCCCGCACCATTCTGCCCTTGGGCTCGTTTTCTCCTCCGTCGTCGGTCTCGGGGCCCGGAGCTGGAGTCTCACAGACGCATACGACCCTGGAGGAGCCGCCTCTGCCAGGGAGCCGCTCAAACTCGGACGGCCCATCCTAGTGCGACCCGGCCGGCTCCGAGGTAATCTGCTGGCATGCAGGGGCCAGGCTGGGCATTTGAGCTTTTAAAGGACCAGTAGGAGTTTGCCAGTCATTTGCAGGCGAAACTCCCAGTAGGGGGCTGCTGTCCAAGGGGAAATTATGGACATAGTTTTGGTTAATGACAAAAGATTGGGCACTTCACATAGATCTGTGCAGTGACGTAAAGGAACTGGGTGATGTGATGGAATAACTGGTGTGAGACTGGGGCAGAGGGAACCATATGAAATACTGCGATGAAGAAGAGCTTCTCTGAAGACATGACATTTATATTGGACCCTAATAAAGGGCTAGCCATGGCAGATCTGGGGAGAGTGTTCCAGACAAGAGAACATCCATTGCAAAGGTCCTGAGGTAGAAATAAACTGGAACAGAAAGAAGACTAGTGTGGTTGGAGTGTATCCAGGGAGGGGAGAGTCAACTCTTTGGAGTTGACTCATGGAGCCAGGTAGGCCATTAAAAGAGAGGGTGGATTTTGTTGTTAATATAGTGGGGATCTAATTGGGTTTTAAGCAGAGGTGTGATGGAGAGGATGGAGAGTGAATAGAGGTGGGGAGTGCAAAAGTGTAAGCTGAATCAATGGAAGCTCTCCAGTTCTATCTTAAGCAACGGAGATTTTTTTATGATTAGCACAAACTTTCCTTTCCCTGTCTTGACCTAGAAGGGGCCCTTGTGTTTCAGGATGCTGAAGACTGGGACAAAACCCCCATCCATGTCTTGGTGAGGGATTTTCATTTTTCACTCCTGTCTCTTCCTGTCCACTCCTCAAGCTCAAGCACCCTAGCCCAAGGGCTAGGGAATGTACTGCTGTTTAATCAGCAAATGTTTCCTGAATACCCACTGCCAACCAGGCCCTGGATTGGGCACTGACAGAAGAAAGAATGGGGAGAGGGTAAGACTGACTCCAGCCCTGAGCAGATCAGAGGCTAGAATCGTGAACAGGTAGTAGCAATGCCCCAGTGCTGAGACTGTGCGTGGTCTGGGTACCTTTGACAGAGGTTTGTGAAGCAGAGAAGGAGGCAGGAGATTTCTTTGAGGAATTCCTGGGCACCTGATAATTAAACTGCATCTTTTATTTTCTGTGCAGAGAAATGCCGAGGTACTCTGGACTTAGGGACAGCTTATGCAGAGGAAACGACTATACAATTGCAATGGGCTTGTGTGTCAAACCTGACAGTGTTTATCGAAGGGATAACAGGATCTGATGTGTTGTTTTGAAGCAACCACCTTGGTGGATAATTTCACATGAGAATCATGAAATTTGTTAAACAAACTCACACCCTCACTCATCCTTATACCTGGCAAGGATGACCAACTGATTGAGGCTGGATCTCACCTTGGAAAGACTGAATTAACCTTTTGGGCTTTTTGGCTGGAATACATGCAAGCAGTTCTGTTTACCCAGTTCAACTAACTTTCAAATTTTTATTAAAATAATTACACTTCTGGGCCTCCCCGGTGGCACAGCAGTTGAGCGCTGGGTTGCAAAGCTGCCTGCAGCCTCTGCAGCGCTGGTTCGATCCCCGGCTGCTCCCCGGCCACCGGAGGAGGGTCTCACATAGCGCGCAGACCTCTCCTGCCGCCCGCTGCTCCCCTCAGCAGTGTACTTCGGTCCTTCTGCCTGCTCTGCTCCCCGCTCTGGCTCTGGTAATTCTCTCACCCTCCCGCACTTCTGACTGTACCCAGTGCTTGTATAAATAAATAAAAGTAAATCTTTAAAAAAAAATTCTTTAATAAAATAAAATAATTACACTTCTCAGTTCATTTTCAGTTTAATAAGTCCATGCAGGACCGTTTCTCCTTGGTATTGTTTTATGTTTTCCATTTCATCCCTATCCTTCTGAAACCCTCTGCTGTGTTTGGTGTATCTCCTTTTATTTGTGTGTGTCCTTGGTTGTTTGCCTATATATTTTTTTAAAGATTTATTTATTTATGCATACAAGAGCTGGGGTACTAGCCAGAGATGCGGAGATGAGAGGATTCACCAGAGACAGAGCGGGGAACAGAACAGGTCGACTGACTGAAATACACTGCTGAGGGGAGCAGCTGGCGCGACAGGAGAGGTCCATTGCTCCATGTGGGCTGCTCCCTGGCCGGCTGGGGATCGAACTTGTGCTGCAGAGTCTGCAGACCGCTTCCTAGTGCAGTGCTTAAACCCTTGAGCCACCGGGAGGTCCTGCTTGTATTTTTAATTTGCATAAATCGATTCTGCTGAGACTTCATTTTGCTTCTTTTCCCCTCTCACTATCATGTTTTGGGATCTTGTTGATGTTGCTGTGGGTATATGTAGAACATGGTTTCTAAATGCTATCAAGGCTTCCATTGATGCATCCCTCATATTTCCTTCGCAGTGATAAGACCCTGTAGACTGTGTCTCTTACTCCCTGCCATAACACACAGTGCTGGTATGAAAACCACGGTACTCATTTCTTTCCTCTGCTTTTTAGTACAATTTCCAGGTGCTGCGTTGAGCTTCCCTTTGAAAACTCTAGTATAATTATGTGGTATCTGAAAGGGTCAGATTTTTTGCCTTGGCAGGTCCCTCTTTCTTGAGCTGTGTTTATTTTTGGTATTTGCAGACTGTCTGATTTGCAGACTGTCTTGGCATACATTCCTTAGTGCTGCCATCTTTTCTAGTTGATCATCTCATAGGCTCTGTGATGAGTTTCCTGTGTCTTGTCATCACTAATCATTGCTGTACACTCATCCAACCACAAATACTTGCTGCTTTCCTTTCCTGGTGAACCAGTAGCTTGTTAAGTACTCCGTAATAGTACTATGGAGAGTTCTCCAGAAGAGTGCTAGGATGTGAAGGACTCTGGAGCCTGGAGCCAGACGGCTCTCTACTTCCTAGCTGCATGACTGTGGACAGTTTATTATTTAATATATCTATGTCTCATTTTCTCATCTGTAAATTGTGCCTAGTAATTGCACCTACTTCATGGTGTTTTTATAAGAATTAAATAAATTAGTTAATGCATGCAAAGTCATTGGAACACAGTGCCCTGCACAGAATAAGTACCTAGGAAATGTTGACTATTATAGCAGTAATAGTTAACAGTATTTCAGAACAAGTAACAGTATTTCAGAAACAAGTCCCTATTACTTTTCACCCATAATGGCTCATATCCAGTCATAGAATATGTTCAGGGGCGATGAAGGTGGGGCATGTTTTCTGGATACCATGATTACAAATTCCAGTGTGATAGCATCAGCCCTGAGGACAGAGGGTACATGTCCCTGTCACCTTCCCAGTCTGCTATAGGCTGGGCCCAGATGATGAGGCTAGGACTGACCATTCCTGATGAGAATGGAAGAGTCTGGGAGAATGTTGATGGTCGCCTTGGATACATGTTCCCTCTGTGATTCTGGGATGTTACCCTTCTTTGAGAGAGTGGACAACTGACTAGATATGAATGTTTGAGAGGGTCCTCTTACTTCAAATGCTATAGTTGGAGGGGTTGGAAGGGAAACAACTCTGTCACCAAAAATTCTGCAGATTTGTCCAGGTGTTCAGTGTCAAAGTCTACTCTGTAGCAGAGGGGAGCAGTGGCCCAGGGTGGCAGAAACTTAATTCCTACTCCTCAAAGGTGGGACAAGAAAAGTCAGTGCTATAATGAGGAGGGAAGGTTATTAGGACAAGAGATGGTTTAGTCTTGGGGGGAGGCAAGCCCTCAAACAGATCACTGTGCAGTGATCCAAACTGAAATGGGGGGAATGCAGAGTGAAATTGAGGAAGCCAAGTGGGAGCAGGCAGGGACAGCTGCTGAAGGAGATGACGTCTGCGTTAACTTGGAAAGGATGAGCCATCTTCTCAAGTAGTGGAGGAGGTGAGAGATAATGGATTGCACAGTAGGAGAAAGTGTACCATGAAGCAGGGCATGGAGCTGTGAAGAAGAGTTCTGGGTGACTGGACACCACTGCCCATCAGTGGGTGAGCGGCAGGGTGCATGAGGAGTAGGGGGAAAGGCCTGTCAGACCAACGTGATTGGCAGTTGTTCTTTGGGCTGCTTTCCCAAATACTGCCCATTCAGATACCACATTTGTGGCACCTCTCTTAATAGTACCTAAAAAACTACTTCCAGGACTCCCTAGTCATAGCACTAGTACCACAGCAGCCTGAGTTCCATCCCGGGCTAGGTTGCTGACACACATGGTGCAGCAGACCTCTCCTGTCTCACCTGCTGCTCCCCTCAGCAGTGTATTTCAGTCAATCTGCCTGTTCTACTCCCCATTCTCTGGTGAATCCTCTCATGCCCCAAATCTCTGGCCTGCAACCCAGTTCTTATATGCATAAATACATAAAAGTAAATCTTAAAAAAAAAGAAAACTGCTTCCCACTAACTGCAAGAAAGGTGGCTGTAGTGAATATACACAGGGTATGGATGGGTTTCTAGTTAGTATACCTGACTCTTGAACAACTTGAAGGTTAGGAACATAGACTCCTACACAGTTGAAAATCCTTGTATAACTTTTGACTCCCTAAAAACATAACTACTAATAGCCTGCCATTCACTGGAAGCTTTACTGATAACATAAGCAGTTGATTGACACATACACACACATGTATTTTTAAAATATACTTATATATCTTTTTTTTTAAAGATTTATTTATTTATGCATACAAGAACTGGGTTGTAGGCCACAGCGGGTAAGAGGGGGTGAGAGGATTCACCAGAGATAGTGGAGAGCAGAACAGGCAGATTGACTGAAATACACTGCTAAGAAGAGCAGTCTGCGAGATAGGAGAGGTCTGCTGTGCCATGTGGGTCAGCTCCCTGATTAGGGATTGAACTTATGCCACAGTGGCTGATGATAGCTTGATAGTGCTGTACTTAACCCCTGCACCACCAGGGAGGCCCAATGTTTTTGTTTTTATTTTCTTTTATTACTAGCATGTATTTTCTTGTTAACATTATTGTATGCTATATTCTTACAATAAACTAGAGAAAATGATATTAAGAAAATCATAAGAAAATACATTTATAGCACTCTGCTGGATTTACCAACACTATAAGCTTATGTGAGCTGTTTATAATAAAATCTATGTAAGTGGACTTACGCAGTTGGAACCCATGTTGCTCAAGGATCAGCTTTATTACCCCTGGGGGCTCTGTGCTGCCTGCTCTCTCTTCTGAGAGATGAACAAGGATTACAGAATGAAAATAGTTAAAACAAGGTAATTTTCTCACTATGATTGAAAAACCCATCCTCACGGCCTCCACGGCACACCCTGCCTGGGGAGGTGGGAGCTCAGCACAGATTGCTAAGCCCAGGAATTTCTGAGCATTGATCGATGATGGAAATGGTGAGGGCTATCCGGGAACCCTTCCCTGGCCCAGCTGGGGCCTGACACAACGTGTCTCCCCCCTTCTCCTCCCAGGCAGAGGCCAGCATGGAGCAGTGTGCCAGTGTGGAGAGAGAGGTGGACAAGGTCCTGCAGAAGTTCCTGACCTATGGGCAGCACTGTGAGCAAAGCCTGGAGGAGCTGCTGCACTATGTGGGCCAGCTGCGTGCTGAGCTGGCAAGTGCAGGTGGGTGTCCCCCCACTAGAGCCCCACACCTACATCCCTGTGGGCCTCAGAGAACCTGAGGCTACTCAGTGACAGAGTTCTAGAATAATAATTTGGAAGTTGGCACATGAATCCATCTGTCTGCTCAAAGGGGGGTAATGATAGCTTCTGAGCTATTTCAAAAAGCCCAACAGAAATCATTTGCCTGAGATTATTTTCATTTTCTTCTCAATTTGATCTTCTGTTTTGTATTTTTCAGACTTTTTTTTTAGATCATTTCAACTTACAAAAAGTTCCAAGATTAATTTAAAGAATTCATGTATACCTGCACCAGGATTCTCCAAATGCTAATATGTTGCCAGATCAGCTTTACTTTTTTTTTTTTTTTAAACATACTCTGGCCAGTTTTATTAAAGAAAAATTTTGCATGTTTACTTTTGTTCTGGAGTGCTTCTAATGATGTCAGCATCACCTACGTCAGCGATGGCCTGCATCAACGATGCACACTGTAGTATTTCCCACACGCTGTGCCCCATTCACTGTTGTTGCCACTGGAGGGATGGATGTGGGTTTTGGCCAGCATGGCATAGTATTCCACTTCAGATTTCCTCAAGCCTGGGCTGTTATTGGTGAGGATGACCAGTTTTGCTTTGCCTTGTCTTTTTATTTTCAGAATCTGCTTGTACCCCAGCACATGTACTCTCCACTTTTTATAACAAGTTGGAGACTAGAGTTGTTTGACTCTACAACCTTTTCATCTTCTTTTTGACCACCACCTTCCTGCCTTAAGTGTGGGATGGCCCCCAACCAAGAGCGGCTGCCAAGATGTCAGGGAGAGAGAAAGCTGTTTTGTATATTCTCTTACCTATTCTTACTGCCTTTTTTTTTTTTTTTTTTAGGATTTATTTATTTATGCATACAAGAGCTGGGTTATAGGCCAGAGATGCAGGGAGGTGAGAGGATTCACCAAAGACAGAATGGGGAACAGAACAGGCAGACAGACTGAAATACACTGCTAAGGGGGGCAGAGGGCAAGATAGGAGAGGTCTGCTTTGCCATGTGGGTTTTTCTCTGGTCGGCTGGGGATTGAACTCGTGCTGCAGAGGCTGCGGATTGCTTCATAGTGCGGTGCTTAACCCCTTGCACCACCAGGGAGGCTCTCTTGCTGCTTTTTAACCATTTGAAATTAAGTTATAGGTCTCACACCCCACTTGCTCCTAAATCTTCAGTTTTTTCCTAAGACTAAAGACATTCTTTTACATAAGTATGATATGTTATTAAAATTTAGATATTAACATTAATACAATTCTGTCATCTAATGAATAAAGCATATATTTCAATTTTGCCACTGTCTGATAGTTTTCATAAAGCATTGCAATTTATTTTCCAGACCAGGATCCAGTCCAAGATAAGCACTGAATTCAGTTTCTCAAATGGATCTTTCATTTTTTTTTTCTCTTGATCTGCAACCTTTCCTTCACCTACTTTGATCTTTCATGACTGACTTTTAAGGTTTAATTAAAGCTGCTGATTTTACAGGATATCTCTCAATGTAAATTTACCTTTTGCTTCCTCACCCATCATGTCTTGCATTTTGGACAGGAAGACTTCAGAAGTGATGCATCTCACTGTATCACATCAGAATGTAGTAGGGGTCATCTTGTTCTGTTATTGGTAACTTGATCACATGATTAAGATAGTATCTGACAAGTTCCTTCATTGTAAAGTTAATATTTCTTTAGAGTTAATAAGTAATTTGTGGGGAGATACTTTGAAACATATAAATGTTCTGCCTGTTATCAAACTTTAGCCCACTAGTTTTAGCTTCAATTAATGATTTCTTGCATGAATCAATTATCAATTAAAAGTGATTACAATGTGGGTGATTTCTTTTTTCTGCTCTGTCATTCCTAATAAATATCATTTGTTAGTTGGCATTCATTTATAATGAAGAACAACTGATTTACTTTCTCTTGATGGATTTGCCCATTCTGGACACTCCACGTAAGTGGAATCACACTAATATGCAGCCTTTTGTGTCTGGCTTCTCTCACTTGGCTTCATGTGTTCCAGGTGCATGTGGCAGCCCTTCATTCTATTTTCAGTGCCTGGTCCTATGGTAGCTTTTTTAATTCTTTTTTTTTTTAAAGATTTATTTATTTATGCATACAAGAACTGGGGTGTAAGCCACAGGTGTGGGGGGCGAGAGAATCCACCAGAGTGGGGAGCAGAACAGGCAGATCCACTGAAACCCTGCTGAGGGGAGCAGCGGGCAAGATAGGAGAGGTCTGCTACACCATGTGGACTGCTCCCTGGCTGGCAGGGGATCAGAACTCGTGCTGCAATGGCCTGCAACAGCCTGACAGCACTGTCTTTAACCCGTGCGCCACCAGGGAGGCCCTGTTTAACTTCTTGAGGAACTGGCAGGCTGTTTTGAAAAGCAGCTGCACTATTTTTCGTTTTCACTAGTGATGTAAAAAGGTTTGAGCTTCCCTATCCTCACTAACTCTTGTTGTTATTTTCTGTTTCTTTTATTATAGCCATCCTAATTGTTGTAAAGTGATATCTTAATGGTGGTTTTGCTTTGCATTTCCCCAGTGACTGATGATGTTGAGCATCTTTTCAGGTGCTTATTGGCCATTTATGTACCTTTGTTGGAGAATTTTTTGTTTAAATTCATTTTTTAAAGAAGATTTATTTTAGGGCCTCCCCAGTGATGCAGCAGGTTGAACGCAGTACTGTGAAGCTGTCCACAGCCTCTGCAGCGCCAGTTCAATTCCCGGCTGGCCAGGGAGATCCACACATGGCATGGCAGACCTTTCCTGTCTTGCCCGCTGCTCCCCTCAGCAGTGTATTTCGGTCCTTCTGCCTGTTCTGCTCCCTGCTCTGTTTCTAGTGAATTCTCTCACCCTCCCACACCTCTGGCCTAGACCCCAGTGCTTGTATAAATAAATAAATCTTTTTTTTAAAGATTTATTTATTTATGCATACAAGCACTGGGGTCTAGGCCAGAGGTGTGGTGGGTAAGAAAGAGGATTCAGTACAGATAGAGTGGGGAGCAGAACAGGTGGATCTACTGAAATATACTGCTGAGGGGAGCAACAGGTAAGACAGGAGAGGCCTCCTGCACCGTGTGGGTCAGCTCCCTGGCCGGGGATCGAACTGGAGCTGCAGTGGCTGCGGATAGCTTCATAGTGCTGAGATGTAACCCCTTGCGCCACCAGGAAGGTCCTGTTTAAATTCTTTATCCATTTTTATTTATTTTTTTTAAAGAATCATTTATTTATTTATACAAGCACTGGGTACAGTCAGAAGCGCGGGAGGGTGAGAGAATTCACCAGAGTCAGAGCAGGGAACAGTACAGGCCGACTGACGAGATACGCTACTGAGGGGAGCAGTGGGCGCGGCAGGAGAGGTCTGCGCTCCATGTGGGACCCTCGCTGGCGGCTGGGGATCGAACCGGCGCTGCAGAGGCAGCTTCGCAGCCCAGTGCCCAACCGCTGCGCCACCAGGGCAGGCCCTCTTTGTCCATTTTTAAAATTGTGTTCTTTTTATAGTTGATAATAGAACCTCATTAGATAAACATTTGCAAACATCTATTATGGCCCATCTTTTCATTTTCTTGATAGTATCCTTTGAAGCGTAGAAATTTTAAATATTGAATTCCATCTTTTTCTTTTGGTTGCTTGTAACTTTCATTGTCATATCTAAGAAACCATTGCCTAATCTATGACCATGAAGGTTTATACCTCTATTTTTTCTAGAAGTTTTGTAGTTTTGGCTCTCACAGTGGTGTCTTTTATCTGTTTGAATTAACTTTCATCATGTAAGGTTCAATTTCATTCTACTGCATTCAGTTGTCTTAGCACTGTTTGTTCCTATGTCCCTTTGACATGGCCCATCTTTATTATTGTTGTTGTTATTTTGGCACTGACTTTCTGGCTCAGTAAGTAAGCTATTCTCTGGAATCAGTAATTTCTGTTAGGAATCCTGGTTCTTTTGGTGGGCAATAATATTTGGAAATCATGATCAAGGGGCCTCCCTGGTGGCACAAGGGGTTAAGCACCGCACTCTGAAGCAATCTGCAGTCTCTGCAGCATGAGTTTGATCCCCGGCCAGCCAGGAAGCAACTCACATGGTGAAGCAGACCTCTCCTGATTCTCCTGCTGCTCCTCTCAGCAGTGTATTTCAATCAGTCTGCCTGTTCTGCTCCCCTCTCTGTCTCTCGTGAATCCTCTTACCCCGCCATATCTCTGGCCTGTACCCCAGCTATTGCATGCATGCATAAATAAATATATATTTTAAAAAATCATGATCTAGGTTGTTACTGGAGTGTCATTGTTTCTAGGATGTTTTAGGAGATGATCCATCTGTCTGTCTATCATCTGTCATCTATTGCAGACCATGAATTAATACTGATGCCACCAATTCCATTTCTAGATGGCAAGGTACTTCCTAGACTTTCCACATGTACACCTCTCTTTCTTTTCTCTACCAGTGAGAAACCTTACTCCCAACATCTGCTGTATATTTTCTTATCTGCTCAATTTCTGCTATAGTTAGAACATATTTTCAAAATTGCTATGCCTAGAATCACTGAGAAAAACAAAGTTATATAGTGGTTGTTACCTTTTTATTTTTTTTTTTAAAGATTTATTTATTTATGCATACATGAGCTGGGGTACAGGCCAGAGATGCCGGGGGGCGGGTTGCAGTGAGAGGATTCACCAGATACAGAGTGGGGAACAAAACAGGCAGATCGACTGAAATACACTGCTGAGGGGAGCAGCAGGCAAGGTGAGAGAGGTCTGCTTCGCCATGTGGGTTGCTCCCTGGCCTGCCAGGCTTCGAAGTTGTGCTGCAGAGGCTGCGGGTTGCTTCATAGTGCGGTGCTTAACCCCTTGCACCACCAGGGAGGCCCCACCTTTTTATTTTTTTAAAGAATGCATGCACATGGAAAAGATTTAAAGGTTAAGGTCAAAAACTTTATAGCAAAAGCGAGTATCCCTTTTACCCCTGATTCCCAGTTCCTGTGTGCCCTTTCCACAAGGTCATCCTTGAAATGGAAGGGCATTCTTAAGTGCCCTTCCAAGACAGTTTGTATGTATAAGCATCTATGCCCCCTCTTTTTATTAAACATGAAGGGTAGCATAAAGTATGTACTTTCTAGCACCTTGCTTTTCCCATACACAGTCTTGTCTTGGTGAATGTTCCGTATCAGTCCATAAGCTTCTGCCTCACCTTGCACCTGGTTGCTTAGCATTCTATGCTGTGCTTGTACCATGCTGTAATAAATGCCCAGGTTTCCTTGTTTTTGAAGGTATCTGTTAATTATATGCGGCAGAAAGTTTTGGGTTTTTTTTTTTTTTCTTGCTGATCTGAAATGCATTTACACTCTGTGACTTTGGTTAATCGATACTATGGATGCATTGTGTTTTCAGGAGACTGTCTTCTCAGATAGGAATTTGTTGAGCTAACAGTTGTCAGTGGGGTCTGTTGGGTTGATAAGTGGCATTAGTGTGCATTAGTGCTTGTTTTTTTTTTTTTTTTTTTTTAAGATTTGTTTATGCATACAAGAGCTGGGTTGTAGGGCAGAGGTATGGGAGAGTGAGAAGATTCACCAGAGACAGAGTGGGAAGCAGAACAGGCAGATTGACTGAAATGCATTGCTGAGGGGAGCAGCAGGCAAGACAAGAGAGGTCTGTTGTGCCATGAGGGTCAACTCCCTGGCTGGGGATCAAACTCATACGGCAGTGGCTGCCTATAGCTTCATAGCGCTGAGATTTAACCCCTTGTAACAACAGGGAGGCCCGGTTCAAGGTCTTCGTTACACATAGTATCTCACTCAAGATAGTAAGGGGCCATCTGGTGTTGTGGTAGGGACCATGGGCATTACATTGGTTACTTCTGGGTGACCTGGCAAGTTGCAGTCTCAGCTTTCTCAGCTAAAGGATAGGGTACCAACAGTCCTCTCTGTGTAATATGGTGGTGAAGATTAAATGGGCTGAAATAAAATACTTAATCCACAGTAAATGCAAATCGTTTTCATTTCACAGTAACCTACCAGGCCAGTGCTATCACCCCCATTTTATAGGTAAGAAGATAAAGACTAGGAAATGAACCAGTTGCCCCACTTGACCAGTTCCAAGTCATGCAGATAAAATGTGGCAGGACCTGGAACAGAAGCCGAGTCTTTCACTCCAGAGGGCAGGGCTGCTCCCCAGGGCTCAGGCTGGCATTTAGCATGAGGAAACAGAGACAAGGTCTGTGTCTGTTCTCTGTGCCTGATTCATTGCCAGTGTTCTTCTGCAGCCCTCCAGGGGACACCTCTCTCAGCCACCCTCTCCTTGGTGATGTCTCAGTGCTGTCGGAAGATCAAAGACACTGTGCAGAAACTGGCATCGGACCACAAGGACATTCACAGCAGTGTCTCCCGAGTGGGCAAAGCCATTGACAGGGTATGCATGTGGGCAGTCCCAGAGTGAGGGCGGGGCTCCCCTGGAGCTAACGTACAGGATCCCTCAGGAGAGCTGTGGGAGACATGAGCACCAAGTTACAGCACCCTGTCTCTCATCCTCATCAGAACTTTGACTCTGAGATTTGTGGTGTGGTCTCCGACGCGGTATGGGACTCTCGGGAGAAGCAGCAGCAGATCCTGCAGATGGCCATTGTGGAGCACCTGTACCAGCAGGGCATGCTCAGCGTGGCAGAGGAGCTGTGCCAGGTAAGGGGTGCTGTGGGGAGGAGGTCTGCCCACTCTGCTTTCCACTTGATAGCTTTCATTTTAGGTTCCTGTTAGTCCTTATTTTAAAAATATTTTATTGACGTAAAAATGGTTTACAATATTATATAGGCTTCAGGTGTAACCCTGTTATATTTACCTCATTTCATGGCTCTAAATCAAGTTCTTTACCTCCCAGAAGTGATGGCTGGGGAAGGGAGGGCAAGAAGAGGAAGACAGGAAAAGAGAACAAGTGAGGAGGTGGGAAGACAGGGAACAGTAAACCACTGTGAAGTCTCAGAAGGCAAGTGTCGAAGGTCAGAGATTGCTAGAGACTCATCCCTGCTGCAGAGGGTATCTTGTTTCTTTTTGTGCATAAGCCCTTGGAGGGGAACTTGCCATCTAGTTATAAACTTTGCAGAATTGCAGGCCCACACGTATCACCTTGTTAATTCCTCTGTCTTCTGCTTCTTGGCTGCTATTCCCATCCTGGGGCCCAGTTTATCCCCACCTTTGCATATACCCATGAAGCTGAACATGGGGCTAGGGCTGCCCTTCCTCCTCACATCCCCAGGGCTGCTGCTACACTGATAGGTCAGGCCACTGGCTGGTTGTTGGGCCTGGGAACATTTCCTCCTCCATCTTCTGATTGAACAGCTCTAAGAGGCTGCGACATCCTGGGTCCTGACTCAGCCTCTCAGCTCCTACAGCCTACAGGGCCCTGAGCCTCCTAGCCCTGCTATTCTTCAAGTATATTTTAGAAAGGAAGTCAGACCCCCTTCTATAAATAAAATGTGTCTCTAAAAATATATACCATAACAAGTGAAGTCATTAATTTCTAGCTAGTTATTCATTTCTAGTCAGCTAAGGTTCTGAGTTGAGACTTGCTACCTCTCCTTAAAAAGAAAGATCAATGATGGGCCTCTCTTGGTGGTGCAGCCGTTGAGCGCTGGGCTGCCTAGCTGCCCGCAGCCTCAGCAGTGCCGGTTCAATCCCCGGCCGCCGGCAAGGGTTCCACATGGCGCGCAGACCTTCCCTGCCGCCTGCTGCTCCCCTCAGCAGTGTATTTCGTCAGTCTGCCTGCTCTGTTCCCTGCTTTGGCTCTGGTGAATCCTCTCACCCTCCCGCGCTTCTGACTGAACCCAGTGCTTGTATAAATAAATAAATAAATCTTTTAAAAAAAGAAAAAGAAAGATCAGTGAAATGACAGTAGCACTTGTCAGGTATTAAAAACTTACCGGCAGTACAAATACAGCTACTTTGGGGGCCTCCCGGGTGGCGCAAGGGAGTAAATGCACTATGAAGCAATCCGCAGCCTCTGCAGCACGAGCTCGATCCCCGGCCAGCCGGGGAGCAACCCACATGGTGAGGCAGACCTCTCCTGTCTCACCTGCTGCTCCCCTCCGCAGTGTATTTCAGTCGGTCTGCCTGTTCTGTTCCCCACTCTGTCTGGTGAATCCTGTCTGGTGAATCCTCTCACCCCCCCATATCTCTGGCCTGTACCCCAGCTGCTGTATGCACAAATAAATAAATCTTTAAAAAAAAAAGAAATAAAGCTACTTTCTCTTCATGTAACTGGGAAGATTGAAAAGGAGTAATGTTATCACTTGCTGCTCCACGTGGGCTGTTCCCTGGGGGTAGGGCTGAGTTGTGGTCTACCTTTGGGAGGCCAGCATGTAGCAGTCAGCTTCCCAGAACTGAAATGGGAACAAGAAACCATAGCTCCTCTGCACACAAACCCCCACCCCCAGCCTATGGTTGGCAAATGAGGTTTTATTATGTGCAGAGCAGAAAATTTTGGAAACAGTCCTCCAATGGTGGGATCGGCCTCTTCCCACAGGAGTCCACCCTCAACGTGGATTTGGATTTCAAGCAGCCTTTCCTGGAGCTGAATCGAATCCTGGAAGCTCTGCATGAGCAGGACCTGGGGCCAGCGTTGGAGTAAGTTGGCCCTGCTTGCCCCATAGAATCACTGCTGCCTTTGCTGCTCAAGGCACTGGGCTTGTCTTCACCTTACCCAAAGTATGTGACACACCTCCAGCTCTGTCTTCCAGGCTCCAGCCTTGTCTTCTGGACCTCCCAGAGGCTTCTGGAGTCCATCTCTCAGTTCTGTTCTGCCAGCTGCACATTAAACTGGCCCTTTCTCCCCAGATGGGCCATCTCCCACAGGCAGCGCCTGCTGGAGCTCAACAGCTCCCTGGAGTTCAAGCTGCACCGACTACACTTCATCCGCCTTCTGGCAGGTGGCTCTGAGAAGCAGCTGGAGGCCCTCAGCTATGCCCGGCACTTCCAGCCCTTTGCACGGCTGCACCAGCGGGGTAGGTGCTCAGGCTGCAGCACGGGTCAGCGTGAGTGGGATAGTCGTGCTGCACATTACCAGTGCCCTTCCCCAACTCCACTCTTTCACCTCTCCTTCATTGTCTTAAAGGGAAGCTCCAAACTCAGGGTTCTCAGCTGCCTCTGCCCTTCCTCCCAGCTTCATCTCAGACTTCCTCCTGCCTGACACATGCCATGTGCCATACCCCCACTCAGCACCCTGCACCTGTGCCCTGAGGCTACCCTGCCTCGGCAGTACACCAGCCTCTCCCACCTAGAACCCTGCTGAGAACCCAGCTGGTTTCTTAAGACTCCCTCTTCACCTCAGGAGCTCTTGCCAGAGTTCTCTTCATTCACTCAGGATTTCCAACCCCAGTCTTGGGAGTCTCACCTGCCAGATGGTCACCACTCATAACCACCCCTGCAGCTAGTGACTTTTTTAATTCCACTCACATTTCTTCACATATCATTTGGAAATAAGCATCATGAACACCAAGCAACATTACCAAATTTTAGCCGTGTATCTTCTGAAAACTTTAACAAGAGAGATTAGCTCGTGTTGCAGAACATGGGTGCCTACCTGAGATTCACTTCTTGGGTGCCCTTTCAAGGATAAAAAGAACTGAAATTCCTCCCTCCCTGGTGCCTACCCTTGTTCCAAGCAGCCCCAAGAGCCTACCCTCCTATTGGATTCTCTGGAAAACCAGTTTTGCCCGAGGGCATTTCAGTCCTAGGGATCTGGGAGCCACTCTGGTTGCCCTGCAGCTGCCACAGTGTGGGGCAAGGCCCCTAAGCCTGGTCCCCTTGTCTTGCAGAGATCCAGGTGATGATGGGCAGCCTGGTGTACCTCCGGCTGGGCTTGGAGAAGTCACCCTACTGCCACCTCCTGGATAATAGCCATTGGGCGGAGATCTGTGAGACCTTTACCCGGGATGCTTGTTCCCTGCTGGGGCTTTCTGTGGAGTCACCCCTCAGTGTCAGGTACAGCCAGCTGGGGGAGGGGCACAAATGGGAGGGGTAAGAGAGAAACACAATTCACTGAGGCCCTGCCTGTGTGCCAGAGATTGTGCTTGGTGCCTTCACAGACCTAAACTGCAAGTAGTAAGTCATTTTTCCAAATAAAAATCACCTCTCTTCTTACTGTTGGAGAAACTGAGATTAGGAAGAGTTGAGGCCTGAGGTCACCATGAGGTCAATGACAGGGTCAAAGTTCCCATTTTGTAAGGTCTCTGGAATGAGGTCCCTGCCTCCCCTGCACTTCACCCCTGGATTATCACAAGACCCTCCAGTACCACTGCCCCGCAAGGAGATGGGTGAAGGGCTCAGTAAATGGCCTCAAGAATTTTCACTTGGAAGGCTCTGTTCCAGAAGTATTCTCCTGTGACTTCACTGTGACCCGAGGGGTCATTGTGTTATCCTCATTTCATAAATGAGAATGATCTTGTCTAGGATACCCAACACAGCCACACAAGCCATAGTGCGTAGCATCACAGTGCGTTTATTTAGACTGATTGTAGACTCTCCTGCCCTATCCGAGTGATGGACTCTACCCTCTAGTTTGTTACCATGGATGTCGTTTCAGTGGAGCGGTGTTCCCAGCAGGGCAGGTACCATCACACCTTAGTTCTCTTGTACAGGCCCGACCTACACATTGAAGCTATTTAGCCCGTTGACTCCCCATCCCAACCCCAATCATGAGGTCTGAATCCCCCAATTTCTAATTGCTGTAACTGATAACCAGACATAGAGCTATATTATGACTGCAGAGTGGTGTACATGGGTAGGCTGGGGTTGCTTCAAACTGATCATTGTCCCCATCTTTTCAATGGTTTAGATAAGCGGGTATCTGCCCTCTGGATCTTATCTTTCCTGTGGGTTCTCAAATTTGGGGTGCCATGTAGTTGGACACACATAACTACATGTGGCACTTTATAAGCTACCCTGAATTTTTTTCAAGGTTTGATTTAAACCCTATGCCACTTTAGAACCCAGTCCTGAGTCACAAGACTCAGAATGTTGGTCCTTTTGTCTGGTTTTTTTTTTGGTCTGGACCACTCTAGCCCATGCTCTTTGTTCTGTTGCAGCTTCGCCTCTGGCTGTGTGGCGCTGCCTGTGCTGATGAACATCAAAGCAGTGATCGAGCAGAGGCAGTGCACGGGGGTGTGGAGTCACAAGGATGAACTGCCGGTGAGTCTCAGCTGGGGCAGGAGTGGGCAGAAGGCACTGGGGAGGACGGTGGGGACGATGGTGGGGACAGGAACGGGATTCACCCTTTTCCCGGCCTCTCCAGATTGAGATAGAACTCGGCATGAAGTGCTGGTACCACTCGGTCTTTGCGTGCCCCATCCTCCGCCAGCAGACATCCGATTCCAACCCTCCCATCAAGCTCATTTGTGGCCATGTGATCTCAAGAGATGCACTCAACAAGCTCATTAATGGAGGAAAGTAAGTTACCCATGCTTGGCTCCATCCTGGCCTGGCCATCCTGCTGGCCCAGCCCTGAGACCCAATTCCCCCTCTTTGCAGGCTGAAGTGTCCCTACTGCCCTATGGAGCAAAACCCAGCAGATGGCAAACGCCTCATATTCTGATCCCAGCCTCGAAGGAACTTTGGTTTTGAGGGGTTTTCACCCATGATCCTTGGCCATCTCAGTGAGGATGGCTGGTTTCAGTGGACTGTAGTTCATTTCAGAGCGGCAAACTTGAGGAGTGCCACCATGGCCAGAAGCTGGAAGGATATGAGCCAACCTGCCCTAGGCAGCTGGCTCCCTGGCTGTAAGAAGCTGGCTTCTCTAGTCCTGCTGTGTCCGTTTATATTTGCTGTAAGTATCGACCAACATAGAAGCAAGGACTTGCCACCAGCAGCAGATGTCTTCCCATCCCTGCCTCAGCCAGGTCCCACTGCCATGCCAGCATCATGTCCGCCTCCTGCTGTATGGCCTCACCAATGTATGTATCTGTTTCCTACTGTAAATAGTCTAGGTTAGAATTGAATGCCACTGTTTTATAACTTGGAGCAAATATACTAACCTGCCTTTAGCTTCACTGGCAAAGAATTTCACATGCATATGTGCCCACTGCAGAGAGGTGCCAGGCATGGCCTGGCTGCTGCTGCTGGTTAGAACAGAAGCAGCCATGGTGCCCAGTCAGGAAGAACCCAGCCCGCATCTGATGGGGAGAAAATCCTGTAATATGTTGGGCCCTGTGCAAGGTGCTTTTACACATTCATAAATACAGCTCATTACCTCTTCATTTGAAATTGGTATGGAGGGTTGAGGAACATGAATTGTATAGCCAAGCATCAGGCTTGTAAAAGAGAGTGCTTGGTGGTTAAACCAGATCTGACCCTCAAGCCCAATCTAGGTTTTTTCTCCATGGTGCCTGAGCTTGGTGGCTGTGTGCGCTGAGTCAGGGGTGGGTGTGGGAGGGTTCTGAAAAGCTGGAAGGCACCTTAAATGTAAAATGCCTGAAAGGATTGGGCTCTCAGGGCCTGTGATGCCACACAGGAGAGATGGCCTATAGTTTTGTACTTAGCTTCATGTTCCTATTTAAAATGTACTATGTGGGTGGGTAAACTGCTTCCGTAGCTTCCCAGTGGCATTTATGGCTCCTGGGGAAAGAAATGATGAATGGGGGTGTCCCAACATAGGGGGTACAGGCTTCTGTGCAGCTGAATCTAAGCTTGGCCGCCTTATCCTGCAGCACCCACTGACTCTGGAAGTGGGAGTCGAAAGCTTGGGGGTGGGCAGCCTAGAGTCAGTTCCTGGCTTGAGTCTAACACCTGCCCAGGGCAGCCCAGCATAGCAGTGAATACTTGTAAAATCCTTGGGGTTCCCTGGTAAGAAAGGCTGCTTCCCCTCTTATTGCTCACCATCTCCTCAGCCCTACCACCAGCTGCTGCTCAAGAAAACACCCACAGACTCACCACATTTTAGTCTTAGCATTTACTTCCCCCACACCACATTGTTGGAACTGTCTTCATTGAAGCTCAAAGGGAAACAGCCCTGGAGAAGATGCTGGCTTTTCCTTCATGAAATAGCTGCCTGGGAAGAATATGTGCCTCTGGGGACGGGGGAGATGCTGCGAGTGTGGGCAGCAGGACAGCAGGCTGGTTTCCCAACAGCTTCCGGAGCATGTGCCCAGGTTGCTGCCTAAGTCCTTCACATGGGTGGGGGCAGAGCCTGCACTTCCTCCAGGCACTCGTCATAGGCCTCCTGGTACTCCTCATGGGGCTTGACCATTATCACGCAGGTGGGGCGTTTGGAGCCTGCTGCTGCCCCCAGGTCCTGCAGAGAAGGGCAGAGAAGAGCAAAGGGCTGTTTGGGAAAATCACTGCACAACCTACATGCCAGGGAGTTCCAGACCGTTAATCCAGTGGCTTAAATACAGCCCACAAGTGTGCTATCCGGTCATTCCATTTCAGAATATTAATTGTCATTTAAATGTAGCAAACTTTCAAGCCACAGTCCAGCAACACTGGGCCTACATTCCCAAATGGCAGCTCTGCAAAGTCTCCAGTCTAGTGGGGGTGCCCCCTTGGGCAGGGCTTATGCTCTCCTGCTCCCTGCTGGCCCCTAAACCCTGTGCCCCAGGCCTGGCCCCTGATAAAGATAAAACAAAAGGGCAGCTTTAGGCCCCTAAGACACCCCCACACCCCGAGCACCACACCCACCCAACAGGACTAACATAGGTACAGTGTCAAAAGCATATCCACATAGGTGTTTTTCATTCTCAGAGGAATGGAGTCCCAGTTTACAAAAAGGAAACCGAAGTGCATAAAGGTCCGAAGCGCGCCTGAAGTCTGGCCAGGCCTGTCTCAACTCCAAAGCCCATGCCCCATTCCTCCATGGCCTGCTGCTGCAGACCAGGACCCAGACCCCTCCAGTGCTGACCAAGATCAGGGGCTCCTGTGCTCCTTACCGTCTTAGAGGGGATATAGACATAGGGCAAATTGCGGTCCTCACACATGACTGGGAGATGGCAGTATACCTCCACTGGCAATGTGTCTCCTGCCAAAACCATGATCCTGAAATGAGAGAACCCACTATAATTTCTAGTTTGCTCATTCCTCCTTTCAGTTAAGTAAGTCTCTGGGCTGGGCCTGCAGGGGTTAAAAATGGCTCCCAGCTATCAAGAAGCCCAACTATTAATGTGGGTCTCCCAACCTCTGAAAGTGCAATTTGTGTTGGTGAGTACATTCCTCTGGGAAGGTGATTTCTATTTCCTGGCAATAATTAAATGCCACCAAGTGTGACAAGTAGTATCGTGCTGAGACAGATGCAGTGCACGGATGCCAAATTTTTGGAGAATCAGGAGGTGACACATGAACAGAAAATTGAATGGTGACGTCTGTGGAGGGGCTGGGGGCAAGGAAAGCAATTAAGGCTGAGATAATCGAATAATCAGAAATGGTAGCAAACACATGGGCTGGCCAGGTGGGTGTCTGGGGTGGCTCTGGAATACAGACTGGGGCCTGAGGAAGACAATAAAGCCAGAGAGGGACCATACCCAAGGGCCTTGAGTGTCAGGCTAAGATGCAGGGCTCAGTGGCAGAAGGGTCAGGGAACCAATGAAGGCTTGACAGATTCCTTAGGGGTCCTGGCTGGGCTGGCAAGGTATCAAAGGCAAGGGCCTCAAGAGCCCTGAAGACACAGAACGAAGAGTCTGTTGTGGGGATGAGGGCTGTGGTGTGTGACAGGCAAACAAAGGAAAGAGCTTTTGGTTCAAAGCACTGCTTCGCCTTACTCCCAAATCTATTCTCTCCAGCCGTGGCCCTCTCTTTTCCAAGCTCCAAACCCATATAACCATCTGCCTATTAGCAGTTCTCCTGAGGAGAGGGGGCACTTCAAAAATTTGCCTGAAACCAAACTTTAGATCTTCTTACACAAATTGGCCCCATCCACTGTTCACTCAGTGAGTGGGCTCTCTAATCTACTCAGCTGAATCCATACCTCTTCACACTCCATGTACGAAAGTCTTCTCAGATGCATCAACTATATTTTTTTTAAAGATCTGACTTATTTATGCACACAAGAGCTGGGGTGTAGGCCAGAGATGTGGCGGGGGTGGGGGGTCACCAGGGACAGAGTGGGGAGCAGAACAGGTGGATCTACTGAAATACATGGCTGAGGGGAACAGCAGGTGAGTCAGGAGAGGTCTGCTGCACCATGTGGGTCAGCTTCCTGGCCAGGGGCTGAACTCATGCTGCAGTGGCTGGGGATAGCTTCATAGTGCTGAGACTTAACCCCTTGCACCACTGCTGCCATCGTTAACTTAATCAAAATTGCCTTTGCATCTATTCTAGACTACAGAGGCTCCCATCTCACCATCCCTAAGTCCACTTGTGTGCCTCTGATCCTTTCTTAAATTGCCAGGAGAATCTTAATTATGTCATTCCCTGGCTTTACCCCTCAATGGTCTTTCAAAGCTCTGAGTATAAAAACTAAACTTACTATGGCTGACAGAGTCTCATGAGAAAGTATCATCTAGCCCACTCCACCAAACTAATCCTGATTATCTTCAGATCTCAGCTACTGGCAACTAGGTGAGACTCCTCACTGAGCATCAAATCCCTCCAGCATTATCTCTTGAGCACCTACAGTGTGCCACACATTTCTGTAGAGAAAGCAGTGAGTCTTCAACCTGTTCTCAAACTGTTTTCTGTCTGGCGTGAATGGAAGATACAGGGGATGTTACAAATACACTTCAGATGCTAATAAACCTCAGAAAAGAAAGATGGAGGGTAATGAGCTCCTCACTTCACTCTTCTTATCAATCACAACTTGTAACTGTGTGGTTGTCTGATCAATGTCATTGTCTCCCCACAGCGCAGTGCCTGAAAACGAGTAAACACCCATAAGCAGTCGCTGAGTGACTGCAGCTGGGGTCTACCCTTAAGGGAGCCGGCTTATAACATTCGCATCCCCTGGAATCCACTTGCCCGTGGTGTCCCTTTGAGCTCGTGTAAGTCATGGGCCGGCATCTATTCTGGAGGGAATTCATCGATTACTTGATCATTTTCTATATACCCGAGTCGGAGCACTTGTACCGACTTAGCAGTAGGGATACTGTTCGCTACTGTTGAGAAATGCAAAATTCGGCGCGGTGGGGTTCTTACCCTTTCTCGCCTTTGTTGATAAACTTCTGAACCTCCTTCACCCCGCGCCGAATCTGCTTCTGCTTCACGGCTGCAACCACATTAGATTCAGCCGGGGGGCCCTGGCCCGCCACCCGCGCGCCCACCCGGCCACCGCGGCGCCCGCCGCACCTTTCTTGATGCATTTGTAGAGCTTCCGCGTGAGGCGGCGAGAAGCCAGGGGCTGCGCGATGGGGTTCAGATTCACCAGTAGCTCGTGGTAAGTGCGCTCCCCTCCACAAGCCTCCGCCGGAGGCTCCGGCCCGTCGGGATCGGCCTTTATCTTGGTCATCGCAGCTGCCGCGACTGCGGAGCCTCCAGGGAGCGAAACCACGCGGGCCGGAACTCGGAGTCACTTCCGGGTCGCGCGGCCCGGAGGCGGGCGGGCGCCCTGCTCAGCCAGCCGGGGACGAGCGCTCCGTCTCGGCCCGCGGAAGAGCGGCGGCTCGGCCGTGGGGCGGGGCCTCGCCTCTGAGGGGCGGGGCGGGGCGGGGCCGGTCAGGGACGGAGCTCGAGGTGCCCAGACGCGACGCGGGGAATCGGCGGCGAGGGGCGGAGCCCTAAGGCGGGCCTGGGGAAGGCGGGAGGGGCAGAGGCGCGGGTTCGGGCCGGTCGGGGCGCTCGGCGTCCCAGGTACCGGGAGCCCGCGGAGGCGGCGGTGCCTGTGGACGCGCGACCACCGCTTACTGACCTGAGGCTCCCCAACGCGGAGGGTCGGTGCTCCGAGAAGACTCGCAGGACAGCCTGGTGTGATTTCAAACTCCATTAGAAGCCAGCCCTGGGGTCCGGGTTCTGAGCTGGTCCCGGTTGGTGAGCCCTAGGTGCCAAAGTTGAAGTAACGCCTGACACGGCTGAAGATTTCTTCCCTTCTAGCACAAGTAAAACAATCACTACGGGGCGGGGAGGGGGGGAGGGAGTAGGATCAAAACAAGGGGGTGGGAATTGTATGGGGACTATAACCAAGACGAAAATGCATACATTGTGCAAAAATGAAAAATGATGAAAAATAGGGCCTCCCTGGTGGCGCAAGGGGTTAAGTTAAGCACCGCACGATGAAGCAAACCACAGCCTCTCCAGCACGAGTTCGATCCCCAGCCTGCCAGGGAGCAACCCACATGCCAAAGCAGACCTCTCCTGCCTTGCCCGCTGCTCCCCTCAGGAGTGTGTTTCACTCAGTCTGTTCTCTGGTGAATCCTCTCGCCCCCCGCATCTCTGGCCTGCACCCCAGTTCTTGTATGCATAAATAATTTTTTTAAAAAAGATGTAAAAATTTATAAAATAAAAAAGTAAATTAAAAAAAAATTGGGATGGCCAGCACCTCCTTCTGAACTGCTTTTTCCCTGATAGCCTCGCTTCTTGCAGAGATCTGTTGTCACCTACGACAGAGGTTTCCCTAACCGCCCTCCCATCCTCCACCAGCGTCCCCTAACTGTTCTCTTTTCCTTGTAATTCTTCCACCACCTGGCATTTATATACACGGAAACGTCACCAAGACAACTATCTGGGAATGAAGGGGAAGGCTGCTTGAGTGCAGCAGTAGACGTGGGGTAGGTTGGGGAGAATTTGAGGGGGTGCCCAGTTGCCTTTCATGAGCAGAGCACTAGTAGACGGAGACCAGGGTGAATCTTGAATCACTTACCTTGTCTTGGAACACGGGATGGATGTTATTAGATAATTGTCACAAATTAATTGCCTTTGATTATGCAGTGGAAGATTCATCTACTTTTTTGTGAAGGTGGAGCCAGCCAGTTCAGTCAGTGGAACTTGTTGGAGTCTATAGGGTTAAAAGCTCAGTCTCTTACCTAGCAGACAAGGATGGGAAGTTTTATTTTTAGTTATTTGTTTGTTTTGTGTTTTAAAAGGACAGGTTTATTAGGAAAAGGAGAAAAAAAAGAAGAGGCACCTGCTTAGTTACAGGCGGGCAGGAGAGTTGCCAAGGATAGGAAGTTTTAAACAGACTAGGGGAGCTAAGAGTTGTCATGGAAACCTGGTCCTGCGACCTTGGGCAGATATGGGAACCATGGGCAGATATGGTACTTGTAGGGCCAGGAATGGACACAGTGCAGGTTTTCTGATCCAGCGGACAGGGTAAAGGACGAGTCAGAGTCCTCGGTGGCTTTTTGCAGGCTTTTTATTGGGGTTTACCAGGCATATGGCAGGCAGGCTGGCAGTCCTTCCAGCCCCCAGCAAATCCTCACTCTATCTGGGCTCTCTGGCGTTCTCTCTGCTTCTCTGCTCTTCTGTTCGTTCTGCTGCTTCTTGGCTTCTGCTGGTGTCCCCGTGACGCCGCCCTTAAAAGCCCAGTCTCAGCCCAGGTGAATCCCATCTACCTATGCCCACACCCTACTCCAGGTGCCCGCCATCAGGCATGCATTCAGGACTGCAAGGTTCCATCATCTATCCTGATGGCGGGTGGGCAGAAAAGCCTGACATTTTTTCCTTACCCTATAGTACTGTTATTGAAACAATAACCATAAAGCCCACCTGTAGCCATTAAAGACTGGTGCAAATTTCAAAGGAAGGCAGAAACTACTTGTGGCCTTGACAATTTAGAAGATAACAACTGCCACAGACCTGTGTCTTAAATAAGAAAGCCAAACTTTTCTTTCAGTGTCCAGACTAATGCTTTCTCCTCTCGCCTCTGTCTCTCCACAGTAATTCAATAAATCTGCCTTTTCTGCTTCCATGCTGACTGGTGTAGGTAAACAAAATATCAGGCTTTTCTGCCCTTCCGCCCACAGGATAGATGATGGATCCTTGTCCTGAATGCATGCCTGATGGTGGGCATCTGGAATAGGGTGTGGGCATAGGTAGATGGGATTCAGCTGAGCTAAAGACTGTGCTTTTAAGGGCGCATCACGGGGGACGCAAGCAGCAGCAGCACCAGCACCACAGCAGCAGCAGCAGCCGCAGCCGCAGCCGAAGCCGAAGCCGAGAAGCAGCAGAACGAACGCTAGAGAGCCCAGATAGAGTGAGGACTTGCTGGGGGCTGGGAGGCCTGCCAGCCTCCCAGCCCCCAGCCAGCACCCCTGCCTGCCATATGCCTGGTGAACCCCAATAAAAAACCTGCAAAACTATGAGGACTCTGACTCCTCCTTTACCCGGTTCTGCATGGGATCAGAAAACCTGCACTGTGTCCAGTTCCTGCCCCTTACAATTGGCGTATGTCGGCAAGATCCATGCAGACGGGTATTGGAGCCCTCCGAAGACCTGGAGGGACTAAGGAGAACAGACTTTGCCTGTGACGACGCTGGAGGCCCATGGCGGTATAGAAGATGGATACGTCCACGAGCTACAGGATGAGACCTGGCGTGAAGGAGACGCCCGAAAGGACCAGCCAACGACACCAGAAAGGACCAGCCAACGACACCGGATAGGACCAGCCAACGACACCGGAAAGGACCAGCCAATGACCCCTGAGGCAGCAGGCCATTGCTGAAGCAGGGAGAGGCAATGGACTGATAGACTGATGAACTGATGATTTTGACTGACAATCCCGCCAGAAGGCGGAGGACCTTAGCAGGTTATGTTTATTTTTTGAGAATCTGGGGGTGGCCAGTGGGCCTAGATGGCCAAAAGCAGCCTGTGTATGCCAGTGGCCAGGTGGAGGAGAAAAGCCAACTAAGGTGGCAAAAGCTGGTACTGATGCTAAGTTGAGAAGCCCTAAAGCGGCTGTTAAGCAGCCTGGGTATGCTGAAGCCCTGTGAGTCTCGTAAAATCACCTGTGGGTGATGCCTGCTCATTCTTGAGTGAGGGTGAGAGCTGAGGAGCCCGTCCTTGGGGGACGGGTGGGAATGTGGCTTGGGGTGGAGCCCAAGCCAAAATGCAAAGTTTGGATCCCCAACCCATGTGCTTGTGCAGTGGGTTGGCTTGAGAGCAGGGGTCTGTGAGTCGCATGGGTGGCCATGAAGGCCGAGTGTTGGAGCGACTGCAGACAGAAACCCTGAGGGTGGCGATTACCCCCAACAGAATAAAATTGCCAATCCCAGAGCTAGTGCATCCTGGGGGTGGATGCTGTGTGTGCCTTGTAGCAGAGACTACAGCCAGAGAAGGCCAGGAAGCCTGACGGCTCTGGTGTGTTATAGCAGATGCCGTGTGTGATTTCCCCTCCCTCGTATGAGCAGTGCCTTCGGCAGCAGATTTGGTGGCTCATCTGCTGGTACCAATAATTGTCTTTTGCACTTGTTGGTGCCCTGCCTGGACTTATTTTGTTTCTGTTGTATTTTGTTATGTTTATTTTGTTATTTGATGTATTTGCTTTTGTGGGCCATGGCTGCATTGTTTGTTTGCTTAGAAAATTGTGTATATATGTATAGACTGTATGGCAGAAACCCTGAGGGGTGGACTGTAGGGTAAAGAAAATATCAGGCTTTTCTGCCCTTCCGCCATCAGGATAGATGATGGATCCTTGTCCTGAATGCATGCCTGATGGTGGGCATCTGGAATAGGGTGTGGGCATAGGTAGATGGGATTCAGCTGAGCTAAGACTGTGCTTTTAAGGGCGGCATCACGGGGGGACGCAAGCAGCAGCAGCACCAGCACCAGCAGCAGCAGCAGCCGCAGCCGCAGCCGAAGCCGAAGCCGAGAAGCAGCAGAACGAACGCTAGAGAGCCCAGATAGAGTGAGGACTTGCTGGGGGCTGGGAGGCCTGCCAGCCTCCCAGCCCCCCAGCCAGCACCCTGCCTGCCATATGCCTGGTGAACCCCAAATAAAAAACCTGCAAAACTACTGAGGACTCTGACTCCTCCTTTACCCGGTCTGCATGGATCAGAAAACCTGCACTGTGTCCAGTTCCTGCCCCTTACACTGGTGAATGCCTTCACACATTCCCCACCCCCACCCCCACGGTGACCCTGGCCTTCCTTCAACGACATTGATCTCCCTCTCATGGTATAACTTTAAAAGTGTGAGAGAAGGAGGAAGTTAGCATTTGTGTTCCAAGCACATTCCAGGTGTAGGGCAGAAAGGACCATTGAGCAGGTTTTCTATGATCCCATGCAGACCGGGTAAAGGAGGAGTCTTGGAGCCTCAGGGGCTTTTGCAGGTCTTTTATTTAGATTTACCAGGCATATGGAAGGCAGGGGTGCTGGGGGGCGGGAGGCTGCCAGTCCTCCCAGCCCCCAGCAAATCTTCACTCTCTCTGGGCTCTCTCCGGCGTTCTCTCTGCTTCTCTTCTTCTCTCGGTTTCTGTTCATTCTTGGCTTCTGCTGGCATCCCGTGATGCTGCCCTTATAAACTCAGTCTCTCAGCCCAGGTGTACCCACTTCAGGTGCCCGCCATCAGGCATGCATTCAGGACCACAGGTTCCTCATCTATCCTAATGGCGGGAGGGCAGAAAAGCCTGATACTTTTACCTAACCCTACACCAGATAATAACCAGTGCTCACAAAGAATACATTTGTTATTCATAATTTAATGAGGCTCACAAAGTAAACAACTTCATCCAGGCACGCAAAGCTGGTTTTTAAAACCCAGGTCCCTTCTGTTCAGGCCAACATGCTGCTCCTACCCTGTGATTTGGTGATGGTCTTTATTTAGCCCAGTGTCCATCAGTATGAAATGTGGCTCAATAATGAAAGTGTAGGAAACTGGCCAGGTCATAAGTGTCAGCTTTTTAAGTCATAAGACAATGAAGCGCTGTAGGGTAAGTGAAAATTATCAGGCTTTTCTGCCCTCCCACCATTAGCATTAATGATGGATCCCTATGGTCCTACATGCATGCCTAATGGTGGACACCTGGAGTGGGGTATGGGCATGCATAGGTGGGTGCCCCTGGGGTGAGAGACTGGGTTATAAGGGTAGCGTCACGGGGAACCAGCAGAAGAGAGAGAGATCGAGAAGGGAACCAGGAAACAGAGAAGCAGAGACCACGAGAGAACACAAGAGAACCGAGAAAGAGCGAAGACTTGCTGGGGGCTGGGAGGCCTGCCAGCCTCCTGGCACCCCTGCCTGCTGTGTACCTGGTAAAAGCTCAATAAATGCCTGAAAAAACCACCGAGGGCTCCAGGACTCTCCTTTACTGGTCTGCCTGGATTATAGAGATCCTGCACTGGCCTTGCCGGCACTACAAGTGCCAAGAACAAAGGTGTCTTCAATGAACACCACCATGTTTTTCTACAGCTGAGCTAAGAGTTCTATGGTAGATTCAAGATGGCCTGTGTGACTTTACTGAGGCCTATGTGACTTTACTGTGTGACTTTACTTTTCTTAGAAGGGTGACTCAGACCATTAGGAGCAGTGATTTAACAAATGGGGAAACAGAGTTACTAAGGCCACAAGTGGCCAGCTATTTCATCTCAGATACTACCCACAGTGTTCAGAAGTCCTAAACAAAAGGCTGCTCATCCAAGATGAAATTGGTCCACCAAAGAGGGTCTGGAGGGTGTGGCAGCTGGCAAGCAGTGGTGGGGCTCCAACTCACAGTGGCAGGCAAAGTCACTCACAGAGGAGTCGGCTAGATAATGACACAGCCCACAGCCACAGTTCGAAGGTTGGGATGGACAGCACGGGACGCTGGAACAGACTACTGTCAGCGGCAGGAGCAGTGGAAGATGATGGCTGATGACTAGTGAGTCTCTAGCCCATACCAACAACAGCTCAGTGAGACACCTGGCCCAGGGCTTTGGTGCTCTCTCTCCAGGTGATTGCAACAGCAACAAGACTGAAGGCAGATTCAGCTGCCTGTTTACCTACAACAGTTTTTGGCTTCTCTTCAGAGGTTAGCTGCTGGATGCTTCTTTCTTTGGAAGCCAAGAATAGAGTGCCAGTTGTCTGGGCCCCTCCACATCTCGAAGTCTAGATGATCACCTTGGGGTGGGGTAGGGAATGGATGGATCTGGGGATTGCTCTTGTACTTCCTTATCTTTCCATTCCAGAGTCCCCTACCCCCCATTTTACTTCGTGTCTGCACCATTCAACTTGGTCCTTTCAACTGGCCTATTCTAATTGCAAGTCTGCCTTTTCCCAGGCAGGTGGCCGTAAAATGCCAGTCTTGCTCTGTAGTGTAGGCCCCCTGGTAACAAAATGAGAACTTTAGACCTAGATAAACTAATGGCCCATCTTATCAAAAAATTGGGATGATTTTCAAAAATTGAATTACAGGTCACATACAATTTGCCCATTTCAAGTGTACAATTCAATAGTTTTAGTATATTCATCAAGTTATGCAGCCAGCACTACAATGGCAGACGTTTTCATCACTTCAAAGAGTCCCTGCTCTTTAGCTGTCACTCTCTGACCTCCTCATTCTCCCCAGCCCCATGCAATCCTTTAGGGTTTTTCTGTCTCTCTTCTGAGCATGTCATATGAATGGAATCATATACTATGTGACCTTAGTGTCAGGCTTCTTTCACTTAACATGTTTTCAAGGCTGATCTGTGTTGTGGCATGTATCAGTGCTCATGATTTCACAACATTCCATTGGCAGATAGACCGCAGTTTAGCCGTGCATCAGTTAATGGGCTGGGTAGTTTCCGCCTGTGAACATTCATTTACAAGTGTTTGTGTGGACATATTTTCGATTCTCTTGCATATAATCATCAGACTAGAATTCTGGGTCAAGTGGTAACTATTTAACTTTGGGGGCACTGCCACACTGTTTTCCACCACTTCACATTCCTGTCAGCAGTGGGTAAGAGTTCCAGTTGCTCCTTCATCTTCACCATTACCTGACTTTATTACTTTTATTACTTTTAATGGGTGTGAAGGAGCAACTCAGAATCATTTTGACTTGCATTTCGATGATGCATTTCATGATAATGAACCATTTATCAAGTACTTATTGTCTATTTATATACCTTTTTTGAAGAAATGACTGTTTAGATCATTTGCCCATTTTTAAATTGAGGATAACTTAAAATGTTTAATCATACTAGATAGATATCATGTCTATACAAATTGCTGAAGTTCAAGTAGAAAAAAAAAACATTAAAATAGAAATAGGGGCATCGCTGGTGGTGCAAGGGGTTAAGCGTCAGCGCTATGAAGCTCTCCGCAACTACTGCAGCACAAGTTCTATACCCAGCAGGGAGGTGACCCACATGGTGCAGCAGACCACCTGTCTCACCCGCTGTTCCCATCAGCAATGTATTTCAGTCAATCCATCTGCTTTGCTCCCCACTCTGTCTCTGCTGTATTCTCTCACTCCCCGCACCTCTGGCCTGTACCCCAGCTCTTATATGCATAAATAAATAAAATCTTTAAAAATAGAAATAGTTTATCAGTTTATTGGAAATCTGTTTTAATTCTTTTGTATTTGTAGGCCAGTCATATCAGTGTCAACTTGGTCGTTAGTAGTTAAGATAATCGCTGGAGGGGCCTCTCTGGTGGCCTAGGGGTTAGCCGCTGCACTACCACCGAGAAGGTCCACCACTACAGCCTGAGTTTGATCCCTGACTAGGGAGCTGACCCACATGGTATAGCAGACCTCTCCTGTCTCTCCCGCTGTTCCCCTCAGCAGTGAGAGGAATATCCCCAGTTCTTGTATGCATAAATAGATAAAAATAAATCTTTTTTAAAATAATAAAGTGAGAGCTTAGAGAAGTCTGTTTGGTGCTTCAGAAAGAAGGGCTTCTCCAGGGTCAGGATTGTAGCTTTGGAATGTAAATTTATTATTTTATTTATTTTTGTATGTAAGTTAAGACTTACTATTTATGTAGTATAATTTCAAATAATCATAAAATGCACTCATCCCTTTTTTAAATTGTATCATTTTTATTGAGGTGCCATCATTTACACCACTGTGCATGATTTAGGGTGTAAGCTCACACCACTTAAAGAGCAATAAGACAAGAGAAAGACATACAAGGAATCCAAAAAGGATTTTTGCAGATGATATGATAATATACATAGGGAACCCCAAAAACTCCACAGAAAAACTAATTCAACTAATCAGTTTAGTAAAGTGGCAGGATACAAAATCAACACGCAAAAATCAGTAGCCTTCCTATACACAAACAATAAATCTGAAGAAGAAGAAATTAAAAAAAAATCCCTTTTATTATCAAAACAAAAAAAATCAAATACTGGGAATAAATCTAACAAAAGAGGTAAAGGACCTATACAAAGAAAACTATAAAACACTGTTAAAATAAATAGAAGAAGACACAAAGAAATGGAAAGACATCCCCTGCTCATGGATTGGAAGAATTAACATCATCAAAATGGCCATCCTACTAAAAGCAATATACATATTCAATGCTATTCCAATAAAAATTCCAATGACATTCTTCAAAGAAATAGAACAATTATTGATGAAATTCATATGGAATCACCAAAAACCCCAAATAGCCAAAGCTCTTCTGAAAAAAAAAAAAGAAGGAAATAGAGGCATCACACTCCCAGACTTCAAACTATACTACACAGCCATAATCATCAAAACTGCATGGTATTGGAACAAGAACAGACACATAGACCAATGGAATCGAACAGAAAATCCAGAAATAAACTCATGGATTTATGGTCAACTAATATGTGACAAAGGAGCAAAGAATATGCACTGGAGTAAAGAAAGTTTGTTCAATAAATGGTGATGGGAAAACTGGGTCGCTACATGCAAAAGAATGAAGCTAGACCACTACCTCATACCATGCACAAAAACCAACTCAAAATGGATTAAAGAACTAGACATAAGACCTGCAACCATAAAATATATAGAAGAAAATACAGGCGAACACTACATGACGTGCACCTCAAAGACATCTTTACAGACACATCACCCAAAGCAGTGATAGTGAAGGCAAAGATAAACAGCTGGGACTACATCAAATTAAAGAGCTTCTGCACAACAACCAAAACAAAGAGAAACCCCACCGACTGTGAGAACATTTTTGCAGACAACACTAACGATAAAGGACTGATCACAAAAATCTACAAAGAGCTGATGAGACTCAACAACAACAAAGAAAATAAGCCAGTCAAAAAATGGGCAGAAGAGCTAAAAAGAAACTTCTCTGAAGAAGAAATGCAAATGGCCAACAGGCATATGAAAAAAATGTTCAACATCACCTGTAATCAGGGAAATGCAAATCAAAACTACCATGAGATACCATCTCACACCAGTGAGAATGGCACATATTAAAAAAAAATAGCAACAACAAATGTTGGCGAGGATGTGGAGAAAAAGGAACTCTCCTGCACTGCTGGTGGGAGTGCAAAGTGGTCCAACCACTATGGAGAGCTGTGTGGAGATTTCTGGACCTACTAAACATAGAGCTTCCATATGATCCAGCAATTCCACTCCTAGGTATTTACCCAAAGGACACAGAAACAGTAATTCCAAAGGGCACCTGCACCCCTATGTTTATAGCAGCACTATTTACAATAGCTAAGCTATGGAAGCAACCCAAATGCCCAAAAATAGATGACTGGATCAAGAAGATGTGGTACATATACACCATGGAATATTACTCAGCAATCAAAAAAGATAAACACATGCAATTTGCAGCAACATGGATGGCACTGGAAGGGATCATGCTCAGCGAAATAAGCCAGAAAGAAAAAGAAAAATACCAGATGGTCTCACTCATAGCAGGAATTTAGAAAACCTAATTAAGAGACCAGGAAAAAGACTAATCAATACAAAGTAAAAATCAAAATCAACAAGCAACTATAAACCAGAGACACACTATGGGGGGGGGGACGGCGGCGGGAGGGGCGGGGAGAG
>NW_023605305.1:70190528-70230059 GCF_014898055.3 Talpa occidentalis | reverse complement strand
AAACCACTTCCATATCCAAGGTCATAAAAAATTTACTCTTAACTTTCTGCTAAGAAACATATGCTAAAATCATAGCTAAATTTAGTTCTTTAATTTAGGTATTTTATCTGTTTTGTATTAATTTTTATGTGTGGTAGGAGGTAAAGGTCCCGCTTCATTCTTTTATGCATATTTCACTTCTCCCACCATCATTTGTTGAAGAGACTGTTCTTCCCCATTGAATAGGCTTAGCACCGTATTGAAAGTGAATTAACCATAGATGGATGGGTTTATTTCAGGACTCTCAGTTCTGTTCCTTCGATTTCTGTATTTATCCTTATGCCAGTGCCACATTGCTCAATTACTGTAGCTTTCTAATAAGTTCTGAAATTTAGAAAATGAGTCCTTCAAGTTTATTCTTTATTTTTCAGATTGTTTGTGTATTTAGGGTTCCTTGCAACTCTATATGAATTTAGGATCATCTTTTTTATTTCTGCAAAAAAAAAAAATGAACATTGGGGTTTTAATAGGGATTGAATTAAATTTGTAAATCACTTTAGGGAATGATTATAACAATATTAAGTCTTTTAATCCTGAACACAGGATCTTTCTGTTTATTTAGGTCTTCTTAATTTCTTTTAGTAATGATTGTGGTTTTCAGTGTACAAGCTTTGCCTCTCCTTAGCAAAGTTTATTTGTAAGTATTTTATACTTTTTTATTCTACTGTAATGAATAGAATTAGTTTGTTCATTTCCTATTTATATTTTTCATTGCTAGTGTATAGAAATACAACTGATAATTATATGTTGATCTTATATCCTGAAACTTCACAAAATTTATTAGTTCTAACAGTTTTATGTGGGTGTTTTAGGATTTCTATATGTGTGATCATGTAATCTACAAAAAAAATAATTTTACTCCTTTTCTAATTTGGATGCTTTTTCCTTTTTTCTTGGCTAATTCCTCTGTTTAGAAATGTCAGTGCTACATTGATTAAAAATGGCAAAATGGGATGATCCCTGATTTAGGTGAAAAACGTTCAGTCTTTCATCATAGAGTATGATGTTAACTGATGATCTCATCTATGCTGTTTATCCTGTTAAAAAGTTCTATTCTTAGTTTACTAAGTAGTTTTATCATGAAAGGGTTTGGGATTTGGTTAAATTTCTTTTTTTCTATCAATCAATATGATCAGTTTGTGTTTTTCTTTCATTCTACTGTTGTGTTGTGTTACCTTGGCTGATTTATGTATATGAACCACCTTCATATTTTGTAAAGAACTTTTTGTTAGTATTTTGTAAAGAACTTTGTAGCTACACTTACAAAATTTATCAGTTTGTAGTTTTCTTGTGTTTATCTGGCTAATGCTCAGAGTAATGCTCTCTGAATAGAATGAAATAAGTATTCTCCCCTCTTCTATCAATATAGTTTGGAAGTTTGATAAGGACTGGTGTTACGTAATGATCTTTTAAAAGCATATGTCGGCTTTAAAACCTGGCCTGATTTCTCATCAGAATTCCTAACATTGTTCAGTAGACCCTGACTTTGCTTGCTTCTCATTTCCTGCTCTGCTACACCCACATTGGCCCACAGTTCTCATCTCAGTGATTCTCAACTGGAGGGAAACCTGATACCCCTTTACTCTCTCTGACCCATCAAGCTCTTTAAAACTGCCCCAGGGCCTTTGCACATATTCTTTCCTCTGCCTTTCAGATTTCTTATTGCAATTTTCCCCCTAAGTGTGACTCATTCCTTCAGCACCCTTGTCTGAACCACCAACCTATATATATAGTAGTTTAGGTTCCCTCTGATTTCGGTTCTCTCTCATAGTACTTTGAACTTTGCCTGTATAGCAGTGACCTCTATTATAACTAATTGCTGGCATGACTTTCTATTTTACTCCTGTCTCCCCTATAGACTGACTATTGGTACCATGGTGGTTAGTACCATAAAACTAAAAGCTAAGTGCCTGACCAAGTGTCCTTAACAGGAGTCACACTTGATAAATGGTTTATAAATATCTAACCAAAATAAAAAGCATGACTATAGCTGTCCAAATGGAACTGGAAGCTTTTTATATTTCTTACAGCATGAAAAGGTTTAAAATAATGCAAAATTGTCTGTTCCTTAAATAACTCA
This sequence comes from Talpa occidentalis, assembly GCF_014898055.3. NCBI lineage: Eukaryota > Metazoa > Chordata > Mammalia > Eulipotyphla > Talpidae > Talpa > Talpa occidentalis. The sequence continues at coordinate 70,227,940 of NW_023605305.1, read as the reverse complement.
AATAACATGCTTACACACCAGTTGAACCCAGGGCTAGTCAATTTTAGTAATTCCTGTTTTTCTTAAAATTGTTTTGAGCTGTATGTACTATCCCCTACCACATTTTCCGGTCTCTCATACCTTTAAACTCTGCTGTTAAGTGTAGTGATTTTGCTCTGTTTATTTTTCATTAGGCTTTCCCAAAATACATGTTTTTCCTGGAGTTGAAGCTTTTATATATTTTTTGGATATAAGCATTTTTTAAAATGGAAGTCTTTTAATTTCTCAGCTATTTTTGCATTTACGTTTTAATTATTTCTAGTTGTTTAACCTAGTGGTCAGCCTGTGTATTTTCTGATTTTGGAACTATATTGTTACTTAATATATGACCAGCTATAAAATACATTAAGATATAAAGAAAATATCAATAAATCCCTCCAAGCATCCAGCTAGGTCTCTTTTATTAATTTCACCTGGCGCTCAGTGACAAGACCTTTTGAGCTTAAGATTCCAGGAAGTCTGTTGAGTCTGTCATCGTTATCTCCTCTGTTTGCTCCTTCTTAAATTCCTACTTTGAATATATGTGGGGTGTATTATGTTTTTTCCCTCCAAGTCTCTTTTTTTTTTAAATGAGAGCAGATGGGATGGGATGGTGAGATGGTACAGTTTAGTGGCAATACAGAAAGCAAATTATATAATCTCTTTCTGCTTCAGTTTTCCCAACTGTGTAATGCCCCTGTGAAGGCTACAGGAGGTAATATGGCCTCTTGCATTTTCAGCTCTGCCTTGCACCCAGTATTGCTGGTAGGCATCTAACCATTCCTCTCTATCTTTCTGTCTGTCTACTCTCTCTCTCTCTCTCTCTCTCTCTCTCTCTCTCTCTCTTCCTCTCTTCCTCCCGCCTTCCCTTCCTCTCTCTCTCTCTCTCTCTCCTCCCCCTCTCTCTTCTCTCTTCTCTCTCTCTCTCTCTCTCTCTCTCTCTCTCTCTCTCCTTCTCTTTGTAAATGTTTATTCATTCCCGCCCCCCACCCCCCACCACAAAAAAAAAAAAAAAACACACACACACACACAGCAGAGAGGGAGGTGATGTGTACACTTTATTTAGCACAGTCCCTGGCACATCATACTGCTCAGTAAATTTGTCTCTGAGAAGGAGACATCACTTGGCTGGTGCCCTTGCTTCCAAGTTAAGAGCAGGAACCTCATGGGCCTGGGACCCAGAATTCCTAGGGATACTGAGGGACATGTGCTGACTAGTACTGAGGTATCAGGGGCCAGAAGGGTATGATGCAACTAGCTCTATAAGTGTACATGGAATGCTTTGGCCCAAAATATTGGAAAACCTGACTTATAATTCCTTAAACAAAAAGGCATTTATTTTCTCTTTCTTATGACCACAATTCTGGAAGTAAGTGCTTGTTGCATTTGACACAGTTGCCTGACAGTACCATCAGGCTCCCAGGCTTCCTGTCCCCCCACACAGGAAGCTTTTGATCTCACATTTGTATTGCCATGGTCCAAAGCCTAAATGTCTTTATATCAAGAAGAAAGAAAGGGTTGTGGCAAAAGGGCTTCTGCTAGATTTTTGTCATTTCATTCCGGAAAGTGATCTTCCCAGCAGACACCCTTTCTCTCCCATTAGCCTGAACTATTCCCTGTGATAGTTTGACTTCTTCCTTTCCTATTTGGATTCCTTGTATGTCTTTCTCTTGTCTTATTGCTCTGGCTAGGACTTCCAGTATTATATTGAAAAGCAGTGGTGAGAGTGGACATCCTTGTCTTGTTCCAGATCTCAATGGAAATGCTTTTAGCTTTTCGCCATTGAGAATGATACTGGCTGTTGGCTTGTCATATATGGCCTTTATGATGTTGAGGTATGTTCCTTGTAACCCAAGAATTTCAAGGGCTTTTATCATGAATGGGTGTTGTACTTTGTTGAAAGCTTTCTCAGCATCTATGGATATTATCATATGGTTTTTTTATTTTTTTTTGTTGATGTGTTGGATGACGTTGATTAATTTTCAGATGTTGAACCATCCTTATGTCCCTGGAATGAATCCTACTTGGTCGTGGTGAATTATCTTATGGATACATTGTTGGATTCTGATAGCTAAAATTTTGTTGAGGATTTTTGCATCAGTGTTCATTAGAGAGATTGGCCTGTAGTTGTCTTTTTTTGTGTTGTCCTTGTTCGGTTTTGTAATGTTGGCTTCATAGAACGTGTTTGGTAATATCCCTTCCTTCTCAATTTTTTGGAAGAGTTTGTGAAGAATAGGCACTAAACATTCGTCTCTGAATGTTTGGTAGAATTCATTTGTAAATCCATCAGGTCCTGGGCTTTTGTTTTTGGGGAGGTTTTTGATTACCATTTCAATTTCGCTGCTTGTAATTAATCTGTTCAGGTGTTCTATTTCTTCTTTATCTAGCTTTGGGTGATTGTGGAGTTGTAGGAATTTGTCCATCTCTTCTGGATTGTTGAACTTGTTTGCATATAACTGTTCATAGTAGTTTCTGATTATTCTTTTGCTTTCTGCTGTGTCCGTTGTGATTTCTCCTCTTTCATTTGTGATCCTGTTTATTTGTGCTTTCTAACGTTTTTCCTTTGTGAGCCTGGCTAGGGGTTTGTCAATTTTATTTATTTTTTCAAAGAACCAGCTTTTGGTTTCATTGATCTTTTGGATTGTTTTTTTAGTTTTGATTTCGTTTATTTCTGCTTTGGTTTTTTATTATTTCTTTTCTTCCACTGGTTTTAGGGGGTTTTTTTGTTGTTCTTTTTCTAGTTCTTTGAGCATTGAGATTAGGTTGTTTCTTTGAGTTCTTTCTTATTTCTTGATGTGAGCCTCTATTGCTATATATTTTCCTCTTATTACTGCTTTTTCTGCATCTCATACATTTAGGAAATTGGTTTCCTCCTTGTCATCAACTCAAAGAATTTCTTAATTTCTTCTTTGATCTCCTCATTAGTCCAGTGGTCTTCCAGTAGTGTGGGTTTCAATCTCCGTGAGGTAGTAAAGTTCCTTGCCTTCTTTTTATGATTTATTTCTAGCTGCATGTCTTCATGGTCAGAGAAGATGGTTGGTATGATTTCAATCTTGGTGTATCTGTTGATGTTTGTCTTGTGTCCCAATATGTTATCGATCCTGGAGAATGATCCGTGTGCGCTTGAGAAAAATGTGTACTCAGATTTTTTGGGGGTTAGTGTTCTATAGATGTCTGTTAAGCCCAAGCGCTCTAGATCCTTATTTAGAGCTTTAGTGTCTTTACTTATTTTTTGTCTCATTCATCTATCCATTGTTGATAGTGGTGTGTTGAAGTCTCCTACTACATATGTGTTTTCTCTGGTCTCTGTTTTCAAAGATGATAATAGTTGTCTGATTTATTTTGGTGCTCCTTCATTTGGTGAGTATATGTTAATAAGTGTTATTTCTTCTTGAAGTATTGTCCCCTTAATCATAATGTAGTGACCATTGGGGTCTCTTTTTACCTTTTTGAGTTTGAAATCTTTTTTATCTGATATAAGTATAGCTGTTCCTGCTTTCTTTTTTGGTCCATTTGCTTGTAGGATTGTTTTCCATCCTTTAACTTTGAGCCTATTTTTATCTTTTGTAGTTAATATGTTTCTTGGGGACAGCAAAAGGTTGGGTTTTGTTTCTTAATCCAGCCTGTGACTCTGTGTCTTTTTATTGAAGAGTTTAGTCCATTTACATTTAGAGTTAATATTGCTATTTTAACATCTGTATTTGCCATTGTGTTTGTCTTTCCTCTGGTTTTATTCATTTATTCTTTTAATAACTTTTTTTTTGGCCTTCTTTCATTTTTATTCATCCCGCTGTTGGTTCTGACTTTAGCACTCCTTGTAGTATTTTCTGGAGTGGGGGTTTAGTCATAACGAAATTCCAGAGTTTCTGTTTGTCTGGGACGGTCCTTATTCTTTCTTCATAGAGGAAGGAAAGTTTTGTGGGATAGTGTATTCTTGGTTGGCACTTGTTGTCTTGGAGTCTGTTGACTATGTACCTCCACTCTCTCCTTGCCGTAGTGTTTCTTCGGAGAAGTCTGATGTCAGTCTGATTGGTTTTCCTTTGTATGTTAACTGTTTCTTCCTTCTTGTCAGCTTCATTATTTTTTCCTTGCCTTGGATTCTTGGGAGCTTTACTATTATGTGTCTTGCTGTATTTTTCCTTTCGTCATGGAAATTTGGTGTTCTTGCTTCTTGTATGTCTGTTTTCAGCTCCTTCATGTTTGGGAAGTTCTCTTCAATAATTTTCTCGAATATTTTCTCAGTTCCTACGTCTCTCTCCTCTCCTTCTGGGATTCCTATAACTCTTATATTTCCTTTCCTCATAGAGTCAGATAGTTCCCGAAGTCTTTCTTCGGTCTTTTTCCTTCGTACTTCTCTTTCCTTTTCTATTTTGTTTCTTTTTATTTCTGTGTCTTCAAGAGTACTTATTCGCTCTTCCACTTCATCTATTCTGCTTTTGCTGCTTTTCCCAGAGTTCTTTAGTGCCTCCATTAATTCCTTGATCTCTTGCATTTCTTTTACTTCCCTCATTAGGGACTCAATTTCATTCTTCTGATCGTTGATTATTTTTCCCATGTCATTTTTGACTACCTTCAGATTTTTAATCATGGCCATTTTAAATTCTCTTTCTGGAAGGCTCAGAAGTTCTTCCAATTCACTGTTCTTGCAATCTGGTGGGTGGATTTCTCTGTTGTTGTTGTTGTTTCCCACTCTGTCTTTTTTTTTAATTTTTTTATGTTTTTTTATATTCCCCATTCAATTGCAACCCCCTGATTTTGACCCCTTCCCTCCTTTTCCTGGCCCTCCCAAAGTGTGTCTCTGGTTCTTAGTTGTTTGTTGATTTTGATTTTTTTCTTTCTTATAGTTGTTCTTTTTCCTGGTGCCTTATTTAGGTTTTCTCTATTCCTGTTATGAGTGAGACCATCTGGTATTTTTCTTTTTCTTTCTGGCTTATTTCGCTGAGCATGATCCCTTCCACTCCACCCATGTTGCTGCAAACTGCATGTGTTTATCTTTTTTGAATGCTGAGTAATATTCCATTGTTTATATGTACCACATCTTCTTGATCCAGTCATCTATTTTTGGGCATTTGGGTTGTTTCCAAAGCTTAGCTATTGTAAATTGTGCTGCTATAAACATAGGGGAGCAGGTGCTCTTTGGAATTAATGTTTCTGTGTCCTTTGGGTAAATACCTAGGAGTGGAATTGCTGGATCCTATGGAAGCTCTATCTTTAGTAGGTCAAGAAATCTCCACACAGCTCTCCAGAGTGGTTGGACCAGTTTGTACTCCCACCAGCAGTGCAAGAGAGTTCCTTTTTCTCCACATCCTTGCCAACATTTGTTGTTGCTAGTTTTTTTAATATGTGCCATTCTCACTGGTGTGAGATGGTATCTCATGGTAGTTTTGATTTGCATTTCCTTGATTGCAAGTAACGTTGAACATTTTTTCATATGTTGGCCATTTGTATTTCCTCTTTGGAGAAGTTTCTTTTTAGCTCTTCTGCCCATTTTTTGACTGGATTATTTTCTTTGTTGTTGTTGAGTCTCATCAGCTCTTTGTAGATTTTTGTGATCAGTCCTTTATCATTAGTGTCATGTGCAAAAATGTTCTCCCATTTGGTGGGGTTTCTCTTTGTTTTTGTTATTGTCTCTTTTGCTGTGCAGAAACTCTTTAATTTGATGTAGTCCCAGCTGTTGATCTTTGTCTTCACTATCACTGCTTTGGATGATGCGTCTGTAAAGATGTCTTTGAGGTGCATGTCACGTAATGTTTCGCCTATATTTCCTTCTATATATTTTATAGTTTCAGGTCTTATGTCTAGTTCTTTAATCCATTTTGAGTTGGTTTTTGTGCATGGTGTGAGGTAGTAGTCAAACTTCATTCTTTTGCATGTAGCAGCCCAGTTTCCCCAGCGCCATTTATTGAGCAAACTTTCTTTGCTCCAGTGCATATTCTTTGCTCCTTTGTCAAAGATTAGTTGAACATAGATCTGTGGGTTTATTTCTGAGTTTTCTATTCAGTTCCATTGGTCTATGTGTCTGTTCTGGTTCCAATACCATTCAGTTTTGATTATTATGGCTTTGTAGTATAGTTTGAAATCTGGGCAAGTGATGCCTCCATTCCCTTCTTTTTTTTTTCAGGAGGTTTTGGCTATTCGCAGTTTTTGGTAGCTCCATATGAATTTCATCATTATTTTTCTATTTCTTTGAAGAATGACATTGAAATTTTTATTGGAATAGCATTGAATCTGTAGATTGCTTTAGGTAGGATGGCCATTTTGATAATTTAATTCTTCTGATCCATGAACAGGGGAAGTCTTTCCATTTCTTTGTGTCTACTTCTATTTCTTTTAAGAGTGTTTTATAGTTTTCTTTGTATAGGTCCTTTACCTCTTTTGTTAGGTTTATTCCCAAGTATTTAATTTTTTGTTTCAATAGTAAAAGGAATGGTTTTCTTGATATCTTCTTCAGATTTATTGTTTGTGTATAGAAAGGCGACTGATTTTTGTGTGTTGATTTTGTATCCTGCCACTTTACTGAACTGATCGATGAGTTGAATTAGTTTTTCTGTGGAGTTTTTGGGGTTCTCTATGTATATTATCATATTGTCTGTAAATAGTGATAGTTTGACTTCTTCCTTGCCTATTTGGATTCCTTGTATGTCTTTCTCTTGTCTTATTGCTCTGGCTAGGACTTCCAATATTATGTTGAAAAGCAATGGTGAGTGGACCTCCTTGTCTTGTTCCAGATCTTAATGGGAATGCTTTCAGCTTTTCACCGTTGAGAATGATATTGGCTGTGGGCTTGTCATAGATGGCCTTTATGATGTTGAGGTATGTTCCTTGTATCCCGGGAATTTCAAGGGCCTTTATCATAAATGGATGTTGAACTTTGTCAAATGCTTTCTCAGCATCTATGGATATTATCATATGGTTTCTATATTTCTTTTTGTTGATGTGTTGGATTACATTGATTGATTTTCGCATGTTGACCCATCGTTGTGTCCCTGGAATAAATCCTACTTGGTCGTGGTGAATTATCTTAGGGATGCATTGTTGGATTCTGTTGGCAAGAATTTTGTTGAAGATTTTTGCATCAGTGTTCATTAGGGAGATTGGCCTGTAATTTTCTTTTTTTGTGCTGTCTTTGTTGGGTTTTGGTATTAGTGTAATGTTGGCTTCGTAGAACATATTTGGTAGTATTCATTCTTTTTCAATTTTTGATAGAGTTTGCGTAGGATGGGCACTAATTCACTGCTGAACGTTTGGTAGAATTCATTTGTGAAGCCATCTGGGCCTGGGCTTTTGTTTTTGGGGAGTGCTTTGATTACTGCTTCAGTTTTGCTGCTTGTAATTGGTCTGTTTAGTTGTTCTATTTCTTCTTTGTCCAGCTTTGGATGATTATATCGTTCTAGGAATTTGTCCATCTCTTCTAGGTTGTTAAATTTGTCTGTGTATATGTGTTCATAGTAATCTCTTATTATTCTTTTGATTTCTACTGAGTCTGTTGTGATTTCTCCTCTTTCATTTATAATCCTATTTATACGTGTTTACTCCCGTTTTTTCTTTGTGAGCCTTGCTAGAGGTTTGTCTATTTTGTTTATTTTTTCAAAGAACCAACTTTTGGTTTCATTAATCTTTTGGATTGTTTTTTTAATTTCTAATTCATTTATTTCTGCTTTGATTTTTACTATTTCCTTTCTTCTACTGGCTTTAGGGGTTTTTTTGTTGTTCTTTTTCTAGCTCTTTGAGATGTGAGATTAAGTTGTTTCTTTGAGTTCTTTCTTGTTTGTTTATGTGAGCCTGTATTGCTATATATTTTCCTCTTATTACTGCTTTTACTGCATCCCATACATTCTGGAAAGTGGTGTTCTCCTTGTCATTCTTTGATCTCCTCATTAGTCCAGTGGTCTTCCAGTAGTGTGGATTTCAATCTCCATGATGTGGGAAGGTTCCTTGTTTTCTTTTCATGATTTATTTCTAGCTTGATGCCTTTGTGATCAGAGAAGATACTTGGAATGATTTTGATTTTCATGTATCTGTTGATGTTTGTCTTGTGGCCCAGTATGTGATCGATTCTGGAGAGTGATCCATGTGCCCTTGAGAAAAATGTGTACTCGGATTTTTTTGGGTGCAGTGTCCTATAGATGTCTGTTAAATCCATGAGTTCTATGTCTTTATTTAGGGCTCTAGTGTCTTTGTTTATTTTTTTTCTCGTTGATCTGTCCATTGGTGAGAGTGGGGTGTTGAAGTCTCCCACTAAATATGTATTTTCTTTAATATCTGTTTTCAGAGCTGATAATAAATGTCTAATATATTTTGGTGCCTCTTTATTTGGTGAGTATATGTTGTTGAGTGTTATATCTTCCTGATGTATTGTCCCCTTGATCATAATGTAGTGTCCATCTATGTCTCTTTTTACTTTTTTTAATGAAGTCTATTTCATCTGATATAAGTATGGCTGTTCCTGCCTTCTTTTTGGTCCATTTATTTGTAGGATGTTTTCCAACCTTTTACTTTCAGTCTGTGTTTATCTTTTGTGGTTAAATGTGTTTCCTGGAGACAGCAGAAGGTTGGATTTTGTTTTTTAATCCAGCTTGCTCCTCTGTGTCTTTTTACTGATGAGTTTAGTCCATGTATATTTAGAGTTAATATTGATATGTTGGCATCTGTGTTTGCCATTTTGTTTGTCTTTTTTGTGATTTTATGCCTTGCTTTATTCTGTTCTTCTTGTTCATTACTCTGTTTGTTTTGGCTTTAGGACTTCTTGTAGAATTTTTTGGAGTGGGGGTTGTAATGAATTTCTGGAGTTTCTGTTTGTCTGAGGTCCATATTTTTTCTTCATAGAGGAAGGAGAGCTTTGCAGAGTAAAATATTCTTGGTTGGCATTTGCTGTCTTGAAGTTTGCTGAATATGTTACTCCATTCTCTTCTTGCCCCTAATGTTTATTCAGAGAAGTCAGAAGTTAACCTGATTGGTTTCCCTTGTAAGTTATCTGTTTCTTCCCTCTTGCCAGTTTCATTATTTTGTCCTTGTCTTGGACTCTTGCAAGCTTTACTATTAGGTGTCTTGCTGTAGTTTTCTTTATATTATGGTAATTGGGAGTTCTTTTTGCTTCCTGTATGTCTCTATTCATCTCCTTTATCATGCTTGGGAAGTTTTCTTCAATTATCTCCTTGAATAATTTCTCAGTTCCTTTGTCTCTCTCCTCACCTTCTGGAATGCCCATAACTCTTACATTTCCTCTCTTCATGGAGTCTGATAATTGTCTAAGAGTCTCCTCATACTGCTTTATTTGTACTTCTCTCTCCTTTTCTCTTTTGGGTCTTTTTAGTTCTGTATCTTCGATAGTACTGATCCGTTCTTCCATTTCATCGATCCTGTTTTCATTGCTTTTGCCAGAGTTCTTTATCTCTTCTAGTAATCTTTTTATCTCCTGTGTTTCTTTTCTTTCCTTTCTTAAGGTCTCAATTTCATTCTTCAGTTCAGTGATTATTTGTCTCAAATCATTTTTTTCCTTTTTGTTTTCTTTCTGCTTTTTAATCATGATGATTATTAATTCTCTACCTGATAGGCCGAGAAGTTCTTCCATGTCATCGTTGAGCTCTAGTGACTGTGTTTTTTTTTTGTGGTGTGTCCTCCTGCTGGCTTGCTTGGTTATTTATATTTTTTCTTCTCCCTGTTGTTTGCTTTCTAACTAGTTCTATGTGTTGGGACGTTGTGCCACTGGTGTTGGCGGGCATCTCTTTGGAGTGCTTCTTTAGGAGTGTTGGAAACTGTTTGCCAGACTGAAACCAGCACTGGTAGGCCACAACTCCACCAGGTTGTTGATGCTGTGTTGCTGGGCTCTGTCCCCTACAGTTCCCTCCCTCTGTACTTGCTCAGTACCAACAGGGAATCAGCTAGTTGGTGATTTAGTTCTGGTCATGAGGTAGCTCCAGAGACCCATACTTGCTGACCTGTGCTTTTTCCCAGTAGTTCTCTGGGAGCGGAGGGGGGCACCTCAACACAGAGGCTCTTATTCAAGCCAGGTGCTGTGTCTGCCCTGTGTTCACCAGGTATTGTTCCCGCAGCTGTATTGATCCCACACCCTGAAGTCTGCACTCTAGGTCTCAGTTCCAGGGCTATCAGATCCAAAATGTTGGCTGTCACCCTGTGCAGTGCCCGCTGCTATGGCACGTCCCACGCCCCGGATCCTGTGCCTACCTCTCAGTTCCAGGATGGAGTCTTGCTCCACACCTTATTTCCCTCCTTACCCCCGTTTATGTGGCCCACCTTCTCTCAGAGACTGAGGGTGTTTTTGTGATCCCTGGTTTCCAACTATAGGGTGTTGGTGATTTTTTTTCTGGTCAACTAGGTGGCGCCAGAAATCTTCCCTAGTGTCCTTTGGGAACTGTTTTAACCCCGTGGGTCCCGGGGAACAGAGTGGGAGTGGCGTGGAGAGCCTCAACGGCTTCGGGGGTGCTGTGTCTGCCTTGTGCCCCACCATCGTGGGGATCCCACGCCCCAAATTTCGTGCCCCGTGTCTCAGTTCCCAAAGCCCTCAGGTCCAGGATGCAGGCTGTAGCCCAGTTCAGTGTCCGCAGAAATGGTGCCTTTTGCACCCAGCTCCAGTGTCTGGGGGCCTGGTTTCTGATTACTCAATGAGGGACATTCACCTCAGTGAGGGCCCCCCGTGCATCTCCCTACAAGCCTAGGTCGCAGGCGTAGGGACCTGGGCAGCCCAGATAAGTGTACGCTTTTCAAGCGCTCCACTTTTCTGCATAAGCTTACTGGCTGGCCTTGGGCTATTTGTAGGTCTCCTGGGAGTCTTTATTTTTCTCAAGTGGCTCCCAGGGCCGTTTGCTCACCTCCGCAGTGAATCCTGCATGGTTCTCCACAGTTCCAGTTCACACTGAAATAGTTCCTTTCCACTCACAGTCCTGCTTGATGCATAGTTTGTTCTTGTTGGTTGTTTTAGTTTTTTTTTTTTTTCCTCCTTTCTGTTGGTCAGAGAGTGCCGACTTTGTGGGTGGGAGAGGGTAGCAGGGTTCTGAGCTTTCCTCCCTTCTAGTCCTCTTTTATGGCAACTTTCTTCTTTGGGCAGTTTGCCAGAGTTGCCTCTTTATCATCTGTGTCCCAGTTCTCTCAGGGACCTGCCGCTTTTCCTCCCTATTAACTTTTTTTTTTATGGGAGGTCTTACTCGCAGCATTTCCTCGCCACCATGTTGATCAGTCTCTCCTGGTTGTCTCTTTGTGGTGTGTCTTTTTCCTGAGGAGTTGCTAGGTTGCATGTAGTTTTTCTTCTCCTGCTGCCTGTCTTCTAATTTCCCATATGCGTTGGGACACTGTGTCGCTGGTACTGGACGGTATCTTTATGGTGTGCTCTTTGTGGGGTTTCAGAAACTGGTGGTCCAAATGAGTCAAATACTGTTATGCTAGAAGTCTAGTGAGGCAGTGGTACTTTGAGTATGTTGATGGTCACTGTCATAGAATATCTCCTCCTTCTGTGTTTAATTCCAAAGGTGTGTCTTGAAGTCCCACAGACTTCCCTGGAGGTGGGGCAGCTGGATTGCACTCTGGGTTCCAAATTGCTGCATCCCCCTCTGGGCTCCGACTTCCTGCCAGGTGGGACTAGCCTTATGGGGGCCTTCAGCTCACCTCTGACTGCGCAGGGAACCTTCTCCCTCTGGCTCTGTGGGGAGCTTCCTACCAGTTTCAAGCAGTCTTTATTGAAGAAAGTTCCCTGTTCTAAAATGGCCATGTGGAGATGCACTCCCCTGTGCGCCTGGTCTGCCCTGGCCGTGGGTACCTGCTCCCGCTCTGGGCTCGGACTGCTGGCCAGAAGGGGCCTGGTGTGGGTGAACTTCCCAGCTCACCTCTGGCTCCACTGGGAGCCTTCTGGCATTTTTTAATTAAAATTTATTTTATTACATTGTTGTTAATTTTTGTACAGTATTTGATTTCACTCCTCAGATGTAGTACCTGTAGTTCTCCTACCAGAATAGCTCCCATGATCCATCACCACATTTCCTTGTGCTCTTCTGTCCCCTGTTCTGACCCCTATTCTGCCCCCCTCCCCTGCTGTGTGCCTCAAATCTATGGTCAGCTTGCAAGTGTTGTCTTTTTATTGACCCTTTGTTTGGTTTCTCTATATTCCACATAACAGTGAAACCACCCTATATTTATCTTTTTCCTTCTGACTTACTTCGTTTAGCATAATCCCTTCCAGCTCCATCTATGCTGCTGCAAATGACATCAGTTTATCATTTTTGATCACTGAGTATTCCAATGTGTATATGCACCACATATTCTTGATCCATTTATCTGTTTAGGGCATTTGGGGTATTCCCATATCTTTGCCATTATAAGTAGTGCTGCAATAAACATTGTAGTGCAGGTTTCCTTTCAAATTAGTGTTTTTGTGTCTTTGGGTAGATTCCTAGAAGTGGAATCACTGGATCATATGGTAGATCCATTTTTAGTGTTTTGGGGAATCTGCACACAGCTTTTCATGTGGCAGGGCCAGTTTACATCCCCACCAGCAATGTCAGTGGAATGCTTATATTTTGCTGGAGAGAATGCAAAATGGTGTAAGTACTCTGGGAACAGTTGCAGTTTATTAGAAAGGTAAACACACTCTTAACGAGAGACCCAGCAATTCTACTTCTGGGCGTTTATTCCAGAGAAATGAAAACACACACACACACACACATAAACACACACAACCTGTATGTGAATGTTCATAAAAGCATTGTTCAAAATCAACAAAAACTGTAAAAGAACCAAATTTCTCTTAATGGGTGGAGGGATAAACAAATTGTTGCATAGCTAGATGGTAGAATATTACTTGGCAACCAAAAAGGAATGGCTGGCTAATGCATGCAACAATTTGGATGAATCTTAAATGTACCATTGACTCTTGAATAATGCATGGCATAGGAACATTGACTCACCTGCCCCCACCCCCATGCACTGGGCAATCCAAGTATAACGTTTGATTCCCCCAAAACTTAATCTGTAATAGCCTGCTGTTAACCCAAAGCCTTATCAATAACAGTTGATTAACACATATTTTGTATACTATATGTTATACAGTTTATTCTTACAATAAAATTAAGCTATAAAGAAGATATTGTTATGTAATCACAACATAATCATAAGGAAGATAAAATATATCTATAGTACTGTACTGGATTTATCAATTCCAGAAATGCATATTGTCTGCTCATAAGAAAATCCACACATAATCCAACTCATGCAGTTCATACCCATGTTCTTAAAGGTCAACTGTAATGTGCTAAGTGAAAGAAAGCAGTTTCAAAGGTTATGTACTCTGTGATTGCATTTCTATAACATTCTGGAAAAGGCAAATCTACAGTGATGAGGAACAGATCCATGGTCACCAGGAGTCAGGGGTAGGCAGATGGTCTGGTGTAATGCCAGCAGGGCACAGAGCAGAATCTCTATGATCCAGGCAGATAGGTAAAGGAGAGTTCTGGAGCCCTCAGTGGCTTTTCAGGCTTTTATCTAGTGCTTTTTATACCACATGTAGTACGGCAATCAGGTACACAGCAGGCAGGGGGGTGGGGGGGAACAAGAGGCTGGCAGGCCTCCCAGCTCCCAGCAAATCTTCACTTTTTCTGGGCTCTCTAGAGTTCTCTCGTGGACTTCTCTGATTCTGCTTCTGCTGCCATTGTTATTTCTTCTCCTACTCCTGGCGTCCCCATGATGCCGCCCTTATAAGCCCAGTCTCTCAGCCCAGGTGCACCCACTTACACATGCCCACACCCTACTCCAGGTGTCTGCCACCAGGCACACATGTAGGACCGCAGGGATCTATCATTAATGCTAATGGTGGGAGGGCAGGAAATCCTGGCAATTTTTCACTTACCCTATATATGGTTACAAAGAGATTACATGAGAAAAGTTATGGGATGTAGAATTGTCCTTTTTTCCTATAAGTTTGTCAGTTAAAAGAATCTTTGCATGTCATAACACTCATAGAACTGTACACTAGAAAAAAAGAAAAAGAATTTCATTGCTTTAAATTTTAAAAACTCTAAATCTATACAAAGCAACTCCATGGCCAAAGGGCATTTCTTCTCTGCGTGTCTGGTATTGAATCACCTTCTAAAGCAGGGGGTTTGGGGTTGGTTGGTAGAATCCTGAGCCTCTCAAGTTTCAGCTCCCTTTAAATGTGGGGTTCTTTTTCTGCCTTGAACCAAAGTGGCACATGGTAAGTGTTTTCACACGGGCACCACTTCTGTGACTCTAATGAGTTTCAGGGAAACGCTGTAGGTGGGGTTGGGGTGCAGACATGCATACACGCTTCCTCCAATGAAGGACTCCAGGCCACACAGGCCCAAGTGAATCAGTGGCACAAACAAGATCCACTGGGACCACACAGATGCACAAGCTGCTTCAAATCTTTCAGGGCCCTGAAATGCCTGCCAACTAAAAGGAAACAGAGTGGCAGTCTGGGGTGCTGGAAACATCACTGGTCTGGGAATGGGGAAGGTTCTGTGTGATGGCAGGAGGCCACTTTGATGATGGCATGCCCTTCTCTGCTTGTAAAATGGGATAGATGTGTGTTTGGGAGGTGAGTGGGGGAACCTGAATAAACCAGGTTTTCACAAACTGGGCACAACCCAGTTGTTCTAGAGATGTTCTAGAGATTAGAGGGTATGTGGAAGGTGAGGACAGGGATACTGGTTCCTTGTGCAGCATCCCAAGTGCTTCTACTCTGATGCTATTATAGACTGGGCCCCTGCAGCAAGCTTTCTATTTAAAGAGTACCTTCAGCTGCTTTAGACAAGGTTGTATCACCATGGAACCAGAAGATCTGTAAGGTTCCTTAGGCACCCCTTGATTCTGAGTCAACAAGAAGCAAGCTGTCGTTCCCCAGAGGTGGACTCTGACCCCCAGAGGGGAACACTACACCCGTCATACTGAATTCATAGAGGCTTCACTCTGGGAAATTGCTTTTGATATACTTAAGGGGTAGAAAGTTTCTCAAAAGAAGCTCCAGATAATTTAAATGATGGCATTTTAAGTCTTGCAGAGGGGAGGATGATCTTTAAAAATGTTCATGGCTAAATCTGCAAACCTGTATGTACAGACAAGTCAAAGGCAATTTTCTTCATGATTTACCAGCATGTAGGACCTTGCATTGCATTTTTGTACTTGAACTATACCTCTCCCTTTGTCCTGATCACGCATTTCTCACCTCCTGCTTTCATCACACATGGAGAGAATATAGGGGCAGGAATGACACAGGGCAGGTTGTCTGATCCGGCAGAACGGGTAAAGCAGGAGTGCTGGAGCCCTCAGGGGCTTTTGCAGGTCTTTTATTTAGATTTACCAGGCATATGGAAGGCAGGGGTGCTGGGGGGCCAGGAGGCTGGCAGTCCTCCCAGCCCCAGCAAATCTTCACTCTCTCTGGGCTCTCTCTGGCGTTCTCTCTGCTTCTCTTCTTCTCTCGGTTTCTGTTCATTCTCGGCTTCTGCTGGCATCCCCATGATGCCGCCCTTATAAACTTCATCTCTCAGCCCAGGTGTACCCACTTCAGGTGCCCACCATCAGGCTTGCATTCAGGACCACAGGGTTCCCTCATCTATCCTAATGGCGGGAGGACAGAAAAGCCTGATACTTTTACCTTACCCTACAGAGACCAAGTTCAGACTTTTCCCGTAACATTGGGGATCTTGACCAAGAAGAAAAGAAGGCAAGGGCCAGGTAGGTGCCTGACCATCTGCAGGACGTAGCATCTATTGGATGTGCCAGAAAGTCAGGCTGGTGGGTGGAGGGTGAAAGTCAAGGCCTTGGCCAATCAGATGGGGTTTCAGGGCAATGCAGCTGAGTCAGGGGCTGACTGATAGCCGCCTGCATGCTCATGCTTAGTTTGTGCCCAGATCCTTCTGCTAGGGGTGATTTCGGGTCCCTGTCGGATATTTTATGGGTTTCCTTCGCTGCTGGTGTCACATCAGGGTGGATGGGCTCCCATGATATGGGCAAATGGCACAGTGTTAAACCAAAAGATTAGCAGGCAGAGTTCGTGGAGGAGTCACATGCAGAATCTCCAGCCCTGTGTCACTGGTTAGAGGATCTTTGTCCAGCTCCTTTTATTGGTTTGTTTCAAAAGCATTTATTTATTTTATTTTTTTATTGAGATAAATTTGTTTCTAGCAATGTACCATTCCACCCAAACAAATGTCTAGACCACACCATGCCCACCACCAGAGGTCTATTTTCCACCCACCGCCATCCAGTCAACCCCTGCACCCTTCCCCTCACCCTGTACCCCCTTCCCCTCTGGTAACCACCACTCTATTGTGAGAATCTAAGGGTTTGTTTTTGTTCTATTTTGTTTGTTCATTTGTTCTGTTTATCTTCCTCATATGAGAGAAACCATACGATGTTTGTCTTTCTCTTTATTTCACTTAGCCTAGTCCTCTCCGTTCCACCCACATTGTCACAAATGGCAAGATTTGTGTGAAAAAAGATTATTTTTAATAGCTGTGTAGTATTCCATTGTGTATACAGAGCACATCTCCTTTACCCACTCATCTGGACTTTCAGGTTGTTTCTACCTCTTGACTATTGTGAATAGTGCTCCAGTGATGGTAGAGCTTCCTTTGTCTTTTTGAATGAGTGTTTTCATATTCTTTTGATAAATACCCAGAAATGCAATTGCTGGACCATAGGGTAGGTCCATTTTTTAATTTTTTGAGGAACCAGCATACTAGTTTCCACAGTGGCTGCACCAATTTTCATCCACACCAACAGTGCATGAGGATTTCCTTTTCTCCACATTCTTATCAGCATCTTAAAAGTCTTGTTTCTCTAAACCTGAGGAGCTATAGGACATCCTTCCTGCTCCACCCAGTAGAACCAAAAGGTAGGACTTTAAATTCCCTGCCAGGTCTTTGTCACTGTGATCTATGGTTAGGGCTGGGCTTCCTGGGGGAGCAAATTGTGTCCCCACATTAGGAGGCCCCTTCCTTTGGTTTAATGCTTTACTGTCACCTTCTTGCTTTCTTTATAGTTTTTGAACAGGGGCCCCACATTTTCATTTTGCACTGGGCCCACAAATTATGTAACCAGTCCTGTCTGGAATTTAGGTTTGAATTGCTAATGCATTAATTTTGTGTTGTATATCTTAACTCTCATGTATCTTAACATTTGTATTTAGTCTTACAATTCAGATTTACAGCAATTAATTGAACTTCTTAGGAGTTTGCTGCCACTCCTAACTGTAGGGGAATGTGGCTATCGCCACATTAAACAACTCTTTAAAAACCATGTGCACATTGTAGGGGAGGAAAACAGAAAACATAAGGGAAGGATGAGTTGTCAGAGCTTCACAGGCACACAGACCCTCCCTTCCATTGAGCAGACCCCATTATTGGATGACAGCTGGGCGCTAAATCTGGTGCTGACCACAGGGATACTGAGAGAAGCTCAGCATAACTCAGTCTAATGAGGGGGTCTTCAAACCTCATCCTGAAATAGGCAACTCACACATAAAAAATATACGTATATGGAAAGTGAATAGTTTCATGGAACAGTGTGCTTACCAGGTGCAGTGAATTCTATTTTTCTGTTCTATTTCTTTTTCTCTCTTTTTAAAAAAGATTTATTTATTTATGCATACAAGAGCTGGGGTACAGGCCAGAGGTGCGGGGGGGCAGTGAGAAGATTCACCAGAGACAGAGTGGGGAACAGAACAGGCAGACTGACCGAAGTACACAGCTGATAGGAGCAGCAGGCAAGTCAGGAGAGGTCTGCTACACCATGTGGGAAGCTCCCTGGCTGGCTGGGGATCGAGCTCATTCTGCAGAGGTTGCGGATAGTTTCATGGGTTGAGTCTTAACCCCTTGTGCCATCAGGTAGGCCCTCTCTTTTTTTTTTTTTTTAATGCTGGTTACAGCGCACAAAGTTTATTTCTTTACCCATTAGCCTATTTTTAAAAGCCCTAAGCCCTGTTCTTTGAGGAGAGACTGATGTGCAACTTTAAAATAATATTTTGATATGTGATGTTAAGTAGAGGTGGTGCGGACTCCTCAGATGAAGTGTTATTTGCTAAATCTTTTTTTATTGAAAGCAAGACATTTATTTTAGAAGTGGGCTTTAAAAGAAGATGTTTTATGCATGTTACATGATGTACAATGCTTGCTTCTTACCACCAAAACCTTGTCCACAACTATTGGCCAACTTATTCAGAATGCAGATTTGAAGCAAAACTCTTCATTTTTGTTTTTTTTTAACAGCACATTTTTTTTATTTATTTTATTTAAAGATGTATTTATTTATACAAGAACCAGGGTACAGGCCAGATGCGCAGGAGGGTGAGAGGATTCACCAGAGATAGGGCAGGGAACAAAACAGGCAAAAGGACCGAAGTACACTGCTGAGGGGAGCATCAGGCGAGACAGGAGAGGTCTGCCGCGCCATGTGGGATTCTCACCGGCCAGTGGGGATTGAACCCACGCTGCAGAGGCTGCAGACAGCTTCACAGTATGGCACTCAACTGCCTGTGCCACCAGGGAGGCCCAACAATGCATTTTAGAAATTCTTGTACTTTGGAAAAGAGCTTAGCAGTTCCTCAAAATGTTAAATGTTGTTACCATGACCCAGCAATTCTACTCCTGTGTGTACACTGAAGAGAAATAAAAACACATCCACACAAAAAGATGTACACACATGTACATAATAACCAAAGTGTGGAGATACACACAAACATCTGTCGCTGATGATGAATAGATAAAATTTCGTATATCTGTCCACAAGGAATATTCCTCAGCAATTAGGAATGAAGTTCTCAGATGTGTTACAACATGAATTAACCTTTTTTTTTAACATTGCAAAGATTTTTTTTAAACTAATTTTTAACTGAGATAATGTTAGGGTACCCCCATCAAGTATCGCACCCACCAACAACACACCCATATTCCACCACCATGGACCTTTGTGCTTCCTTTCCTCATTATTCTCAACACCACCTCCCTTCTACCCCCATCCTCCTTCCAGTCTCCTTCCATCCCTTTCACCCCCTCCCCTACTTGGTGCTTCAGTTCTGTAGTCCACTATTAAAGGTTTATTTTTCAGCTTATCTTTATCTGACTATTAAGTTAGTTATTTTGTATTCCACATATTAATGACACTGTCTGATATTTCTCTTTCTCCTGACATTTCACTCAGCATCCTTTCAAGCTCCATCCATATTGCCACGAATGGCATGATTTGCCTTTTTTTGATCACTGAGTAATATTCTATTGTGTATATATACTGCATCTTCTTGATCCACTCATCTGTTCTCAGGCATTTAAGTTGTTTCCATAGTTAAGCTATACAATAGTACTGAAATAAACATGGAAGTGCAAGTTTCCTTTCAAATTAGTGTTTTTAAACTTTTGCATGATGCCTAGGAGTGGGATTATTGAGTCAAATGCAGATCCATGTTGAATGTTTTGAGACTCCCTCCACACAGCTTTCCAGAAAGGCTGGACCAGTTTGCATTCCCACCGACAGTGTAGGAGGGCTCCCTGCTCTCCACATCCTTGCCAGCACTTGTTGTTTCTGGTCTTTTTTGATGTGGGCCACTGTCACAGGTGTGAGATGGTATCTCATTGTGGTCTTGATTTTCTTTTCTCTAATAATAAATGATTGTGAATATTATTTCATGTGCCTGCTGGCCATTTCAGTGTCTTCTTTGGAGAAGTCCCTGTTTAGTTCTTTTGCCCATTTTTGATTGTGTTATTTGTTTTGTTTTTGTAGAATTTTGTGAGTTCTTTGTAGATCTTTGATATC
Source organism: Talpa occidentalis (assembly GCF_014898055.3). Taxonomy (NCBI): domain Eukaryota; kingdom Metazoa; phylum Chordata; class Mammalia; order Eulipotyphla; family Talpidae; genus Talpa; species Talpa occidentalis. Next base: position 70,208,152 of record NW_023605305.1, on the reverse strand, counting down.
AGTCCTTTGTCAGATATATGGCATGCAAGTATTTTCTCCCATTCAGTAGGATGTCTTTTCATTTTAGTTATGGTTTCTTTTGCTGTGTAGAAGCTTTTTAGTTTGATGTAGTCCCAGCTGTTTATGTTCTCTTTTGTTTTCCTTGCTGTTGGGGATGAATCCCTAAAGGCATCACTAAAACTTATGTCATGAAATGTTTTATCTATGTTTTCTTCTATGTATTTTATGGTTTCAGGTTTTACACCCAAGTCTTTGATACATTTGAGTTGATTTTGGTGTATGGTGGTGGTCTAGTTTCATTATTTTGCATGCAGATGTCCACTTTTCCCAGCCCCATTTACTGAAGAGGCTATCCTTGTTCCAGTATATGTTTTTGGGCCATTTGTCATAGAAAAAGAGAAGATGGAGGTGACCTGGGAATGAATCTTGCATTTGGACCAAGACACTAGTGCAGAAGCCACTGACTCTTCATGGCTCCCATCTATCAAGGCCAGCTCAGCAGTCTGAGGGATGGTTTCCATATCCTTTGAGGGAAGTGGTTTCCAGCCCTGTTGCACATTTGAATCACCTGGCTGCATGGCTCCAGTATAATCAGTCTGGGGCACAGCCTGAACATGGAAGGGTGTAAAGACTCCAGGTAATCTCATTGTGTACCTGGGAAGAGAATCACTTGCTCCAAGAGTTTGATACGCTGTGGATGCCTGGGTCTCACCCTGAACTTTTGGTATAATTAGTAATGGGCAAGGTCTGACCAGGAGAACTTTTAAAATCTCCCCCAGGTGATTATAATATACAGGCAAGTTTGAAAGCCACCTCTCCGGGCAAATTATTTGGTCCTAAGAGTCAATTCTGAGCAGATGCTTGCAGTGCCAGTGTAGGGTAAAGAAAATATCAGGCTTTTCTGCCCTTCCGCCATCAGGATAGATGATGGATCCTTGTCCTGAATGCATGCCTGATGGTGGGCATCTGGAATAGGGTGTGGGCATAGGTAGATGGGATTCAGCTGAGCTAAGACTGTGCTTTTAAGGGCGGCGTCACGGGGGACGCCAGCAGCCCCAGCCAGCAGCAGCAGAACCTGAAGGAGAAGCCGACGCAGAAGCAGAGAACGCCAGATAGCCCAGATAGAGTAAAGACTTGCTGGGGGCTGGGAGGCCTGCCAGCCTCCCAGCCCCCCAGCCAGCACCCCTGCCTGCCATATGCCTGGTGAACCCCAATAAAAGACCTGCAAAACCACTGAGGACTCTGACTCCTCCTTTACCCGGTCTGCATGGGATCAGAAAACCTGCACTGTATCCAGTCCTGCCCTTACAGCCAGCATTTCCTCTGTGTGTTCTTGATTCTCTTGCCATTTCAGAAGTAGAGCAAGATACTATTTTTCCTTTCAAATGCACAGATCATTTTTCCAAAGCATTTCACAGAACATGTTGTTAAAAAATAAAACCATACTGCTGTGCACATGTTCTCTAAATCCATCTGGTTTACATAAAGTATTTACAAATACGAATCCAGAAGGAATTTAAAGATATTCGTGGGTAAAGAACCAGCATTTAGCTGTACGTTGCCGACTCTGTGGTCTCCACAGCGCATGTATGCATAAACACAGGCCAGAAACCCATGATGAACTGAATACCTATAGGTAAAACAGTTTGTTTCACCAGGACCCAAGATCATCCTGGAAAGCTCATTTATACATGCTTTTCCTGCCCAGATATTTTCAGATGGTAAATTCAATAAACAAAATGATGTCTTGTACCTTTTTGTTCTTCCAGGTGTTTAGCATTTGTACATTCCTGCCTATGAAACCAAGTATCTTTTAACTCTTATAGCAGTTACTTGAGGAGGCCAGGGCTGGCTTTATTTTTTAAAATTAGACTATTTTACCAAGTGACCTTGTGTATTAAGTTCTCTAGGTACTTGCACTTAATGCTTTAATCCTTTGGTGTGGACCAGAGCACAGGGGCTTGGGGTGGAGACAGGTGCCACACCAGAGCTTCATTGTTGCTTGTCTTTGGTCCTGGTCTTTCTTCAGGGGACTACGACACGTTGGCTGAGAATTTTCATGACCTGAGTCTTGGGGATCAACTTCAAGTTTATTAACTTCAGTCACCAGGGACCTCTGAGCCCATAACAGGGACTTAGTCCAGGTCTCTCAGGCATGAACAGCCCAGGTGCTTAGCTTCCCCCAGAGCTCCTTGCTGGATCCAATCCCCCAGCACCCCCAGAAATGGATCAGCCTCTTGATTTCTGCATCTTGGCTGATAAAAATGATTGCGGAGCTAGTACTGGAGCTGATGGTGATACAGGGCTGGCCTTGGGGTGGGAGGTAGTAGGAAGCATGGAGCCATGGCTGAGGGGACCCAGATGGGTCAGTGAATTCAGAGCAGGACCAGGGACATAGGTTCAGAGATAGGATTCATCCATGGGCAGGGCAGCAGGAGACAGGTCACAGATCACACCGGCATGCAGAGGCTGGGGCCCAACTGCATCCCCACTATTGTACATTGAAGCAGGGATCAGGAGTCCCAACCTTGCCCCACCACATATCCATTCATGCACTAGAAAACATCAAGCCTGAGCCTCGTGCTGTGTAAGGATCTGTAGAAGTGGGCAGATCTTGGGGCCCACCTGTTCTGGAACTCTGCTCAGATCCTGCCTATATCACCTGCCCAGGTAGAGCATAAAGGAGTATTAACATGAATATTAACATGAGTATTAACAATGTAATATGAGTATTAACAATGTTAATATTGACATTGTTAATGCTCGTTAATACTTCTGCAACATAATACTCATGTTAATACTCCTGCAAGGTAGAGCATAAAGGTCCGGAGGATGATTCTACCCAGGTACCTTGCTCTCATCCCACCAGGAATGAGATGAAGAGGCGGGATTGTACTCCCTTGAAGTGGAGGGCAGGGGCATAAGAACTTGGAGACAGCCTAGGTTCAACGTAAATGATCTGAGGGAGGGAGACGAGGAGGCAAGACGCTGAAAGTCTGTCAGCTGTGCAGGCCAGGCAGACCTGGCTCCACCACCTACCACTTTGCAATTTGGACTGATAGACAGAACCTCTCTGACCCTTAGAGTCTTCCTTCACAAGATAGGGGTATCACCCCTCAAAGACTGAGTGCAGCCTTGGAACTTGGCACAATTTCTACACAGGTAAGCATTTAATGTTAGCCATGGGTTCTGTGCCAGACAGGTGGGCTGTGGAATGAATACAGTTCATTTTTTGTGCCCCCGCCCCTTTGCTCAATGAGGACCAAATCACAGGCCTTATAATGCCACCACAGGAGAAGCAGTCACTTTTCCTTTGTTCTGAGGCATCCCTGGTGAGTCCTTGATTATGGTATATTTTGGGAAAAGCAAATAGGGCATTGCCAGGTGGTTTTGCCCCTGTAAGGTGTTCTGTGCTTCTTTCTGTGAAATACAGCCTCGCCACCCACCCCTTCACTCCACCCCTGCTCCTCCTGCCCTTCCCACCTCTGTCACTGCAACTGGGATTCAGAGTTGGGATTCAGAGTCCCCTTCCTACGATGGTGTTTGGGGCCCTTGGCTGCCTCATCCCAGTTCTGCTGAACTGAGAGTTGAAAGAAACCCCAAAATGCCTGCCTTTATGGGGCTTTCCTTGTGCCCTCTCCCTTTTCACTCATGCTGACCTTTCAAAGGGCCCAGCCCTGCCCTGAGCCCAGGTGCATCCTCTGAGACCCTGGTGAAGTCAGCCCTGGGTGCCGGGCAGAATGAAGCAGGCTGTGTGTGCCGCCATGCCGCCTGGCATGTTTTGTTTAGCTGTTCACAATGGCCTGCTGAAGGGCTGCCTCCCTTGCTGGCCTGTGACCACATGGGGCAACCATCATATACAGTTGTTAGCCAGCCAACAATGGAAGAATGGCACTCAGCACCATCCACTCTCACCAGGTGGCAGGCGTGCTAGGTGAGTCTTCTACACAGTTGATCTGTTGCTCAGGGTCTTTTCTCAGTGGCAGGGCCAGGAAGTTGGAGGGGGCTGAAGGAGCTTCCCCCAGGAGCACCTCCAAAACATGCCATCTAATAAAAACAATGCCTGCTATGCACCCGTGTCTTGAAAAGCAACTTCTCCCCTCACTCCCTTCCCCTGTACTTTCTCTGCCCAAGGAAGCCTCAGAGATGGATATTGTTAATACTCAGTTTTACAGATGAGAACAGTGAGTCTGAGATAGTTGAAATAAACCCAGTGTCAGCTGCCATAAGCCCAGGATCTGAATTCCCAGGCCTCCCTTTATGCACAGCTCTGGACTTGGCACCCAGCTTAGTTTTGCCAACTCAGGGTTAATCTTGGGACCCCTGAATCAACCCACATAAAGTTGCACTGAGAACAGACCTCCCTGGAGACAGCCTGTTCCCTGGGCTCCATGTCTGCAAATGACAAAGTCAGAATGAACTTTGGCAAAGGAGATAATTTAGCTTAGAGTTCTCACCTTCACTGGGCTCACCCCTTCCCGCCTCATCTGGTGATCAAAAGAGAGGAGAAAAAAATATAATACACACATCCCCCAGGGGTTCAGGGCTACAAGATCTAGTTCCAAAAACAGAAAGGTTACTTTATTAGCTGTCACAGAAATTTCGCTGTGACCCTGAAGTAATTTCCCCAGAGGCAGGCAAATTGCCAGGAGCCAGGAATAGACGAAAAAAAGATTATTGCTTACACCGCTGGGCAAACAGCCTTCAGAATCAAGCAAGCTGCCCTGGATTGGTACCCCCTCCCTAGATGGCAGAGGCTCCTGAGAAACTCGGGGTCCTCCGGCAGCTAGGGTCAGTGCTGGGGTGCTCTGCATGTGTCATGCCAGCCAAAGGGGATCCACTGTAGTTCAGAGGGGAATAGCTGCCTTTTAGAAAAGGCCAGAAGTTTTGAAATCAGACTGGCTGTGAATCTCACCTCTGCTAAGTTCCAACCCTGTGGCCTCAAGAAAAATGTCCCCTCCTAACCCATCTCCCAGGCCTCAGATTCCTCAGCTGTGAAATGGACCTGTGGATAAGGCACTAGGCTTCTGGGACACAGTTAGTGTCCGTTCAGAGGCCCCTGGCCCCAATTGCCCACGTGAGGTCCAAGGTGAAGTCTCTAGGCAGGGCCCCAGGGAGCTGCCCCCTCACAGGAGACTTGTTTCTGGCTAAGGTTCAGCCTGAGTGGTGCTGGCTAAGCCCTATGTCTGGGCTGAGCAGCCTCTGCTGCCATCTTGTCTTTGATCATCACCCACTTTACAGATAATGAGTGAGGTTCAGAGGTGGGAGTCCCTACCAATCATGCAGCCACCTTGGGGCAGAACTCAACCTCTGGAATCCAAGCATAGGCATTGCCCCCTACCCACTATACTCTGGGGGGTCTGTGTTAGTGGGATCAGGTGTGGAGATGGCATTTGTACTGGATAGGGGAAACATTGGACCAGGGAGCATGCGACAAGGAAGCTAAAGATCAGGAAAGCGTGTGGCCCACAACTTTCCTGTATTATGACAAATACCATGGGTATTGGTCTATAACCTTGATTATGCTACTTACCCTGTATAAGCCTTGATTTCCCCATTGTAAAGCAGAGATGATAATAGCACCTACCTCCAGGGGTTGTTGGGAGAGTATATTAGTCTGTTGAGGCTGCACAGCAAAGTACCACAGACTGGGTGACTTAAACAGCAGAAATTTATTTCTTCACAGTTCTGGAGGCTCGAAATTCAGGATCAAGACTGACTCAGCAGATTTGGTTTCTTCTGAGACTTCTCTCCATGGCCCATAGTCAGCCACCTTCCCCCTATGTCCTCACATGGTCTTCTCTCTGTGCCTGTCTGTGTCCTGATTCCTCTTAGAAGGATACCAATTAGGGGATAAGGGCCCAATCTAAAGACTTATTTTTATAGTTATCTCTTAAAAGACCTTATCTCTAAATACAGTCACATTCTGAGGTACTGGGAGTTAGGACTTAAACATATGAATGTTGTGAGACACAGTTCAGTCCATAACAGAGGGCTAAATGAATGAGAGTGTTGCATAATAAAAAGTAAATATTTGGTCCCTGGTTTCTGATGCAGAACTCCTAAAAACCTTGAAATTTCCAAAGTGTCTTTCAAGGTAGTTGTGGGCTTGTTGCTGGAAAGAGTGATCCTGATTACAGATCAAGATTTTCTTCTCCCCACCACCACTTCCAGGGAGTGGACAATGGCTGGAGAGTGAGTATAACCACCAGTCACCAATGATTTAATCAACTTTACCTAGTAATGGAACTCCATAAAGACCCTAGACTGTTAGGTTCAGAGAGTTTCCAGGTTGGTGAACACATCCACATATAGGGTGAATGTCCCCAATTCCACAGGGACTGGAGCATTTGGGACCATTCTGAATTTGATACTCTGTGCCTCTTCATCTGTCTGTTCATCCGTATCCTTTATAATAAACCAGTAAATATAAGTGATTTTCTGCATTTGTGAGCCATTCTAGCAAATCATTGAACCTGATGATTATAGAAGCTCCTGATTCATGGTCACTTGTGACCAGTGTCTGAAATGGGGACAGTCTTGTAGGACTGAGCCTTTAAATCTGTGGGGTCTGTGCTAACTCAGACAGTTAGTATCAGCTGAGTTGAGTTGAGCTGAATGGCACCCAATTGATGGAGAATCAGAGAAGTGGGGTGGGAAATTAAGCTACCTTTTTGGTGTCAGGAAGAAACAAAATCTCTTAGGGAGTAAAAAAACCCAGTGAACTTGAGCTTTGATGGTCTCAGAAGCCCTAGGGAGGAGGGTCATAATGGTCCTTAGGATTTAAGTAGACAGAGTTGGCTGAGCTTTGACTTGGCTGATGATTGGGCACTAGTGACTAGAGCTTGGACGACAGGGCAGCCCATCAGCTGAAATGAAAGTCTGCTCTGTGCATTGGCAGAGCAGAAGGGAAGCCTAGCACACACTCAGGCTGTGACCGTGCTGGTGGTGCCTAGGCTTTCATTGCCTCCTGCCCTCAGGACACTGGTTCAGAGTTTCTTCACTTGCCTTTGCTCTTCTTTCTTCCACTTCTGCCCAGGATTCTCTCCCCGCTTGCTGACACAAATCTTTTTAGTGGGAGAGTGATAGGCATCCTGGGTACAGACCTACTGTCCAGCTCTGGGTGCTCGGAGTATGAGGGAATGGCTGCTTCTTTCCCGGTCTACTCCGTGTCACAGGGCCACTGAAACTGTAGGCTGTGGGGTCTCCTGACTTCCTGTTGGTTCAACCAGTGGGAGCCCAGGAGGAAGATCAGAAGGTCAGAGGGAGAGAACCCAGGGTGCTTCCCCTCCCCTCTCTGCCATGGCCACAATGTCCTGCGTTTGTTGGTGGCCCAGTCCCTATACTCCAGTAACAGACTCCTTTTGTTTGTCACTCCAGCCTAGCTAGCTTCCTACTGTTGCTAAACTTTGGGTAATAGTCATGCATTTCTTAATTACAAGGGTACATTCTAAGAAATGTGCTATTAGGCCATTTCATCATTGTGTGAATATCATAGAGTGTGATCACACAAACCTCAGTGATCTTGCCTCCTACACACCTGGGCTGTGTGTGAAGCCTGTGGGGACCACCATCCTATACCCGGCCCATTGTTGACTAAAACCTCATTAATTGACATGTTTGTATCTAAATGTCCTCTGGTTTTTCAACAACCTCCAACATCTGGCTAACAAACTCTGTTGTAAATACCTGAAATGGTTTTTCTTTTCTTAGTCATGTCCTTCATAACTAAAGACAAAGTGTTTTTTCTGAAGTCTTCAAAATAAAAGGAACATGCTCTAGAACTTGCTTTGAAAGGCTCTACAGTGATTAATGGCAGCCAGAGTCCTAAAACACTTAAAGCAATGCCAGTTCTTTATCCTATATCTTAAAATCATGTTGAAAAAGTTGCTTTGTCAGCAGGACTTTCAACTTCTTAAATTTCTTTTTTTTTAAACAGGTATTTTTCCTTTTATTATTGATTTAATTATTTATACGTACAAGAGCTGGGGTACAGGCCAGAGGTGTGGGGGATAAGAGGATTCACCAGAGACAGAGTGGGGGGCAGAAGAGACAGATGGACTGAAATGCACTGCTGAGGGGAGCAATGGGCGAGACAGGTTTGCTTTGCCATGTGGGTAGCTCCCTGACCGGGGATCGAACTCGTGCTGCAGAGGCCACAGATAGCTTCACAGTGCTGTGCTTAACCCCTTGCACCACCAGGAAGGCCAACTTCTTAAATTTGCAATCAGAATTTAGCATGGATTTGTTTCCCACCATAGCAAGCTTTGGTAAAAGATGTTTCTCCCCAGCTTTGCGTACTAAACTGAAATAATCACAGATAACGCTGAGACAAACCAGAAATGGAGTCTTCCCTACTTTGTTCTCCCTTCGGGGGCTGGCGTCATCTCTCTTTCTTTGGAGATGCCTGTTCTTCTATTCAGGGGCTCTCCCAGCTCCCTCCAACCCTCACATAGATCATCTTTCAAGGTGCCCCACCCACAAGTCTGACTGGACCATTTTTCAATCCTGTAGCTGATTGAACCATTTAGCACATATCAGCTCATAGCTTGCTCCTGACTGGTCCATTCCACAATCCAGGAAGTACGCTGTTACATAAAAGGTCTCCGAGGATGTAAGGGCAGGACAGGCCACTGAGCAGGTTTTCTGATCTACCAGACCGGGTAAAGGAGGAGTCCTGGAACCCTCAGAGGCTTTTGCAGGCTTTTATTAGATTTACTAGTACACAGCAGGCAGGGGTGCTGGGAGGCCGGGAGGCTGGCAGGCCTCCCAGCCCCTAGTAAGTCTTCACTCTGGGCTCTATGGCCTTCTCTCATGTTCTCTCTACTTCTGCTTCACGGCTCTGCTTCTCTCTTAGCTTCTCTGCTCCTCCTGGCATCCCCGTGATGCTGCCCTAAAAGCCCTGTCTTAGCCCCAGTGAATCCCATCTACATAGGCCCACGCCCTACTCCAGGTGCCCTCCATCAGGCATGCATTCGGGACCACAGGGTTCCGTCATCTATCCTAATGGTGGGAGGGCAGAAAAGCCTGATACTTTTTACCTTACCCTACAGAGGAGCAACTGCCACAACTGACTTGTAGTGGAGCAGCAGGTTGAAAATATCACTGCTCCTGTGGCTCCTACCACTAAGGCAGCTGGGTTCCCGTAACAACTACAGTGATTTGTCACAAACTTGCATGCTTAAAGCAACGTACATTCTCTTAAAGTTTTGGAGGCCAGAAGGCAGAATGAGCCTTAGGAGGGTTAAAAAGCAAGGTACCAGAAGGGCTAATTCCTTCTGGAGACTGTAGGGGAAATTCATTCCTTACCTTTTCCAGTTTCTAGGGCTGGTGGCCTTTGGCTTGTAGCCCCATCACTCCATTCTCAGCTTCTGTAGCCACAAGGCCTTTTCCTCTTCTGTGTCTCTGTAATGGCAGGAATGGACATGGTGCAGGTTTTCTGATCCCATGCAGACCGAGTAAAGGAGGAGTCAGAGTCCTCAGTGGTTTTTTGCAGGTCTTTTATTGGGGTTCACCAGGCATATGGCAGGCAGGGGTGCTGGGCCTCCAAGCCCCCAGCAGGTCTTCACTCTATGGGCTCTCCGGCCTTCTCTCAGCTTCTCTTTTGGCTTCTTCTCGGCTTCTATTCGTTCTTGGCTTCTGCTGCTGCTGCTGGCGTCCCTGTGACGCCACCCTTAAAAGCCCAGTCTCGGCCCAGGTGAATCCCATCTACCTATGCCCACACCCTACTCCACGTGCCCGCCATCAGGCATGCATTCAGGACCGCAAGGATCCATCATCTATCCTGAATGTGGGAGGGCAGAAAAGCCTGACATTTTTCCTTACCCTGCAATCTCTCTTCTCCCTCTTATAAGGATGTTTGTGATTATATAGGGCTTACTTAGAGAACCCAAGATCACCTCCCATCTCAAGATCTGTAATTTAATTACATCGAAGCAATCCCTTTTTACTATATAAGGTGTCATTCACAGGTTCTGGAGATGAGGACATGAATATCCTGGATCTATCCTGGGGCTACTATTCAGCCAACCATAGTATCTTTTGCAACTCCGTCTTGGTAGCTGTAATCTTTTTCTGTGCAAGTAGATTTCTGCCCCCAGGAGAGATTCTTCAAAGCCAACTCTGACCAAGACATACCCCGCATATAACTCTAGGGTGGTTCCTGGGATTTAAAGACCCAAGTCCAGCTCCCATTCTGCAGTCGGTGGCACTGGCCTCTGGGTTCCCTTCTCACAGCTCTTCCACTGCCATCCAGCACCCTCAGCTCACCCCCTTGTCATTCCCTTAAGTAATGTTTCACTCACCTGCTGTGTCTGTGCTCATTCTGGACCTGCTGTCCAGGTCCAGGTCACTTTCTCTGATGGCCCAGTCTCCTGCAGCTTGCTGCTCATGTCTCCAGCATTAACAGATATATGAGTTGTTGCTGCCTGACTCCCTGGGTAGGAACCTACTCACTCCTCTCTGTACTCACCTGCCTGGCTGACACAACCCCGATGTGCATGAATGTGAGTAAAGATTAACAGCCTGTATCTCAGGGCCAGGTATAGAGCAGGTTCTTGGAAAATGTGAATAGTGTTCTCTTTTTACTATAATGCCCTGTTTCCTGAGTTGCCATTTAAAGGAACTATGTAGTACTGTTGGTTTCCTTTCTCAACTTTCTGCCTGAAAATTGGGAATAAATCCCAGTATTCTCTGCACACCCACGCATGGGTACACAAAAACACATAGACCTTTCCCTTGGGCAGACAAGCCAGGGGTCTGACAGCGCATAGGAGTAGATAAAGTCACCTTCCATAAAAACAAGACTACCTTTCCTTCCCTTTATTTCCTGGTCCCATTTTGTCCTTCCCAAGGGACTATGAGCCTCAGGGATGGAATTGTGCAACCAGTGCTGCTCCCATTCTTGGGAGATCGGAACTCTGGAATTCTTAGCAAGAAGTGGCAGAATTCCAGTGGGCAGAGGCCCTGGAACTTGAGGCGCTGGTGAGGTCACATGTGTGTCTTTGTCATCCACTTGCATAGACAAAATTCCTCACTGGGTGTGATCCCCCACCCCCACCCCAGTGGGAGGAAAATTAAGACACCAGCTCTCAGGAGAGAGGAGATGAATGTACAGTCGAGATAATGCAGTATACTTTGGATTAAGACCCAACATTCAGGCTGAAGCTCTGTAAGTGACAGTATTGCCCATCAGTCTTACAATTCAGCATCATGGCAAATAATTGCTTGCATGTCTTTTGCCTGAACTAAGGAGAGGGAGCACCTGGCTGACCTCCCTGGCCGACCATCACACACAGGGCCTGCTAGGGACAACTGACTCAAAAGCCTGTTGGACAAAGAGAATAGAAGGGCAGCCCACAGAGGAAAGGGCACAGTCTCAACCTGAGCTCTAGTTGTGCCTGGGATGGAAAAGAGGGTGGTGGGGTTAGATCCAGGGGAGACACAGACATTTGGACACACTGCCTATGGCCACAGGGAGCCATGGGAAGTGCAGCAGGGAAGGAAGAACACAATCAGAGCCATGTGTTCAGAAGACCCTTCTGGCACCAGTGTGGAAATGAGCGTGGGGAGGCTTTGCAGAGCCCATGCAGCCCCACCAGGAGGAGGGGTTAGACTATAACTGTGGGGCACCCCTTGCATGCTTGCCCCATGGTCCTGTATTACCATGAAGTTCAGGTCCAGGGAATGGAGCCATTTTCTTCAGAAGAAAGTAGAGGAGAGGTGCTAGACTTTAGGGCGTCACAGGGGAGAGCTGTGTTTGGTGGCAGAAGTAATGGGCTTGGGGCAGGCAGGCCTGATGAGCCCCAGCTCTGCCCTTGGGTTCCTGGGGTGAGTCATTGCACCTTCTGAGGTCCACAGCCCCTACCTGTGGAATGGGGATGATTCCCACCTCCCAAGCCTGAGAGAGGAAGCTCAGCACAGGGCTCATGTTCCTCCACATTGACTGCCCCTTCTCCCCTTCTTCCCTCTGGCACCCAGCCTAGAGAACAAGCTTATGGGCCTCTGCCAAACAGACAAGAAGGATGCTGGGCCTGTAAAATACTGGAGCAAGGTGGGGTCTCAGGTGCTCACTTGGCATCCCCACCTCTACGCTGACACTGGGAACCCCTGGGTGTGGGAAGAGGGGTTTCTGGGTGGTCGCACAGAAGTAGCAGCAGCCACTCTACCTCCACTGGAACATCTGAGGCCTGGAGCTGAAGGGCTGGTACCTCTTTTTCCACAGTCCCCATCTGGGCAACGGAAAGATTAAGGTTTGGATGCTGGACACACTTTAAGAACAAAATGTGGTGCTGAAATAAATTTTGCCATGGTCTAAGAGAGTGACAGTGTCCTGGAGGAGCAGGAGACATCCTGTCCCCAGCCCATTCCCAACTCACAATCTGGACACTGACATAATGAGGTCAGGAGAACTGGCTGCTGTCCTGTTCAGGGCTGAAAAGGCCTGCATGCTGGACAGATGCTGCCAGTCAGCAGGCAGGGTGGTGGTGCCCTGCGGCAGCTCCTAAATACAGAGCCAGGCCACCTGGGCAGCATGTCCAGAACATTCACTCAGTCCTCTTCACAAAGAGTTCTGAGGATTAGAATGAGACAGAGGCCCCAGAGGCTGGCCCTGGTTCACTGCCAGAGTGGCTGGACATCGGCAGCCCCACACTGAGCTTGGCCTGCACGAGTTCAGCCTCTGGAAGGGTGAAGCCACTTGTCCCTCCTGAGAAACAGTTTGTATTCTCCGGTTTCTGTTCAAAAACTATTGAAGTTTGTGTTCAACTTTGTAGTTCTGGAAAAGTAACAAGAAACATGTAAGCTTATAGGGCTCATCCTTGGCCCCACAGTGTCTGACTGGTTGGTACTTTTAAAAGAAAAGCATCTTGAATATTTTTTGTATGCAAGATGACTTCTCCTTATTTCCTTCTTCTGTTTAAGAAGCAGAAGAGTTTACTCAGGGGCCCCTCAGCAACTGGCAGGAGTAGCCAGCCTCAGAAGCTGCCCGGGCACCTTCCTGGTTGGAGGGGTACAGATGCCTCCCTCCCAGGAAATGTCTCAAGGTGCCAGCAGAAGGTTTGCTCGCCCCAGGCAGCACTGTAGTGTCCATCTGGGACTTACTCCTTTACCCTGCTGGCTAAGATCTGGGACAATGCAATAGAACCAGGCTTATGATGCCCCTTCATGGCTGGAAAGACTGGAAAGAATGGAGAGAAGGGCTTAGACACAAAACCAAAGGGGCATCCTGAAACTTGAGTTAAGGCTGTGGGGTCTTGGAGGGTGACACACAGCACCTGCCCTGCCCACGTCTCCTAGAGGACCCTCATGCCCACCCGATGGAGAGACATAGGCAATGCTGGTCAAATCCTGCGCCTGCCACTGGCCATAGCCATCATTCCTGTTGCTGCCTGGAGGGGCTGGACTGGGGGTGGGGAGGTGCCCCTGGGTGGAGGTAGAAAACAGTTGACAGTAAACTTGTGGTCAGGCCAAGGTAGAGAAACAGGCAGGGGCAGAGTAGGGTCTCCCTGTAATTCTTAGGATACTTGGAGGGTTTTAACATGAGATCTAATTGACATAAAATAGTATGTTCACTTCAGTTTGACAGTGTAAATGATTCCATATTTTAATATATTGTGATCACCACAATAAGGCATAGTTAATATCCATTACCTCACATAAACAGTTTTTTTTCTTGTGAGAATTTTTTTTTAATTCTTAAAAAATTTATTTTTTTTTATTTATACAAGAGCTGGGAGGGCAAGAGGACTCACCATAGACAGAGTGGGGAACAGAACAGGCAGATTGATTGAAATACACTGGTGAGGGGAGCCGTGGGCGAGACAGGAGAGGTCTGCCACGCCATGTGGGTATCTCCCTGGCCAGCCGGGAATCAAATCCATACTGCAGAGGTTGCAGACATCTTCACAGTGCTGCGTTCAACCCACCACACCACTGGGGAGGCCCTCTTGTGAGAATTTTTAAGATCTTCTCTCAGTAGTGGGGCCCCGAAGGGTGACACCCAGACACGATGACTGTAGTCATCAGGCTGCACATACACTCCACAGAACTTACTCATTTTATATCTGAAAGTTTATATCTTTTGAATCCCTTCACCATTTCCCCCACTTCCCACCTCTGGAAACCACAAATCTATTCTCTGTTTTTGAGTTTACTGAGGGGAGGGGATGTTAATTACCTTTGTTTTGTTTTGTTTTCTAGATTCCACATAAGTGAGACTATGCGGTACTTGTCTTTCTCAGTCTGGCTTATTTGAATTAGTGCAATGGCCCATCTGTGCTGTCACAAATGGTGGGATTTCCTTTTTTGTATATAAGTTATATTCCACTCTGTGTATACTCTGTGTGTGCACAAATATATATGGCATATTTTGTTTACTCTTTTATTGATGGACACTTGGGTTGCTTTCATATTTTGGTTGTTGTAAATAAATGCTGCAGTGAACATGGGGGGGGTGCATTTATCTTTTTGAGTTAAGTGTTTTTTATTTTCTTTGGGCAAATACCCAAAGCAGAAGTTGAACTGCTGGACTATATGGTAGTCTTATTGTTCATATTTGAGGAATCTCCATACTGTTTTCCACAGCAACTGCACCAATTTACACTCCTGTCAACAGTGAATAAAAGTTTCCTTTTCTCCACATCCTCACCAACACGTTATTTCTTGCTTTTTGATAGAAGCCATTCTCACAGGTATGAGGCAATATCTTATTGTGGGTTTGATTTGCATTTCCCTGAAAATTAATGATGTTCAACACCTCTTCATATATCTGCTATACATCATGTCTTCTTTGGAAAAATATCTGATTAGATCCTCTGCCCATTTTTAGTCAGATTTTTTTTAATAGTATCAATTCTTTATATATTTTGGACGTTAACTCCTTATCAGATATGTAATTTGGAAATATTTTCTCCTGTAGGATACATGTTGACTAAGTAGTTGAAGTTGATGCCAGAATAGGAACTTGGCAGAATCAAGAAACAGACATTTCTATTATAGCACCTTTTACATATGGCAGATCACTTATATAGACTAGAAGTAGAAAAAGCAGAAAGCTTCTGTTTGAGTAACCTGAATTTCAGTCTCAGCTCTGCTAATTTTATGTCTGTTAAACCTCAGGCAATTTACTTATTCTCTCTGAACTTTAGTTTTCAAATCTATAAAATGGGGGGAATAGTCACCTTGCGTGCTTGGTCTCCGGGTGAAAAGAAAAAGATGAAGATCTTTGCACCCATGAACAGATATGTCATGTTTGGAATTTAGGAAATGATAGCCATTAGCATCATTAGTACCTGGAAGGAAGACAGCTCCAGGATATCTGGAGACCTGCTTGGCTCAGCCTTTGCCTGAAACACATACATTATGTGGCCCACTCATAATTAATTATCTTTAATCAGGTAAAATTCGATTAAAATATGAGTTTCTGACTTTAATCTAAAATCAAGAGCTCCGGAATTTCTAGATCCACATCTGCAAGTGGCAGTGACTGGAGCAGGGCTTCTCTTCCCCTTTATCAGGACTCTCTTTCCTCTCTTGTCACAGTCTCCACCACTCCCTGTTGCATAATGCCAGTCAGCCTTGCTCACTTAAGGAATTTGTTGCGATTGATTGACAGGTTTTGCAATAACTCACTCTCCCCCCTTACTGAGTCCATTCCTCCTAAATTCTAGGTCAAAGGCCCTTACCATGGACTCCTTGTGACTGGTTCTGATGGAGGCACTACCTATCTCTCCAGTCCTGGGGTCATGAGGAAAGGGCCCTTGATTGAACTCATAAGGTCTGAATTCAGTTCTGGCATCATCTGCTGTCTCACTTGATGAAAGTCATTAACCCCAGCCCTTAGTCTCTTCACCTAAAAAATGGACTTGCTGATATGGCTCTGGGAGGCAGGTAGAGCAAACAAATGATTTCCAAAAAATGCAGGTGCTGTTTCCTCTGCCAAGTGACCTCTTGTCACTGGTACAACAGGACTCACTTTGCGACTTTGGCTCTGATTCCAGGGCAAACTCCAGAGGAAACATGGTAGAAGTGAGCATGCAAGAAGAGTCTGGGACAGGCTTATCTGCGTGGTTACTGATATAACGCTGTAAGACCTATGAGTTGTCCTACCCAGTGTGCAGGCAAGAGTGACAATGTAAATGGTGAGTGCAGTTTGTGGGTCTGCCCCACTGTCCCTCATGGAAAGCTCTGTTTAAGGAGTCAAAAGTTACCTTGCCCACTATGTGGATTATTAGTGCAGATCCTCCAGATTTTGTAATAAGCAAAGTTTCTCCCTGGAGTTCCAAGGCAGGACCAGAGGCCAGAGTGGGTCTCCTGTTTGGTGCCATGCACATGAGGTAGTGACAGATCCAGGGTACCTGGTGCTGCCGCTTCATGACATGGATGATCCTGGCAGGCAGGCAGGCTGCAGGTCATCACCATCCCTTGCAGAAGTGACCTAGCACTGGGATGAGACAGCTCAGGTGGACCCAGAGAACTTGGCTGAGGAGCTATGGAAAGAAAGAGGATGTGTCCAGGGGGTCTCAAGTCCTAGGGACCAGGCTGGCTAGTAGCTGTGTCCTCAACTGTCCATCCCACCAAAGCCCAGAGTGGCTTACACTGTGGATGCAGCCCCTCATGACCACTGTGGGTATTGCCAAATCATGGCTTAGGACTCAGGAAAGAAAATAGTTCCTCCTTAAACTGTCAATCTATAATTATGTTCTATTTTTAATAGTACTGCTTAGCAGTACCTCATCCCCAGCCCCACACATGCATGATATCCCCCATGGTCAACATGCTGCACAATAAGGATACATTTGTTACAATTTGAACATACACTGACTCATCATTTTGTTGCCCAGAGTCCATAGTACACCTAAGAGTTCACATTAGGCTGTTGAACATTCTGTGGTTTGGACACATGTATAATGACGTGTCCACATTGTGGTATCCTATCCTACAACTCACTCAGCATTGTCATCCCCCCCACATCCCTGACCTTTTTACTGTCTCCATTGTTTTGCCTTTTCCAGAAGGTTCCATAATTGGAATTGTATAGTTTGTAGCCTTTTCAGACAAGCTTCTTTTACTTAGTGAGATTTATTTAAGGTTGCTTCATGTCTTTTCATGACTTGAAACTCATCTCATTTTAGCACTGAGTAATAGCATTGTCTGGATGGATAATGGCTTGTTTGTCCATTCATCTCCTGAAGAGCATCTTGACTGCTTCCAGGTTTGGGAGCTGCTGTAAACATCTGTGTGCAAGGTTTTGTTGTGTACCTAAGTTTTTAACTAATTTGGGTAAATACCAAGGAGGCTGCTAGATCATGTAGTAAGACTGTGTATCATTTTTTGGAAAACTGTTAAAACTGTCCTCCAAAGTGGCTATACTAGTTTGCATTCCCACCGGAAATGAATGAGCTTTCCTGTGGCTCCATATCCTTGCGAGCACTTGCTGTTGTCTGTTGTCAGGATTTGGGTCATTAATAGGCATGCAGTGGCATTTCATTGTTTTAATTTGCATTTCCGTGATGACACATGATATGAAAACTCTTCGTATGCTTATTTGCCATCTTTGTTTTTTTAGTGGGTGTCTATTAAGGTCTTTGGCCTGTTTTTAAATTGCATTATTTTCTTAATTTTGA